>NW_023270839.1:47211483-47747220 GCF_011800145.1 Mirounga leonina | reverse complement strand
GCGCGCGCGCGCGCTGCTTGGAGGAGGCATTGGGCAGGAAGGTGTACATGTTGAGTGGGAGCGGGAAGAACAGGGCTCCGGTAGCCCTATGTGGCAGGGTGGATCTTGAGGTAGGCAGAGGCTGGGTCATTTTAAGCCATGTCACAAGGAGTTTGGACTTCCCCTAAAGATGCTGGGGAGTCACAGGAGATTTCGGATCAAGGGAGAGTGGGATTTGCATTTTAGAGAGGTCACTGGCTGCTGTGTGTGAACAGGTGGGGAGTGAGGCAGGCTTGAGGGAGGGAGGCCAGCGAGGAAGCTGTGATCCACTTAGCACTGACCATGGGCTCTCCAGGCAGCGTGGCCTTGGGGGAGGGCGGGTGGACAGCGAATTAGCTTTGAGGAATCAGCATTCATATTGCATCTTGGGAAGGGGGAGCGTACTTAATTACCTCCGGTTTGTATCAGGTGGGGACACCGGGGTTGAGAGGTGAGGTCATCTGTCCACAGTCTCAGTTAGGATTTGGACAAGTCGGCCTTAGGAACTCAAGCCTGTCTTACTCCAAGGCTGGTGCACCTCCCACTGCTGCCCCTGGCTGGTGAGTGTGGGAGGGTGGCAGGTGCTGCAGGGTCTGACCAGGCTGAGGAGCTTGGGCTTTATCCTGACACCAGAGAGCACCTTGGATGGCTTTAGGCAGGGCAGTGGGGGAGCCAGATTCTTGTGAGGTAACCTGACAGCTGTGTGGAGGCTGGATTTGTGGGAAGTGAGATTGGCAGTAGGAGACCAGCTAGGAAGCTTTCTGCCTGCAGATGGGACACAAGTGGGGGCCTCGACGAGAGCTGCAGCAGGGGGGTTGGGTTGGAGGGGAGGGATGTGAGATGAGAAACACAGACTAGCCGTGGGGATGAGGGAGAGGGAGGGGGCGGCAGGGGAGGAGTGGGTAGATGGGGCAGCAAGAATAAGGGATGGGGCGTGGGATTTGGAATGCAGAGCCAGTTTGGGACATGTTGGGCTCACAGTGCCATGGGGCAGCCAGGTGGGGATGTCTTGTAGAACAGTTGGATGGTTCTGAGGCTGCAGATAATAATGATCAGGAAGTCTTAAATTGAAGACTGGGCCTGTGTCATGTGAGAAGGGAACTGAACTCTTCAGGGGCAGGTAGCAGGAAGGGGACCCCCACTAAGGAGTTAGACTATATAGGGGTGGTGACTAGTGACCATGGAACACGGAAGGGAGTATCTGCCGCTTCTGGGAATGCGAGACCAGGAGTCATCATAGCTGCCAGAGTGGAAGGAGTGGACAAATGGCATGGTCGGGTGCTGTGAGCTGTTATGGAGAGACCTGGTAACCAGGGCTTGTAACCTTGGACTTGCCGACTTGAGTCATGGCGACCTTGGGGAGATGTTATCAGGGACCCAGAGCCCAGTGATAGGGGTCGAGGCCTGAATAGGTGGGCACAGCAGAGGCAGGGAAGGTAGAGAGCTCTGGGGAACCTCGCCTGCGGGAGGGTAGCTGGAGGGAAGATGGTTGGCAGTTGGAGGGGAGATGAGACTGAGAGTGAGCTTTTGCAGTTCAGCAGAGGTGAAGTTGGAATTGATCACGAGAACTTTTCTAGGAAGCTAAGGGGAGAAAAAAAAGGAAGAGACCCCAAAATAGAATATGTAAATATGCAAAGATGGGTGAGCTTTCTGAACAGATCCCTTCTCCTGATATAACTCACATTTGGCTCGGCTGGCATGGGCTGGGATGGCACAGCTTGCCGGGCGCATGGGCCCCATCTGGCCTGGGCCCCAGACCAAGCTCTCAGAACCCTACCCTGAGCTGGCCTCTTGTCACCTCTGCCACAGGCCGTGGCATTGCATGTTTGCTGAGAAAGTCGGGTGGGGGGCGGGGGTGGTAAATCACTTGCAACCTCCAGGCCTCCGTGTGCTTACCCAGCCTCTCCAATCCCCCTCTGGGCCTGGGGAGGTGGTTAGGTCGGCTTGGCTGTGCCCCTGGTTTCCCTGGGCCTAGCCCTGTCTGGCTCCTTCACGTTCTGCAGTTGCTGGTAACAGAATTCAGCTTCTTGGATGCTTGAAATACCTTGTGCCGAGACCCAGGCACTGCCCTACTGTACCTTGGCAAAGCGGCTGACAGCAATGCGCTATGGTAGTACTCATCTATCAGGCCCCCTCTCTGTGCCAGTCCTTGAGCTAGGCACTCACAGATGCTATCGCAGCTGAATCTCATGACAACCCTGAGAGGTAGATACTCCCCCTTTTACAGATGATTGCTTCCTGTTGTCACAGGACGTGGCTGTGTGGGGAAACTGGCCTTTCTGGGACCGGGATGGGATTGGATCGGCACGATTCCATCAGTCCCTCACCTGGGGCCTCATGCCTGGGTGCCAGACCTGGATGCCCGTGGGAGGCACTGTGGGTCTGCTCAGCACTCATCCCTCCAGGAAGTGGCAGCTTGCGTCTTAGAAGGGATTCAGTCTTCTAAGTGAGACTGGCTAAGGGTTCGATCTTTTCCACAGACAGCCTAACCTCTTGGAGCTCACTTGTGTCCTGTTCGACATGTTCCCTCAATTTGTATAAGTGGAGATTGACAATGTGCAAATCAGAGATGTCAGGGCACTCAGAGATAGGCTGGTGATTGTTCTAGATGACTGATGGAGTCAGTCAGTCTTGTTAGGGCAACCCTAATGAGGGACAGGAACAGGGACAGTCTAAGGTCCTGTGGTGGGGACCAGAAAACCAATCGCTCTCATGCAGGGTGGGGTCTCCTATTTCCCCCTCCTAGGCCCAGATTCAGACTCACCATCTTTCTCAACCAGTGTTCCAGAAAGCAACTGCTGATGGGTGGGAATTGGCCCAAGGATGACTCTGGGCTAAGAGCAATAGGATTTAGCAGGCTGCTGTCCCAGCTCAATAAGGCAGTGCCTTTGGAGGGGCTTGGTCAGGAGGGAAGTCAGTCTTCCAACCCTGTACTACTCAGCCTCTTCTCTAAATGTTGTGTTCTGATCTGCCACCCTATTTTTGAAGGAGGTGGACACAAACTGGGCTGCCCAGCACCTAAGAGCTTCTCTGTAGAAGTTTGTTAAATGACTGCTGATGTCCTAGGAATCAGCCAGGATGACAGAGAACAAGCAAAACCCCACGAGGGACCTAGTTGGGACTGGGGTTATTTACCCTAAAAAAAAGAGTAGATTTAGGGGCACCTGGGTGGCTCAGTTGGTTAAGCGACTGCCTTCGGCTCAGGTCATGATCCTGGAGTCCTGGGATCGAGTCCCGCATCAGGCTCCCTGCTCGGCAGGGAGTCTGCTTCTCCCTCTGACCCTCCTCCCTCTCATGCTCTCTGTCTCTCATTGTCTCTCTCGCAAATAAAGTCTTAAAAAAAAAAAAAAAAAAAATTTAAAAAAAAAAAAAAAAGAGTAGATTTAGAAGGGCATGACCTCCGTGTTGAAATCCCCTATTGAAATCCCCTGGCTCTATCCCAGGAAGAGGGATTAGATGTGGTCTGTGTGGCCTTGGAGGACAGATTTAGGACCACTGGGCAGGAGTCTTCCTCTGGGGGGAGACGTCTTTATCAGAGCTAAGTAAGGTGGGCAAGGCTGCCTTGGAGGTGAGCTCGTCATCACTGGAGGTATGTGAGGCTGCATGACCACCATCAGGGCTGCCGCGAAGGGCTCCCAGGTCCGACCGAATGACCTCTGAGAGTCAAGAATTGGGATTCTTAGATCACTGTATCTATGGAAGACTGGGAATGGTTTGTGGGAGACTACATATCTGCAAGTGTTTCTTTTCATTCAGAAGGCCCAGCAGTCAGGCATCACATCAGAGCTGGGAGGGTCCTGGGATGCCTATCCTGCAGACATAGTTTTAGAAGCATATGTATTCCAACCTGCAAACAAGAAGGACATGCAGAAAGTAGGATGAGAGAGCTTTGTTGGTCTCTGGTCTAGAGGGAGATGGACCAGAAGAAGCATAGCTCCTCTTTCTCCTCCTGTAAACGGAGGAGTGGAGGCTTGGGCTGGGGCAGGGCCTTGCCTAACTTGGGTCAGTGGCCAGCTGGGATTTTTTTCTCTGACCTCCCAGCCACTTCTAGTCAGGAGACTTTGTTAGTCTAGATGGGCTCCACATGACTCCCACGAGATCCTGCTCTGCCACAGCCCTTGGACACTGAGAATAGAGGCCCAGAGATGGGGGTGGGGGGTGAGGTGGGGGTATGGTGGGGCGGAGGGAGGAGTTTGTCTCTAGAAAGTCTTGCCAGTTATCTGTACAGTTTAGGCTGACTCCGCTCTTTCCAAAGTGGCCACCAGGTGGCACTCCTGCCACAAGCCCAGTGCCAAGCCGGCAGAGTTTTGGGGCTAAGACACTGGGTTGCTCCTGGAAGCCATGGCAGGACCTGACATATTTTTAGGTGAGCTGAGTGCCCTGATGGAAGGAGAAAAGGTCTAGCTGTTATCTGCGAATCACCTGGCCATCACTGAATATGCCCCTGTGGGTTTTTATTTTTGTCTCTCCACTTAGCAGGCCAGACCCCAATCTTGGCAATTTAGGGTAGAACCAAACTAATGCAAATGCATCTAGAATAACTAGGACAGAGAACTGAGATGCAGGAATGGGATACTGCTGGGAAGTGCTGACCCTCAGGGGTAGGAGGTGGAGGCGATGGCTCTGAGCTGGCCTAGAAGGAAGAGTCAGGCTTGGATATGTGGGGAGGGGCCAGCACTCAAGGTGAACATCCTGGCAGAATCTTAGGGGCAGGCAGAACACTAAGGGAAAGGTGAGCTGTGGGACCAGGGCCCGCACAAGCCAAGAAGGGTTTCCTGTGTGCACCTCACGTGGTCCATCCCTAAACCCTGACGTGCTCTTCAGAGGGTTGGGCCAAATCCAGGGGAAGCTAAGGCTTTGGCGTCTGCCTGCGCTCATGAGATACTCACGGGCCTGCATACAGTGAGCACACAGCAAGTTGGAATTTCCAGACATGGTCTCCAGTGCCTTTGAGGTGTGTGCCAGTATTTTAAAACTGGGAGTTGGGAGTTTCAATAAAAATTCAATTTTCAGCTTCTCTTGAAAAATCAGACTGCCTGTCCTACTGGGTGGACTTTCCCGTGGCCCCTGTGGCCGGGGCTGAGTAGACAGAGCATGTGCCCTCCCAGTGTTCCCCAGCGCCGCCCCGTCCGCTTCACCATTCTCTGGATTTCCCCGGTCTCTGCCGCCTCCCCCCACCCCCACCATGGGTGCTAGTGGTGGTCGGGGGATGGACAGTAAGAGCTGCTGTTGTGAGTGGACAGAGGCCTGGGTGGACACCAAGTTCTGAGGCCTCATAGCATGGTGGGCCTTGCATGAAGGGGCTGTTAGGGGCTTGGGCTCCTTGTGCCTATAAGAGCGCTCTTGTGAGGGCTGGGTCACTCCTTTGAAGACCAAGTGTAGCCGTGGAATCAGGGCTGAGGAGGAGGTCAGAGAAAGCTTGGAGAGAGGAGGAATGCTCTGAGTAGGGCCCTGAAAGTCTTTGCTTGGAAGGCTGGGGAGGGGTCCCAGTGCTGCTTTGGGGCTCTGAACTTCAGGTCTGTGTGTGTCCATGAGTCTGACTCCCCAAGGGGCCTTCTGGATTTGGCTGTGCTTCATCTACTCATAGGGAAGACCTCTTCAAGGTATTTTTCTCCTAGATAGGAGGCCCTGCACCATTTCTTTCTCCCAGCCTTCTTCCCCCGGCTCCCGTCCCCCATATGGGGAGCCACGGGGAAGGGGAGGACAGGAATGAACGCCCCCCCCTCCCCAGACCCATCAGCATTCCCATCTGTGGCTGCTTCTCCTGGTCAGTTTCCCACCATTTGCTGTGAGTGGGGATTATGCCCCCACACTTGCTCCAGGCCCCAAGGCTAGCCCGGGCCCCCAGTGAGGCAGGCAGGCTCCTGTCAGCACCTTTACCATTCTCAGTGGATTTTCCTATGCTGCCTGAGGCAGGGAAGTCCATGCCCAAGCACCAGTTCTGGTCATCTGCTTTCCAGACCCTGGGTACCTGCCCACAGTCTAGTTGCTCTCTCCTTCTATAGAGCTACTGCCCCAATCATAGGCCTAGTTCTCACCTCCCCTGGCTGCTGGTAGGAGTGGGCTGCCATCTGGCCCTTTGCCCCTAGATTGGCCAGCTTGGGGGTGCCCATGAGTGCAGCAGGTGCTAAACTGGGCATGGAGAAGCCCAGCCAGAGGCCCACCCTCAGACATGAGGTGGAACAGTCTTCAGCATTACCCCCTCATCCCCACCCCAGCCTGGAAAAAACTTCCCTGGCATCTATCCCGGTTTCCATCTGCTGCCCTGTTGCTTGGGAGGCTGAGCCCAGCCGCGCTGGCCTGCCCTTCTGCCTGGCACCTGGTAACCTGGGCCCTGCCTGGGCTTTCTGAGGATCATTTGGATCCGACTCGGCAGCAGCAACAGGGGGCAGAGCACAGAGAGCATTATGATGTAGAAGATGAAGGTGGAGGCCCCAAGGAGACAGCCCGAGCTGCTACCCCAGCTCTCTCTACCTAGCTGTGTGACCTTGGGTATATCTCATTCCCTCTCTGTTCCTTGGTTTTCTTGTTTGCAAAGGGAGCCGAATAATATAGCACGTCGTACCTTAGAAAACTGTGAGGGTGGGCGGAGCTAGAGCGAGGCTGCGGAGAGGAGCATGCACAGCACAGAGTGACCTTGGTGCCAGCCATTGCAGTCCCTGCTCCCCGTCCCTGTGCCTCAGTGTCCTGTCATATGGGCTTCTACCCTCTCCCTCAGTGAGGGAGACAATGTAGAACTGCTGGGGGTAACGTAGGTGGAAGTGGGTTGCCTGGCACATGGGCAGTGTTATCATTAATTCGGAATTCTCCATTCTTAAAGGCAGGAGCAGGTGATTTCTTAATTTTCCTTATCTTTGCAGAGAGGACAGACATTGGAGGCCATACAGCTCAGGACATGAGGCCCTGGGCTGGAGAGAGTGTGTGTCTTGGAGACTTAGCCAGGGCCAGAATATGTTGCTGGCCTCAGGGCCATAGGCTCAGGTGCACGCCTGGGGAGGGGCTCTTTGAACTGCCCCCAGCCTCCCCCTCTTTGGGGCACTGTACCTCTGGGCATCAGCAAGCTGTTGGCCCCACCCTGGAGGCCAGGAACCTAGCCCTGCACTGTCTCTGGAGGCATCTTGATTTCACCTTTTGGCCTGTTGGGGTATCTGGGGGCTCATAGGGAAGAAGGAAGGGGATAGCTAGAAACAAAATATGGAATGGTAAAGCAAAATTTCCTGGTAATAAAACTTCCCTGGCCATGGAGCAGGGCAAAAGGCTGAAGCTGGGGCTGGGGCCGGGGTGGCCTGGGGCAGCCTGCACCCTGTCTTTGCTGGGATCTGCCTCGAGTGAATCAAGTCCAGCTAGGTGTGTGGGTCCTAGAGGCCCATGTGCCCCTCTGCTCCCTCCTCCTCACCCTGTCTCCTCTCAGTGCAGCCCACCTGGAGATAGGTATCCAGTAAGCACTGGAGAAGTGGAATTCCCATCCGTGGTTCCCTCAGGCACAAGCAGAAGTGGAGAGTCTGGGCCCTCTCTGACCCGAGGGAGAGGAGACCTCTTTACAAAGGGCAGGCATGTGGCTCTGAGAGGATGAGCTAATGGCAGAGCTGCCTGGACTGTTCACAGATCTGCAGAGGGCCTGGGTCTGGATCCTGCCCGGCATCACCACTGGGTCATTGGGTTGCCTGCATGGCTGAGCCCTGTACACCTTGTGGGCAGAGACTCCCTCAAGCCGGTCTGACCCTGCATCCAGGACAGTGAGTCTTGGGAATGCAGGATGCTCCCTTCTCTTTCT
Organism: Mirounga leonina; assembly: GCF_011800145.1. Classification (NCBI taxonomy): domain Eukaryota; kingdom Metazoa; phylum Chordata; class Mammalia; order Carnivora; family Phocidae; genus Mirounga; species Mirounga leonina. The sequence goes on along the minus strand of NW_023270839.1, from coordinate 47,739,428 downwards.
ACTGGGGAAAGGGGCCTTCTTAATTATATCCCCTTCCACTCACATGGAAATGAGTTTGGATTTTCTGAGCATACACCAGCTGGCTGGGGGGAGGCAGCCCAGAAGGCTGCTGGTTGGGGAAGGGAGGAGAAGGGAGAGGGGAGGGAGTCAGGCCAAGATGAAAATTCCGTGTTCTCACAGCAGAGCAGTAATGGGGTGCTGAGTGCTCCCCACAGATCATCTACCCTCTGTCCTCTTGCCCTTAGGGGAAAGCATCTTGCTCCTCCCTATAGGCTCAGAGGAAACTGTGTCCACTCAAGCCAGCCTGTCCTCTGAGAACTACAGCTTTCAGGGTCCAAGCCACTTAGCTGGCCATTACTGAGGTTACCTGGTCTGTGCCCTGGGAGAGGTCCTCCCCAGCTTCTAGGCCAACCTTTTCATAGGGTGGAGGGGAGTGGACCTGAGGCTCAGAGAGGGGACAGGGCCTGCCACCGATAACAGAAGACCGTAAGTCTGTCTAGTCCCTGGCGGCCTGGGTTCTCCCCTTGGAGTTGCCGAGGAGGGGGTGGGTGGCGAAGGTTCCCCGGCGCTGGGCACTGCGCCCCCCTTGGGCAGCAGGGAGGCGAGAAAGGCTGCGAGGGGGGGGGCGGGAGGGGGAGGGTGGGGTCAGGCATTTGACTCCGCCTCCTCGCCTTAGCTCTGCTTTTGGTGGGGCGCTGGCTCAGTCTAGGCTGCTCGCCGCTGTCGCTCCCGGGCTGCGGGATGACACCGCCTCCGCCCGGATGCGCCTCCCTTGGCGCCCAGCACGCCCGCGTCCCCGGTCCGCTGGCTCGGTCCCGGCTCCCGCTGCGGCTGCTGCTGCTGCTGTGGACGGCCGCCGCCACCCAAGGCCACCCCAAGAACGGACCCCGCATCTCCGCCGTCTGGAAAGGTAGGCGGCGCCGCGCGGCCGGTGCGGCGCGGGATCGGACGCCGCGCCGCGCTGGTGCGGAGTGTGCGGGCCCCGGAGGGAGTGCATGCGCGCCTCTGCGGGTCCCGGGCTGTCCCCGCGGGGAGCGTGTGGGTCTGGGGGAGCGTGTGAGTGTGCGCGCTGGCACGCCGGAGCGGGCTGTAACGCCGCGGTGAGCGAGCGGCGGGGGCCGGAGCCCCGGCTAAGTCGCTCCAAGTCCGCCCCCAGCCGGGAACCGCAGCGCCGGGGCGCAGGGGAGGGAGAGGGCCCCTCTCTCGGCCGAGGGGCGTTCTCGGCCCTTCAGCGCCAGGACCTCGGTACAGGACCCTTTCTTCGGCCGGGACCCCCCACCCAGGTCTCCTCTTCTTGAGCGGCGGGCTCCGCTGTCGCGCGAGGCGCAGGCTGGGCCGGCAAAGGGGGGCGCGCACCCCTTGCCGCCGCCGCTGCGCTCCGGCTGCGGGAACAAAGACCCCGCTGCCTGCCCCCGCCCCCGCCCCGGCCCGGAGCGCGGGCCAGGTAAAGGGGTGGGCACCCTGTGGCGAGCCGGGCCACAGTGCGGTGCGGAGGCTTGGGGCACCCGGGCGCTGCCTCTGCAATGCCGGGACCGGCCGCTCCCCCCTTGTCCGCACGTGGCAGTTGTCACCAGGAATCGGCGCCAGCGTGGGGGGCATGCCCGTTGGGTGGGGCATGGTCGTTGGGACCCCCAGGCGGCGGATCTGGGGTGGGAGTGCAGCTTTTAGGCCGCGATGGATATGTGAACCTGGGGGACCAGAGTCTCCCCCAAGGGCGCCTCACTTTAGACCCCTGTACAATGGGTCAGAAAGCGGGCTAGGTGGGATTTGAGGCTTTCTGCCGCAAGGGGCTGAGCTCCCCTCCCCTGCATTGCACACACATGCTTCCCCGCCCCTAGACCGACAGGGCTCTGTCCCCCAAATTTGGCGGCACTGCGGCCCCCCTGTGGTGGTGGTGGACTCGCGGTGGGGGTTGGGGGACTGGTCTGATCTGGCCCTGCTGGGAGCCTTTGATGCCTGCGGTGGTTTGCAGGAATTGCCAGAGCCTGAGCATTATCTGGGGCAGGTATTCTTAGCAGAGATCAAAAAAAAAAAAAAAAAAAAAAAAAAAAAATTCCCACACAAAACGAGTGGCCCGATCTGCAGCTGCAGCAGAGGGAATGAATGTGACTTGCCCAAGGTCACTCTGCAGCATGTGCGCTCGCAGTGCAGACTGGGGGCTCTGATCTGGCACAGGACCAGAGCTAGTTCTGAGTTAGGGAGGGGAGAAGGATTTAGGCAGTTTTTTGGCCATAAAGGAGGGACTTTGGGGGCGAGCTCTGCTACCCAGCCAGAGGTATTCCTGGTGGGAGTAGAGTAGGAAGCTGGACCTCTGGTCGTCTGTTCGTGCTGGACACCTGCACAGTCCTCACTCATACCAGCTCCAGCCCAGGCTTTCTCTGCATTCCCAGTATCTTTGCTTTGCCTCAGTCCCCTTGGCTGTCCTGGATAGCACAGCATTTGGGCACTCTGAAGAGGACTCATGACCTTATCTGAGTGTTCTGGAATCTCCCCCTGCACCAAACCCCTTGCATACGGCTCTGCTTGCCCCTACCCCCAAGTCGTCCTAAGACCCCTTCCCCCCCCCATACTTAATGCACAGCCAGTTCTTAGCACTTAATGTGAACCTCCACATCCAGGGCACTTAGTCCCCACCCTGGGGCTATTTAAAGATGCTTTCAGTCCTCTTACCCACTTTCAAAGCTCCCAACCCAGCTCCAGCTCTTCTTTCCACTGCACGCAGTTCGCGACTGTACCGCACTGGGCTGCACTGGCCATGCCCTCTGCGGGTAATGCACTATTGATCCCTACTGGGATCTGCCACCCCCTCACCTATCTTGTCCAGAGGCAGTCTTGGCTCATCTTTGCCAGTGCCAGGCGCCCCACTGGCCAGACAGACCCTGCCATCAGCCTCTCCCCCAGGACCACCAGCTGGTGATGGTATGCCTGGCTGACAGGTGCCTCCTGTTTCCTGTGAGGTGACACATGGCCGTCGGACAGGAATGGGCTTGGGCGGGCCAAATCGGGGAGTAGGCTGAGAAGAGGCCCCTCCAGCCTTGCTGTAGACCTAGGTCCCTGTCTTCCAGGGGGTGGGTGCTGGGAGGGTGGGCCTCCACCAATGACTAGACCAAAGATAATGGTGTTTCTGAAGCTACTTTTCTATGAGGCATAGACTGGGGTTTTAGTTTTCAGCCAGGACAGGTGTGGGGACTGGAATAGGTATGGAGGGTTCTTCTCTGTTGTTTATTTGGTGTTGCTTAGACTCCTGAGCTTCAGGGAAAAATTCAACCAGAGTTCTGGGAGATTCCCAGCCTGATGCCTCTCCAGCCCGATGAAGGCCTGGCCGGAGAGAGACGGATGTGTCAACACTGACCTGCTGGGTGCCCTTGAACTCTGCACCTGTCTCTGACCCTCCGAGCTCGCCAGATCAGGAAGGGCTCTGGAGATTGTCCTCTGAGGGCGTCAGTGACACATGGACCAATCACAGATGCAGAGTGTGGGCCTGACCTCCCTGCCAGCAGGGACTGGAGGGGAGTGGGCTGCAGGTGAGGGCAGGAGGTTGGCATGCTGTGTAAGCTGTGCACCCCTCTCTCATTCCATCCCTGCTTGGAGGAGATGGAGAAGCCCAGGAAGGTCCTGACCTCCATCCAAGATCAGAAGTGAACCAGCATGTCCACAGTGAGAAACAGCCCAGACTCCAGTCTCTACCTGCCCAGCTGGTTCTGAGCTCTCTCTTGTCCAATTGGTGGCTGCTGGGGGAGCCATTATGGGGTGACTCCCCAGGGCAGGGGCTTGTTGTCATCTCCCCCAGGGGATGAGGTCACAGCTGGGGCTCCCCATCATCAGCATTTCCAGTGGAAATCCTTGCCCCCTTGGGGACTTAGATGTGCTCATCACCTTCAAGGTGAACTCCCCCTGCAGAACCAGGGAAGGGGGGCAATTCCCAGGAGGAGGGAGGGGGTTTCCTGAGCTGAGAGATACTCGGTGACGTCACCGGGAGTGTCTGGCCAAGGTGTGTGGCCCCTCCGTCCTGGATAGTGAAGATTCTGAGAGCAGGCTGGGGTGCGGTGGATGTGGGCATAGGCCTAAGACATCCACAGTGTGGGGAAAAGAGAGCAGAGGTCAGGAGCCTGGCTCTAGTCCTGGCTTTGACCTGATTTTCTGTTGACTCTGGACGGGTACTTGCCTTTTTCTGAGGCTTAGTTTCCTCAGATGCCCAAAGTGGGTGGAGCGGGGAGTTTATACTTATCAGAGCATGGATTCCCTGGGATTCCTGCCTCTCTGGGATGGGCAGAGGCTGTGGTGGCCAGTTCAAACCTTAGCACCGAGGAGAAATTGAAACCTGGGATGTCAGGGGAAATCCTCGAGTTTTGTGTTCTTTCCTATCTTTTTGTCTCATGAGCTGAAGGCTGAGATCAGCTGGAGGAAGTGGTTCATTAGTTTGTAGTCTCAAAGGTGACATAGTAATTTAGCATGTTTGACATTTGACATTTGCTGGGGCCAACATTGTATTGGTCCCAGGGCAGGGCTTGGGGACCCAGGGATGAGACTTCTCAGTGTAGATGGGGAGACAGACAGGCAGGTCAACCTTCCGTTACAATAAAACGAGGCAGGACCTGTAACAGAGGGCAGCTATGGGGTTGAAGAGGTACCTAACCCAGTCTGCCCAATCAGGGAGGGCTTCCTGGAAGAGGTGGTAAGTTGGGATGGCAGGAGGAGAAGCCGGCTGGGGAGGGGAGGGATAGGAGGAGGTACCTGGTGTGACAGGATTTCAGACCCCAAAACTTGCAACTAGGACCAGGGAGAGGAGAGGAGCTGAGTGGGTGCCCCCAGGAAGGAGACATTGAGTTAGCCAGGGCTTGGGGGCTCCAGAAAGGTTTCTTGCAAGAGGGGACATCTGAGTTGGGCCACTTGACCTTATACAGCAGTGGGAGGAAGGACCATGGCTGGCAGGGGAGGCCTCTGGAGTGTCATAGCTCCTTGACGGGAAGCCAGGGCTGGGTTTGGGGAGACCAGAGCTTTCTACCTAACTCCTGACTGCGGGCTTCTCCAGATGAGGCAGCCTATATCTCAGCAGAGGCTCTCCGTGGTGGGGAAGAGTTTCCACCAGCACCATCTAGGCACTGCTGATGGGGGAGGGGCAAATGCCCTTCCTGTGACCAGCTTCCCCTTCCAGGAACCTTCACCTCCTTGGGGGGGGAGTTGGGGGGGAAGGGGGGTGGGGTTGGGGGGTGGTGTAGATCACTCCTTGGGCTAGGGAGCATGGGGGGAGTGGGCTGCAGGTGAGGGCAGGAGGTTGGCCTGCTTGTGTAAGCTGTGCACCCCTCTCTCATTCCATCCCTCAGCAGAAACAGGGAGAACTGGGCACCCTTCTTTGTGAAGGGCCAGGCCAGGGCCCCTAACGTGTAGGTGGTAAGCCGAGGCTCGGAGCTGGGGAAGAGGTCAGTAGCCCTCAGGGGGGCAGTGGTGGGAGTGGGTCATCCTGAAGTTGACAGCTGAGGTCCCAGTTGACGTCCTGTCCTCCACCCCCAGCCCCGTGTCCCTCATTACAGCTACCACATGGCATCTGGCTATGTCACAAGAGACTGACCATACTTCCTCTACTCCGGTTAGTAACTTTGGGGCCAGAAAGCTTCCGTTTCTCTTAGTTTCCTTTTTTGGCCAGGCCTGTCTGCCCCCGGAAGCCTCCTCCCTCCCGGGGAGGCGGGGAGGGGAGGAAGGGGTCCTCCTAGAGCCTGGAGGATGGTGGTCCCTTATTGGGCCCCCTGTCAGAGAATATGCGCTTCCCCTCCCCTAGCTAGCCCAGGCCACAAGGGACCGGGAGATCTGTCCCCTTGCCACCCATCTATCCCTCCACGTCCCTGTGTAGCACGGTTCACCTAGAACACGCAGTGACAGAGTTACCGCCCTCCCCAATGCTGCATGGTGGCCAGGCCCTGCACCCACCTTATTTCCCATACATCTGTCTTCTCCTGTGTTTTCCTGCCTCGGGGCTGCTGCCCTGCTGGTTGTCACCCCCATCACCCTTCTCCTTTCTGCCATTTCTGTCTCACTTCCTCCAGGAAACCTTGGATGACTCCAGCCCACAGCCTAATGGGGGCAGAGCTTGAGGCGTCAGAAGACAAATGTCAGAGATCAGCCGGGCCAACCACATATTCCACGGATGGGGAAACTGAGGCCAGAGATGACAGGGACTGGCCCAAGGTCACCCAATGACACAGGCAGAGCTGGGACCAGGGCTGTATCTTCTGTCCAAGCCTGCTCTTGGCCTCAACTATTGGCCTCCCTCCACCTGTCTGTCTGCCTACATGCTCCTTCCCCAGGCTTGGGGCTCACTGAGCCCCTTCCTTCTTGGTCAGCTCAGCTGAACCCAGATTCTTCCTGCCCCAGTGCTGTCTGCTCCCAGGAGCCCCCCCGGCAATGACCATCCTCCCTTCGGGACCTTAGATTGGGCCAGCTCGATGTGCCTCTTCTGGTCTTTTCCTCAGGGCAGCTGGGCCTCAGGTCTTGAGGGCAGGTTGATCTGTGTCACGGCTTGGGCTAATCTGGGTTTAAGCGTCACAGCAGCCTGGGATTAGGCTGATCCTATCCTGTCTCCTGCACCCCTTGCTTCCAGTCAGGGGCTCGGGCTCTGAGCTAACACCATTAGGGGCAGCTCTCATTGTGGAGGGCAGCCAGCACCTGCCCCCATGCCTGGGTCCGTCCATGTTCGACAACTCTAGGGGAGAGAGCAGGAGAAGGCCTAGGTTTGCCCTTGGAGAGCACACAGGTGCCTGGCGAGGTGGGCCTGCTGCCTGGTTAGGGAGGGCACCCAGGAGATCCGGAACCTGTAGGTATAGCCAAGGACTGTGACAGGTCGTTGTGGGGTGGCACAACCATCCTGGGGAGGGGAAGAGCCAGGCAAGAGCGAAGGGCAGGTGCAAGGGGTGGGGGCAGAGTGGGGAATGGAGAACCACTCATGCTGTTTATCTTCTGGTCCCAGGGCTCTAGCCCAGCCTAGTGAGGAAGGAAGGTGACCGTGATAAACTCGGTACCCTGTCAGTAGCCCAGGAACCTGTTCCAAGATGTCGAGCCTCTGGCGTGGCAGTTTACCCTACTGCCCCGCCCGCCCCTCCCTACTATCTGAGCTGTCCTTACTTGCCCAACATTAGCCTTGGCTTGGCAGGGCCCATGGGATGAGAGGAGGCCTGGCCTTCACGTTGAGGACCCCACAGTCCGGGCAAAATCGCATCAGACAGTGTGATCTGAGAGAAGATGGTGTGTGCCAGATGGTGTGTAACACAAGGTCAGAGGGAGGATGGAACAGTGAGGGCTGGAGCAGTCGGGAACACTTCCTAAAGCCAGGAGGGTGGAGGCCAGGTGTTCAAGGACAGATAAGAGCATGTGCACAGACAGAAGGGGAAAGGGCAATCGAGGGAAAGGAGAGCACAAGCGAAGGTGCGGAGGAGGGAAAGAGCCGTGGCAGAGAGGAGCAGAGATGGGCCTTGACTGCCAGGTCTGCCAGGTAGAGGGGGAGGGCCCTGCTGGGATAGGCATTTGGGAGCCACGGTGGGTTCTTGAGTCAAGGGTGGAGGCGAGTGTTCTTGGCAGTTGCTGGTTGGGTAGGAACCTGGCTGGGCAGATAGTAAAGAAGGTTCATGAATGTATTCTGCCCTTCATTGTGGTCTACCCCAGGCCGCACAGTGTCTTCTATTTTGGACAGAGATCTCAAGAGATTTGTCTTCCTAATTAGTCATGCCGGTCAGCACTCAGTGCTGTGCTGCACCCCCAGGTCCCTACCACCCTCCCCCCAACTCCTCATGCCTCAGGCCTGCAACCCACGCTCACTTACACACACTCTCTTTAGGGTATCGTGGATAGAGATCAGGCCTTCCTGTGCCAAGAGGCCTCTGACCAGGCTCCACTCTCTCTGGTCCCCAGTCTTCTCTTTTGTGTGGGAGGCACTGGCTTGGAAGCTTCCAGGGGCCCTTCTGCAGAGCGCAGCGCTATAAACACAGATTCCAGAATCAATCTGCCTGAGTCTCAACCTCCACCCCACCACTTAATCGCTGTGTGATCCTGGGCAAGTTCCTCGAGTCCTCTGTGTCTTGCTACCCTCACTGTAGAATGCGGGTAATAAGAGAACCCACCTTAGAAGAGTTTGGCGATCATTAAGTGAGTTAATGTATCTAAAAATCACTTAGACCAGAGCCTGGCACATAGTAAGTGCAGGGGAAGGGTGAGGCGGGAGGGATGTCACTGTCGCCATTGCTGTTGATCTCCCCCTTCGGCATCTCTGATTTCTGGGGAGACGCAGCCCAGGCAGCCCGGCCCCTCCCGCTCTCCCTCACCGGCTGTGCTGGCGGGCTGCCCTTGCCTACCCCCACCCTCCCCGCGGGGGAGCCTTCTGTTCCTCCACTGGGTTGGTGTAGCCATCCTCTGCCCTCTCCCCCACCTCTGCCCTGGCTCTGTGCCCAAGGGCAGGCCCTGCCCCTGTGCCCATCCACTCCTTTGAAGGAGCTACCCGTTGACCTTGACCTCACTCTGGGGCCAGGCTGAAGAACAGGCGGAAGGTGGGCAGGACATGCTGTCCATCCTGGGTTTCCTGCCTTCCCTTGGCCTTGGAACCTCCTCCCTGCTCCATGTGGGCCTCGGGAGGAGAGCCTTCCCGCCTTGAGTCCCCTGAGTCTGGCTCAGCCCAGTGCCCCCACAGCTTGCCGTCCACACTGCCCCTTCCCCCGCAACCTTTGTCCCCTCTGGTCCTCCCCCCCCCTCCCCCGAGCCAGGCTTCTAGTCATTTGAGCACAGTGGCCCAGTGCAGAGAGCATACAACCCTTGCTGACTTGGAGAGGCCTGAGTCTTCCTGTCTATCAAATGTCTATCAGGCACAGGAAGGCCTGATCTGCAGACACCTGTCCTGCCTTCTTTGCAGGGTGGTTGGGGAATTTGCTGGCTAGTTGATGGAGGCAGAGGGGGATGTTGGCTTCTTCTTCTGTTGGCTTCTTCTCCATTCAAAAAGCTGTCTGTGACTTTTCCAGGACTCATAATCCCACACTTCCCCCAAACGACCCATGAACTCAACACTGTGATTTGTCCTAAGAACCACGGTTGGGTCGTAAAACTTAGACCTTAGCAGATACCAGGCCCTTCAATTCAGAGAAGGAAACTAAACCTGGGGAAGGCCCTGGTCACAACCAACCAGCCACCTGGCTGCCAAAGGGGGCACAGGCTTTCTTGGAGTCAGGGCTGAGCCCACATGTGAGGCATGCTGCCCTCCCACCCATAGCTGACCTTGGTGGGTAGGAGGATGTGTCCCTTCAGCCCAGCAAGTTTTCACCTAGTAGACAAGGGAGGGAAGGATGGGGAGTAGGAGATGACCCAGGGAAGTAGAGAGAAGCAGTATACAGTGTTTTGTAAAGCAAGAGGCTCTCAAGGAGCTCAGGGATGTGGTCCTGGAGGGCTGGAGCTGGTGATGGGGCCCAGAAGCCCTGCGCTGTGGCCCGGCCCTGCTTCTGCTTCTTTGGGCCAGTGGCGCAGCCCGTCTGGGCTCCGTGAGTGTTCAGATCCTCTCCTTTCCAACTTGACCTCTGGGGTATGGGTTGCAAAGGGCGGAGAGGCTGCACCCTCATTCCTGGGTCACACATGGGCCTTCCCTCCTCTTTCTCAGCCAGGTGTGTGGGGTAGGAGAGGGTGTGAGGTGGGCCTGGCAATGCAGGGTGGGGTGCAGGGTGGGAGAATGTGGCTGAGTCCCCAATCTGAGGTTGGCCTGGCTCCTGCCCGGTGCCTTGGCCTCCCTGGCTGCCTGACTCAGGCATTCCCTGCTGGGTGCCCACATTCCTACCATTCTTAGAGCCTCCCTCAATGCCCGCTTTCAAAGGGCTCCTTGAGGTTAGCATTCAAGGCCTGTCGGGTCAGTGGGTCCGGTTGGAAGGCTGTGCCTGCCCGGGCCAGACTGCAGTCCCTGTCCCTGTTGCTGCCTTCAAGGACAACATCATCCCCTATGTTCCATCCTCTGCTCTCACCCTCCTCTTGGGCTGCCCCCCTCTTTCATTAGCCACAAGGATGTGGGGACAGTGGGGCCCCGACGGTGACAGCACCCAGAGTGAAGGAGAGGAGGAACGATGCCCCTCCAGGCCAGCCTGCTTTAGGAAAACCCACCCTATGGAGGTCCAGACTCGCTCTAGCCGTTAGGCCACTGGGACGGTGGTGGGAGGGTGGTGGCCATGAGAGCAATCAGGTCTGATTCTTTCCAGTGGCATCTTGCCTCCCACACCCAGCCGTCTTCTTGACCCTCCTCTCTGGCTGGGGCCGGGCCCTGCGGCTCCTGCCCCCGCGAGGAGGCTGAGACCATGGAGTCTGGCTGGGCACAGGGCAGCCTGAATGTGCTCTTTCCCGGTCCAGAAGGAGCAAGGGTTGGCTCAGAATCACATGGGGGTGGGAGTGGGGGTCTTGTGGCTTGGCCCACCTTTGGGGCCATGCCCTCCTCGTGGGCCCCTAGCCCCCTCCCCTGCCCGAACCCCTGGTTATTCTGGGAGCTTTTAGCTACCACTTAGTCAGCCGCTAATGCGTCAGGCTGGGGAGTGAGGGGGGAGACCCAGTGCCAGACGGTGCTCCTTTTAGACATCCAGGATGGGAAGCAGAGGGGGCTGGTCAGGCAGGGAGAGCAGGGGGCATGCTGGAGGAGGGGAGGCTCTCTCCATCCTAGCCCTGCCTGGAGGGAGGGGGGGGGCAGCACTGCAGACTGATGGGCAGTATCCTTGGGCTCCCCGCCCCATCCCGCTGAGGGCCGTTAGGTCTAGGTACTCCCCATTCAGTCAGCCTCCCCACCTTGGCTCAGCTCTTGCCCTTGTCTGGTATTCTTTTCCTGCCTGTTCCTGACCCATCTGGCTTTGATCCGCCTCCCCCAGCCCTTTGGATTCATTGGGAAGCAAAAAGACGCATTTAAGGAGGTGACACTTGCTCACCCGCCTGGGCTTTTTTAGGGGCAAGCTCTGGCCTTGCTCAGCCCCGGCATGGGCAGAGCCTTGAAGGCCGCCCCCTCCCTGACCCAGCTCTTTGTGATGGTGCCACGGGGACACGGGGCCTGGCTGTGAAGGCTTGGTGCTGCCTTCACTTCCAGGCAGCCCTCCTGCCCTTGAGCCCCCCAGCCCCCGCTCCTGCAACCTGAACAAAGCTTCCTTTCACGTATTCATCGAGCTGCTGCCGCTCAGACACTTCCCCGGCACAATCAGGCTCTTTGAGGGCCTTGGGCAGTTCGGGAGCCAGGCTGGGGTTGGGGTGGAGAAGGGGCCAAGGCCTGGTCCTGGGGCTGAGCTGGTGCCGTCCTTCCCATACACATCATCAGGCGCAGAGTGGGGAGGGGCGGGAAGCTGGGGGTCAAGGGAGGCGATGCTTCCTGGCCCCCGTTTGTTCTTCTGCAAAATGGGGCGAACGGTTCCTGCTTAACCCACCCCTGGCTGCTGTAGCCAGGATTTGAAGGGCATGGGACTCATGCCTGCAGATCTGTGCGGGACCGTCCTGGGCCCGGTATGGTAGCCTGCCACACTGCACCCCAGCTGCGGGCAGCCCTCACCCGCCCTCCCTTTGTGTCCTCAAAGATCCTTCGTGAGCAGCCCTGAGTTCTGCCCCGGGACAGTCCTGCATGCGATTCGGCGAGGCTTGCTTCCGGGTGGCTGTCTCACTGTCTGGATTTCAGCGTAGGGCCGGATCTCCTCCACACACCTGGCTCTCCAGGGCCAGGCCGTACGTCTCCCATCAGGCTTGACTCCCCAGGGCAGGACTGCCACCCCCGGACAGGAGCTGCCCCCGGGGCCCGCTCTGGTGCCTTTTTCCCTGCTACCAGAGCTGTGGTTGGCCTTGAGGGGTAGGCTTCTGGGGGCTTCAACTCTCAGGCCCCAGCCCATCTCCAGATGCAGACATGCAGGCTTTCCTGGCCACGGCTGGCTAGGGGAGTGGAAGGGGGAGCGGCTGCAGACTGTCTGGATCCCTGGCTGGCTGCCAGTGAAAGGGCAGCCGGGCACCCCACCTGGAAAGGCGGGGGAGCCCGGACGCCGAGACCTGCCAGCCATGCAGTGCCCGGGCCTTGGCCAGCAGCACCCCCCCCAGCCCAGGGCAGAGCGGGGCTCTCAGCACTGGCCTGCGCAGCTGGGGCTGAGGGGGTGAGCCTGCGGGACAGTGAGGCATGACACGCCGAGCTGCCCAGGCTGTGTGTGGAACGCTCCAGGAGAGCCAGGGGAACCCGAGGGCAGTGAGCTCAGCACTTCTCTGTGGCTGGCATCTCCGAGCACCGATCCTGTGAGCCAGTCTGCCTTCCCTCCTAGCGTGACCTTGGGCTAGCGTATCCCCGGGGGCCCTGAGTTTTGGCCTCTGTGCTGTGAGCCAAGCCACAGTGGCAGTGAAGACTGAGAATATCCCACTTCCAGGACTGTGTGGAGCTGTAGCCTACGGGAAGGGAAGGCGGCTGCGGGTCACAAGGTGCGCCCCCATTGAATGCAGAACCAGTAGGGATGGCTCAGATGGCCGGAGAGGGCCCGGGGCAGACGCGAGGAAATGGCAGCCCTCTTCCGAGTGGGCTGGGCTGTGTCCTACTTCAGTGTCCCTGGGGAGCTGGCTGCCCCCAAACTCACTGCAGCTGAATAAACAGTGGTCGGACCGAATTCTGGGGTGAGCCCCAAGCTGGTCAGGGGTGGAAGACGCTAGCTGGGGCTGCTTGCGGGGGGGCCCAGCCACAAGCCGTCCCATCTCTGTAATTTAATCCTGCAACCGGGCTGACCTCGGCAATGTCACCGGAGATGAGATATCTTCTCCTGAGGTAGTGGCTACAGACTGTTTCTTTTTTGGGCAAAATTGCCCTGGTCAGCCCTTCTGCTTAAAGGTCCAGGCTGTGCTTGTGAAGGGCTCCCTGTCCCAGAGCTGCTGCGGAGGGAGGGCTGATCGTCCCCCGCCGGGGCCAGCCGGCACCCTGTGAAACCAGCCCAGAGCAGGCCAGGCCACCGGGTGCAGCTGGGGGGCTGCGGCGTGGGATGTCATTCCGTGCCTGCTACTGACCCTGTGACCTTGGGCTGCCGCCTCCTTCTGGACTTCCATTTTCCCATCTGTAAAAATGGGGAGGAGTGGATACTCAGATTCCTTTCTAGCTTTGATCTAAGCTGGCCTGCTCACTAAGACCTGGGTGGACCAGGAGGGGTTGGAGAGGGCTTCCCAAAGGAGGGGTGGGCGTTCTGACCACAGCGATCCCTGGGAACCTTGACTCTAAGTGGGCTGCTTCGAGGCCCTGCTACCCACGGGAGACAGAAGTGGCCGCTGGCTCTGTCCTGGCAGTGGTGAGCCTCACAGACCGAAGCCAGGGAGCCCTGGTCGAGTCCCGAAGGCTGAGCCCAGCTTCTTAGGAGTAGCAGACTGTGTGCAGTGTGTCTGTGTGTATGTGTATGTTGGGTGGGGGTGGATGGTTCTGTTTTCTCAGGGGGGCCCCTAAATCCTGCCCTCATTCCAGAGGTTACACATATTGTAAGATAGGGGTCATGGCTCTGGGCCAAGGACAGCTGGTTGCTGGACCCCAGCAGGGGACCCTTCACTTCTCCCACTCATGGCTCTGAGTCCTGGTACTGCCCTAGTCCAGACCCCAAACACTAGTTGTCAGGCAGGTGCTGATATGCCTAGGGGGGTGGGTAGGTTCTTCCTGCCCAGGGCTGAGCCTCAACGTTTCTGCCAATTGCCTCCTCCTCAGGCCGCGCAGGACAGGACTGGGTTGACTTCGGCCTGGCAGAGCCTCACACGGTGCTTTTCCATGAGCCCGGCAGCTCCTCCGTGTGGGTGGGTGGACGTGGCAAGGTCTATCTCTTCGACTTCCCTGAGGGCAAGAATGCCTCTGTGCGCACGGTGAGCCTGGACCCCTCTGCCTGGATCTTTCTGCTGGCCCCAGGAACAGAGATGAGCCCCTCCCTCTCTCCTTCCTCCCCCCATTTCTCTCCTTATCTCCTCTCTGGGGTCTCAGGGAATCCATGGGAGTTAGCGCTCTTCCTAAATTGGTCTACTCCCCATTATATCCCATAATATAATTATATCCCATCATATAGTCCCTGGGAGAGGCTCCCTAAAGGTAGTCCAGATCGGCGTGGGTGTTGGGGCGGCATGGAGAAAGGCCTAGAGCTAGTCCCCCAGGCCAAGTGGGTAGTGCTGCTGCACGACACCCCGACAGGAAGCTGGGCTCCAGGACCCCATGGCCCCCGTCCTCTGAGATTTCTGGGCTGGCTCTGGGCTTTGGCTCCGGGTATCAGGCCAAACAGCCTGTGATCTCGGGTGAATCACTCAGCCTCTCAGAGCCCTCATCTATAAAATGAGCTCATCCTGAGGATGCATGGAAGGTACTTACAGGCATCTCGCCTTGACAGAGTGGACTAATGCTCTCCCCTCCCCCCCAGGTGAACATTGGCTCCACGAAGGGGTCCTGCCTGGACAAGCGGGTGAGTGGGGCACAGGTAATACAGAGGGGAGGCTGACTCCCTTGGAAAAGGGAAGGGAGTCCCTGAGAGTCTGAGGAAGGAGGCATGGACCTGTCTTGGGAGTCATAGTCTGGGAGGAGAGAGGTAACCTTGCCTCAGGATTCCCAGTTCTGAGGGGGAGACATGGTCCTTCTCCAAGGCCTCTCTGCCCTACTCTGTTCTGGGGGGGTTGGAGTGAGCGGCACCCCTTCTGGGCTCTCCTTTTGGAGGGTACCTCCTATACTCAGACTTCTGATGCCTCCTTCCCCAAGACTGAGGGTCCTAGTGCTAGGCCTGCCGGGGCCTCCAGCCAACCTGTCTCCCCTTCTCCCTGGCAGGACTGTGAGAACTACATCACGCTGTTGGAGAGGCAGGGTGAGGGGCTGCTCATCTGCGGCACCAATGCTCGGCGCCCCAGCTGCTGGAGCCTGGTGAGAGGGCCCCTCCCCGTGGACCTGGTCAGCACAGTCTTGTCTGGGTGGGCTTCTCCATGGTGGGAAGGAGCTGGGGGGGCTCTGAGGCTGGCCTCACCTTGTATAGAATCCCTGGAAAGAGGGGGACCCTGGCTGGGAAGCTGGCACCCATGGGAGGCAGTGGCTATGGCGTCACATGGCTGTCTGACCCTCCTTGGTGTCCCCCAGGTGAATGGCACCGTGGAGTCGCTTGGCGAGAGGAGAGGCTATGCCCCCTTCAGCCCGGATGAGAACTCGCTGGTTCTGTTTGACGGTAGGGCTGCTGCCTTGGGCTGGGGGAGGGCGGTCAGCTCCGTGTCCGGTGGCCCAGGCGTGGAGGAGGGACTTCCAGGAGCTGTCTGCCCTTACCCATGGTCCTCCCCCCATGCCCAGGGGACGAGGTGTACTCCACAATCCGGAAGCAGGAATACAACGGGAAGATCCCCCGGTTCCGCCGCATCCAGGGCGAGATCGAGCTGTACACCAGTGATACCGTCATGCAGAGTAAATCAGGCTCCGGCTGGGCCGGAGGGGCGGTGGGTGGGGACCTCCTCTTCCCTGGGAGGGCTCCCCGAGGGCCGCTGGGGCCACAGCCCACTCAAGAAACGAGGAGGCTGACCTGTAAGGGAGCAGGGGAACAACAAAGACAACAGCGTTCCGGTGGGGGGGGCCTGTACACTCGGGGAGCAAAACGGAGGAAGCCGCAGACCCAGCGGGGGCTCCCCAAGAGCCAGAGCGTATCCCTCTGCTGAACTCATGTGGGGGCAACGCCTCCTCCCTCCTCATTAGGGCTCTGCCAATTAGGCAGAGGTGACATAGGGACCCCCAGGGACCTCCCCCCAGTCCCCAGGCATGAAGTCATTGCTCTTGGGCCGATGACATCTTTGTAGGAGAGGGCAAAACAGGTGTGGGGTGGGGGTGCAGACTCAGGCCCCTTGGGCTATTGGACCTGATGTCCTTGAGTTTTTTTCTAGGTCCGATTTGCCCTGGGTTTGTAGAGACTCGGGGGGTAGGGTGTGTGCTCACATGCACACAGAGTGGGTGCATACAGGGTGGTTGCACAAAGGGTGGGTCCTCTGAGCAGACTCCCAGCCTCACACCCATTTGCCTGTGTCTCTGGCAGACCCCCAGTTCATCAAGGCTACCATTGTGCACCAAGACCAGGCCTATGATGACAAGATCTACTACTTCTTCCGGGAGGACAATCCTGACAAGAACCCCGAGGCCCCTCTCAACGTGTCCCGCGTGGCCCAGCTGTGCAGGGTGAGTGGGTGGCTGAGTGGGCAAGCGTGTGTGTCCGTGCCTGCGCAGGAGTGAGCAAATGTGTGAAAACACACTTGGGTCAGGTGTCATACGTGTTTGCATGCAGGAGCATGTGAGATGTGTGAGTCTGGGTGTGGGATTGTGGGAGCAAATGTGTGTGCCCGGGAGGGCCTGTGCATCTGCGAGTGGGCGAAGGTGGTGGGGCTCGGGTGCACGTGTGTCGGCGTGCACAGGTGTGATTTCACGTGGGATGTGTTCGAGTGTGTTCGTGAGCGTGGAAGTGCGTTTACGTGTGTTCGTTTCACCTGACTGAAGGTGCTGGGATGCGCATCTGTGGCACACGTGTGAGCGTGTACGCGTGGTCTGAGCTGGTCTGCTCTATGGGGACCTGGCACCCGGAGCCTGTGGGTCCCCACTGCTGGCCCTGCGTCCCGGATCAGCCAGGCCTGCGGCTGGAGCCCGGCCCCAGCTCCTCGCGCCTGTGCCTTGGCATCTGGCAGGTTATGGCCCCTTCCAGAGCTTCCGCGCCAGCTCTGAAGCCTGGGTGCCAGCGTTCCTGGCAGCCGGGCGGGGACTGAGGGGCCTCTTCCTCCTCCTCACCCTTTCAGGGGGACCAGGGTGGCGAGAGCTCCCTGTCGGTGTCCAAGTGGAACACCTTCCTGAAGGCCATGCTGGTGTGCAGCGACGTGGCCTCGAACAAGAACTTCAACAGGCTGCAGGACGTCTTTCTGCTCCCCGACCCCAACGGCCAGTGGAGGGACACTCGAGTCTATGGCGTGTTCTCCAACCCTTGGTGAGTGACCTTCGCCGGGCCCGGGGCCGGGGCTGGGGCCAGCGGGGCTCAGAAGGCTGGGGCCCTGTTGAGGAGGAGGCTCATGGGGCATAAGTGGACAGCGCTGTTGCGGCGCCTGGGGTGGGGGATAGTCCGTGCTCAGGGAGATGCGAGCGCTGGAATGTTTGTGCATCTGCACCGGGTGTGCGTGCACGTGCCATGTGCGTGCTGAAGGCTGCAGCTGTGCCCGTGTGTCCCTCGGCGGTGTGCTCGGAGTGGGTGCCGGGGCGCCGGGGAGAGGCGGCCGAGGCCTCCTGGGGTGCTGGGTGCTACCACAGCTGTTCAAGCACCGCCTGCTCCCGATCATTCAGCTCATTCACGCCTCTTAATCGCTCTTGTTGATTGAAAACAAGGCAGGCGTTGGTTGGGTGTGTGCGGGGAGAGCTGGGTGGCAGGGTGCGGAGGCCAAGCCCCTGCTCTGTTGCTCCTGTGTGGGTAGACCCAGCCTGGCTGCGAAGCGGACGGGAGTCTGGCCTCCTCGGGCCTCAGCAGGCTGCAGCTGGGCCCAGAGAGGTGGGAGGACCGCCCAGCTAGAAGGCATACACTGGGATTTCTCCCCCAGCGTTGGCCTCTGAACTCAGTGATTCTGTGACAGAACACAGGTTGGGGTTTTCGAATGCAGCAGAAAGAAGTGTGGTTGAACTTGCCTCTATCCCTTCCCCCTTCCCTCCCTCCCTCTTTCCCTCCTTCCTCCCCCCTGCTGTCCCTCCCTTCTTCCTTCCTTGGTGTTTTGATTGTCTTAGGCACTGGGCTTGACCCGCAGGATAGTCCCTGCCCTCACAGAGCTCATAGGCCAGGGGGCTTGGTTATGTCCCTGTCTGGTACTGGGCTGGCCTGGGTGAGTGGGGGTGGGGGTCCCGGGCCCCCCACTGAGGAGGTCTCTGTGTCCCCCAGGAACTACTCGGCTGTCTGTGTGTACTCACTTGGGGACATTGACAAGGTCTTCCGTACTTCCTCACTCAAGGGCTACCATACGAGCCTTCCCAACCCTCGGCCTGGCAAGGTAAGCTGACCCCCCACCATGGCCCAGGCCCCAGCCCCACCTCCCAGCCGTGCCACTAACCTGGACCTGTCCTCCTTGCCCAGTGTCTCCCAGACCGGCAGCCCATCCCCACGGAGACCTTCCAGGTGGCTGACAGTCACCCTGAGGTGGCACAGAGGGTGGAGCCCATGGGGCCTTCGAAGACGCCACTGTTCCACTCGAAGTACCACTACCAGAAAGTGGTTGTCCACCGCATGCAGGCCAGCCGTGGGGAGACCTTCCATGTGCTTTACCTAACGACAGGTGAGGGGCTACCCCAGGATCTTCTGGCCTGCCTTGTAAAAATGGATATGAAAGGCATAAAGAATAATATAACTAACATCTGGTTGGATCTTTATACCTGGAAGGAAGAATTGATTGACCGAGAGCTGTCAGGGGATAGTATGTGTAGCTATGGAAGAGTCAGGCTGGGAGGGCTTCTTGGAGGAGGTGGGGGCAGAGGGAAGAGGAGAGGGTATCCCAGGATGGGAGAAGAGCAAGTGTGAGGGTTCAGAGGCAGAAATGTAGCAAGTCTGAGCAAAGTTGGGTGTAGCTTTGGTCCAGATGTCTGACCCAGGGAAGATGGTAGGAAGAAAAGTGGACAGTCAGGAGGAAGGACCGGGTCACTGGTATCCCGAGGGCCTCTGCCAGGCAGAATGAGGAAATCGGACCCTCTCCCTGTCTGTGGGAGTATGCAGGTGAGGGGAAACATTTGATGGGGGGATGCTAAGAATTTAGTGAGACGTGAGGAAGGACTTCCAGACAGCAGAGCCTTTGCAGAGTCTTTTTAAAAAAAAATATTTTATTTATTTATTTGAGAGAGAGAGAGAGAGCATAAGAGAGCACAAGCAGGGGGAGCGGCAGAGGGAGAGGGAGAAGCAGGCTCCCCGCTGAGCAGGGAGCTGGATGCGGGACTCCATCCCAGGGCCTTGAGATCATGACCTGAGCTGAAGGCAGACGTTTAACCCGGGCGTCCCCCTTTGCAGAGTCTTGTAGAGGACCACAGAGGGGACTTGCGTGGGGGTCAGGGCTTTGCTGACTCCAGAAGCTGGGGGGAATGCCCTGGGAGATACCCCTGTATTCTGGGAAGCCACCAGCCATGGAGAAGCCAGCCCCGAGCTGAGTTTTTGGCAACTTCTTGGTCCCAGGCTGTGGGCAAGGGGCTCCTGGGAGCAGGCATGGAGATCAGTGTTGGTGGGGGCCACAGGCCTTCCTTGAGACCGAGTGGTGGTGCCATGAGAAAGGGCAGTATCTCCCCAGGGGCCTCAGGCACCTACCCTCAGTACCTCCCCTGCTATGTGGCTTCCTGCTTCACCTTGTGGCTTTCTCAGGGCCATGGTGACCTTCATGGTTGTTTGATTCCTGGAAGCCTCGGGAGAGGAATTCCCCAAGGGGTCTGCTTCTGGGTCCTGAGACCTCACTTCTTTACTCCTCCATTCATCCTGCCTGTACCCATGGGCCCCTGTCCTTGCTCTGCTCAGCCGTGGCCGGCCTAGCTGCTGTGGTCAGCCGGGGGGACGGCAGGGCATCGGGGTGCAGGAGAGGAAGGGTCACACGGTACAGGACTGAGAGCAGGAGACAGGGGCCGTGGGCTCCCTCACACAGACCTGGGAGGCGAGCGCACTTGAATGATGAGGCAGTTGTCCTGGTTTATCCGTGAGGCCATTGGAGAGGTACCATTTTGGAGTCTGCAGCAGGAAGGATTGGGGCCAGATAAGAAATAGAACTTTCTGAGCCCTCTGCAGAGAGTGGGAGGCTCTCACACCTGGGAGAAGCTATGGGAGGCACTCACGGGGCTGCCGTGGAGGTGGCGGAGGACAGCATGTGTGTGTGGGTGTGAAGGCAGCGGCGAGGCTGGGGGCTTGTCAGGACAAAGGAGCGTCTGGTCACATCTCAGAGCCTGCAGAGGGGCATCATGGACACATAGAGGAAAGTCCTAGGTGGGTGATCATCTGATCATCTGACTGCTTTTTGGGGGCAAGTGATGCCCTGGGAAATTGGGAAGGAGGGAGAGGGGGAGGTAGGCTATTCTAGAAACTGGGACAGCGGGTGAAGTGGGAATGGGAGGGCCCAGGGGTCAGAATGCCCATTAGTCCCCCACACGTATGAATGGAGACAGCATGGTCTTGGAGGCAGGCAGCCTGCTTCTGACCTTGGGAATCTCTATGTGGCATCTAAGGTCCTTTTCAGATCAAATATTTTATAAAAATTAAAAAATCCCCAAAGATTAAATGCAATATGGAGTCCTAGATTGGATCCTGGAACAGACAAAGGACATTAGTGGAAAAACCCAAGAAATCCCAATAAAGTCTGTCGTTGAGGTAATAGTAATGTCCCAGTGTCAATTGCTTCATTGTGACCATGTACCACAGTTACGTAAGATAGTAACGTTGGGGGAAACTGGGTGAAGGGAACTCTGTACTATCTTTGCGACTTTTCTGTAAAGCTAAAAATATTCCAAAATGAAAAGTTTATTTAAAGCAAACATCCCCAAAGAGTCCAGGAAGCAGGGAAATCATAGAAGGAGCTGAGGGGTGGGGTTCTGACGTCTCTGGGTTCCAGTCACCGGCTGTGTGACCTTGAGCTAAATTGCTCAGCCTTTCTGAGCCTCATTTCCTCGTCCCAGAATTGGGAAGATGATAACCACCTCTTAAAGAGTGTGGAGGATTCCTCAAATTACTGTTTTCTGTTAACAAATTGCCTTTGTGTGAGCTAAAAAAAAAAAAAAGTGTGGAGGATTAAACAGTGCACAAGGCTAACGCACAGAGGCTCCACAAAGTACTGAGGACAGCCGGTTCTGTTCTTCATGCTCCAGCTGCCCCTGCGGCCTTGGGGAGCCATGGGCCTCCTGGGATGGCCTCTGTGGCCCAGCCTCCGAAGCTCCCTGGGTTGCCCTCAGGCTCCCACGTCCCTCTCCAGCCGTACTCTCCTCACCCCGCCTCACCCCAGTCCTGTGACCCTCGCCTGAGCCCTGACTGCCCAGCCCTCCTCCACGTCAGCCCGGCCGCGCTGTGGTGGAGCTCCCGCCCATGGGCCTGCTGACCCTCTGCCCCTCGCCCACAGACAGGGGCATCATCCACAAGGTGGTGGAGTCAGAGGAGGGGGAACGCAGCCTTGTCTTCAACATCATGGAGATCCAGCCCTTTCACCGCCCGGCCACCATCCAGGCCATGTCGCTGGACACGGAGCGGGTGAGCCTCCTCACCCCGCTGCAACCCATGGGGCTACCCAGTGCTGGAGGACAGAGCTCCTTTGCCTGTGATTTGCATGTCCTTTAAGAGCCTTGGGCCCCAGGGCCTGCCAAGGCAGGGCTGGCCTGGTAACTTAGAACGCAGTGTTGGGGCTGTGGGACCTGGCCTGACCTGAGTCCTGCTCTCCTTCCAGCGGAAGCTGTATGTGAGCTCCCAGTGGGAGGTGAGCCAGGTGCCCCTGGACCTGTGTGAGGTCTATGGCGGGGGCTGCCACGGCTGCCTCATGGCCCGAGACCCCTACTGCGGCTGGGACCAGGGCCGCTGTGTCTCCATCTACAGCTCCCAAGGGTACGTTGGCCCGGATCCCTTGTCCCTGGGAGCAGGTGAACACAAGAGTGGGGGTGGTGTTGGGCTGCACCCCCTCCCTGGGGAGGGGGGGCACTGCTGCTGATCCTGGGTGGGGGTGAGGACAGGGAAGGGGCCAGACCCCTGGCCTCCTCTCCGCTTAGCCTCTCTCTGCCTTCCAACTCCAGACCAGTGCTGCAGTCCATTAATCCAGAAGAGCCACACACAGAGTGCCCCAATCCCAAACCAGGTACCTGATTTGGCCCTGCTGGGGCCCCCATCCGCTGAGGGTGGTAGAGCCTTGTCTGAGGGAGACATGGCCTGGTCCTGGGGGCCCCAGGCAGATGGGGCAGGACAGTCCTGCAGAGGGGGCCCCCTTCAGTATGGGCTGGTTGTGGAGACGGGAATGGTGAGGGAGGCAGGGGAGTCGGGAAGAGGTGGGGCACTGTGTTCATTTATAAGAGTTGGTCCGGGCGACCTGGTCAGCAGGGCAGAACACAGCCTGCCTTGGGAGCCCTCGGCCCCCTCCTCACGGCTGCCTCCCCCACCCCTCTCCAGACAAAGCCCCACTGCAGAAGGTTTCCCTTGCTCAGAACTCTCGTTACTACCTGAGCTGCCCCATGGAGTCCCGTCATGCCACCTACTCATGGCGCCACGAGGAGAATGTGGAGCAGAGTTGCGAGCCGGGCCACCAGAGCCCCAACTGTATCCTGTTCATCGAGAACCTCACAGCCCGTCAGTATGGCCACTACCACTGCGAGGCCCAGGAGGGCTCCTACTTCCGCGAGGCTCAGCACTGGGAGCTACTGCCCGAGGACGGCGCCACCGCCGAGCACTTGCTGGGCTGCGCCCGGGCCCTGGCCACCTCCCTCTGGCTGGGCATCCTGCCCACGCTCGCTCTCGGCCTGCTGGTCCACTAGGACCTCCTGCAGCTGGGCATGGCGCGGGTTCCTGCAGCCTCAGGGGCACCGGGACAGTCTCCTACCCAGAGCCGGCTGGGCCCGGCGAGCTCCTTGCCCGCTGCCCCTTCCAGGGGGCCTACATAACCCGATGAAGGACACCAGGACTGGGGACGGCCAGCCGCGGGCGGCTGCTGGGCCCATGTGGGGCACGGGGGCTGGGGGCCGCGGGAGGAAGGCGCTGCTGTGAAGCTGGGGCATTGATGACTTCAGACTTGATCTTCTGGAGACTACTTTTCGAACACCCCTCCTCAAACTTGACTAAATGCAGTGATGTTCCCAGCCCAAGAGCCCATGGGCCAGAGAATGGGGTTTGGGGAGGGAAGGTGGGACCCCGGCTTTGGAGCTTGGGGCCAAGGCCTGAGTCCTTCTGGACTCCCCATACCCCAGCTGCCCCCTCCCCCTCCTTCCTGCCGTGGCCGTGGCAGGGGGTGGCTGTGGCCGTGGCCGGAGGTGGCCGCTGTTCCTTTAGGCCCTGGGCTGCCTTCTGTGACTCCCTCACCAGCCTTGGGACCCAACAGGCGGCGGCCTTGCATGTTTATTGAAGGATGTTTGCTTTCCGGACGGAAGGACGGAAAAAGCTCTATTTTTATGTTAGGCTTATTTCATGTATAGCTAATTCTGACTGCATCTGTATGAAAATACCAAAACTACATGCTGGGGGTGGGGTGGGACAGGGAGGAACTGGGGAAGACATGGGCTGGGGTGGGGGGTCCCAGTCTCAGGCTCCGGGGATGGGATAAGAGTCTGGGGACAGGCATGGGTTCACGGAGAGTGGCATGAGCTGGCTCTGCCCTGGGATCCCAGTCTGAGGGGAACATGGTCCCAGTCCCTTGGTATGGGGGGCAGTTATGGGAGGGGGGTAGGGTGAGGGAGACAGGGGAGAATGAAGGAGAAACTGAGCCCTAGGTTTACCACATTTATATAGAAGGAGGAGCCGGGTCCTCAGGGGGAGGTTCCAGGACTCTGCCCTTGGCATTGGGGGTTGGGGGGTGGCGGGGGTCCCCTCCCCTCCCCTCAGCCCCCTTCCCCAGGGGCTGTGCTTCCATGCTCCTAGTCTCCCACCTTCAGCTCAGGACATGTTATAACTTAGGCTAAACTGTGAATTCCGGTGGGGACAGCCTGGGCCAAGCTCTCTAGGTGCGTGGCTCTGCCCCCAGCCCTGTCCATGGATTTCAGCAGAGAGCTGGGCCCTTCTCTGGCTGTGTCTGGCCAGCCCAGGGCAGGGCCTGGGGCCGGCGGCCTTCCAGCTTTGGCCCCTGCATCTCTTCTCAATGCACTTTAATAATGTAACATATTACTAATAAACAAACTATTTATTTACCTGTGCCTGCTCCTTGCCTGCAAAGCCATCCTGGTCAGGGGAGGAGGGTGGGGGGGCTCCTGCTTGCACACAGTTCTGGGCTTTAAGTCCAGCTTCCTTTGTCTTGGGGGACCTCAGAGTCTATGTCTTGGCCTTGTCTGTTTTCCCAGCTCACAGCCAAGCAGCAGTAGCAGAAGAGCTCACCCCTCAGGAAGCCCACCTGCCCCACGGTGTGGGGAAGGCAAGAAGGAGTGGGGTTTAGGAGCAGCTAGTGGGGAAAGTGTGGGCTCAAGCCCCCCTCCCCCCACCGGATTGCTGGGTGACCTCCAACAAGGTCCCTGCTCTCTCTGGACTTCAGCAGTCTCCCTCTTTCCCGCCGGGATGCTCTTGGTACCCGGATGGGCCTCTGGGAGAAGACTCGAGGGACAGAACACGCTCCTTTGTCTCTACAGAGGCGCCAGCAGAGGCTGGGCGGGAGGAAGACATGTGCATCGAGGCATGAAATGAGCCCCTGTAAATCCATGTAAATGAGCCGGTGGGGAGAGGGCAGGCCGGCCACAAGGCTCCTGACCTGTTCCCCCCCGCCCCGGGGGCAGAAGCACAGCGGGCCTCGGATGGCAGTGGACCATTAGGACCCTTTGGCCAGGCATGGAGATCCCCCATGATATCAGGACACCAACATCAGCCTCTTGGGGGCCAGGCTGGGGGCAGGAGCCAGGCCTGTCCTTCTGCCTTCTTTCTTGTGCACCACCCCGAGGGGAGGAGGGGGGTGGACAAAATAGGGAGTTCAGATTGTTAAAGACCAAAGCTCAGCTTTGCTGGGGAAGCTAGAGGGAATGGGAGACTCCTTTATAACTCGAAAGGGCCACTGAGGTTTACCCTGGGGGCTCCACCTCCTGCTGTTCTAGTCTCTCTGCTACCGATGTCCTTGACTCACCATTTATAGCCCTGCACACCCCTGCCTTCTCTATCCTCGTCTCTTTCAGTCCCCTACCCACCTTTGCTCTCTCCCCTGAAGTGCCAGGGGTGGTGATCCCAGGCAGAGATTTCAGAACGACTTGGAATTCTTCAGAGGAGTCCTGAACCATCCCTTCCACGAGCACCACTGATGCCCCAGCCTGCTTGGTCCTGAGCTGCGGGCTGGGGAGGGGGCAGATGGAGCCTTAGGGTGAGTCAGGCCCTGGGGTCCTGGCTAAGGAAGGCACAGCCCCTGCCCCTGAGACCCTCAAAGCCTGGTAGGGGAGGCAGAGGTGGTGTTGGATGGTGATGATCCTAGGAAGGTGGTACCCAACCCATGGTGTGTGCGTGTGGGGGGGGTTGAGTGGGCCTTAGGGGACAAGTAGGAGTCCCTAGGGTGGAGAAGTCTCTGAAGAATGGAAGAGGGAACAGCGTTGCGAAGGTCTGGGGATGTACAAGGGCCTAGTGTCCTTGGGTTTGGCTTAAGTAGTGTGAGCTCCAGGAAGGCAGAGAGACTTTTGTCAGTTTGGGTGATGGCTGCATCTTTAGCATCTAGAACAGTGCCTGCAAAACATTCTTGTTGAATTCATAGATAAAAGAGGAGAGAGTATCTGGAAGTGCCATCGAATGACTCTGTCAGTGTCAGCTCCTGGGAGCTAAGGCCCTAGATCTTCACCCTGCAGGTACTAGGGAGCCATGGAAGGATTTTGAGCAGGGGGAGGGTGATGATGACTCTAATGATGGTGAGGATGATCAGGGCTGGATGGGGGCCTCCAGTTCCCGCGGGTCACCCCTGCCTGCCTCACCCCAAGCTCACCCTCTCTCCCATCCCCAGTCATTTCCAGCTGCCTCCGCGGCCCAATTTTAGCCTCTCATTGTCTGGACGGGGCCCTCCCAGCTGGGGTTCCGGCCAGGAGGTCTGTGGGCGTGGGCCGGTGGAATGGGGCTGACATGGCTAACTCAGGCTCAGGAAACACTTTTATGTTGATATTGGTTAACTCTGGGAGGAAGAGTCCTTGGGAAGAAAACAAAAACAAACCCACCACATTCCCAGGGTCACCAGTGGCCACAGGCCAGCCCACACGAGAGGAAAGAGCACAGAACCACACCCGGGAAGCACTTGTCCTGTTGGCGTGCTGGTGCCCTTCGGTAGGATGGCGCCCAGGCCAGGACTGCCGGGCCAGCACCTGAATAAAGTTCCCAAAGGCCTGGCCTCCCACACTGGCTGTTTATTCAGGTTGGGCCCGTGAATGCACTCAGAGGGCTTAGGCAGAGGTGAACACAGGCTTCGGGTTGGGCCTATAACCTATAACACGTGGGCTAACGTGGCCTGCAACTTTATCCAGCTCATGGGGCTGACTCATGACCATAGCAAACATTACTAATCAATGGGGGCATTTCTTTCTCCTGAGCTCAGTGACTGATTTCCTCTGGAACAACATTCTTCAAGAGCTCCCGAGCACTTGGGATGTGGCTCATCTGAATTGAGAGGTGTTGTAAGTCTAAAAGACATAATGGATTTTGAAGGTGTAATAGGAAAACAAAAGTTATTAATGCATTGTTACATCGATTACACTTGGAAATGAAAATGTTTTGGATATATTGGGTCAAATAAAATATACTGTAAAAGTTAATCTCACCTGTTTCTCTTAACTTCCGCTTAATGTGACTATGAGAAAATTGAAAGGTATCTGTGTGGCTCACAGATATTTCTGTTGGGCAGCACTGCTATAGAGTATCTTCTCTGTGAGGACAGGGAATGTTGTCTTTTTTTTTTTAAAGATTTATTTATTTGAGAGAGAGAGAGAGCACGCACACAGAGCACGAGTGGGGGGAGGGGCAGAGGGAGAGGGAGAGGGAGAATCTCAAGCAGACTCCATGCTGAGCGCAGAGCCCAATGTGGGGCTTGACCCAACGACCCTGAGATCATGACCTGAGTGGAAATCAAGAGTCAGACATTTAACCAACTGAGCTACCCAGGCGCCCCTCTCTTTTTTTCCAGAGCTAAATCTCCACCTAGATTAGTGTCTGGCACATAGTAGGTGCTCAATAATTGTGGAATGAACAAACGAATGAATGAGTGAATCCTTGTTAACGTTGCTCTTCAGGGAACCACCGCCAATTAATCAGATAGGACGCATTTGCCCCCCTGAGCTTACACAATAGCTCTAGCACGGTGCTAAATCCCCATTTGCACTTTCCAGTTTTAGAGCATGTATCACCTTCTCTGGACTCTCTCAAAACCCAGAAGGGGCAGCTGGAGGTGGACTTGGGTGATAGCTCTTCTCCACTACTGGACCTCTGAAAGGGAACTTTCGGTTCCTTCTGATGAGGAAGCAGAGCAGCATGCAAATGATATGGAAATCACCTCTTAGGGACATTTGCCTCCCTGGGGTGCTGGGGATGCTTCCAGTTTACTTTCTGGCCCCACAGAAAGTCTCTAGGGACAAAGTCTCTAGGGACAAAGTATGAAGCTCTTGAGCTCCAGGGTCAACTGGGGCCACTTTAGTCTTTCCCCAGCGAGCAAGGGCTATAGCCTGGAGCATCCTTGTGTCTCCATCCAACAGGAGCCTAAAAATAGTCTGCAGTTCCAGTCTCCCCCACAGCTGCCCGTGCCGAGCTGGGCCCTGTGCCCACCAGCTCCTCCACAGCCCAGATTGTCTGCACAGTCTGCCCCAGCTACTGACCCCCCATCTCCTCCGCCTTGGTCCCATCTTGGCCCCTGGGACCCTGAGCTCAATGCCTGTCTACCTACTGCTCTGCCCTCCCAAGCAGACTGGGCCCTGACCCCCTGGACCTCCAAACCCTATGTCCTGTCCACTTTCCCATTCTTGAGGGAATGGATGTTGGCTGGACACAAAGTCAAGGTGAGCGTGTTCCAGGCAGTGGAATCAGCAGGTGCAAAACCAGGCAGTGTGAGAAGCTAGAGTGTAACCCATATGAAAGGACTGGTTGAACAAGTTGGAGTGGTGGGGCCAGGCACAAGCTGGAAGTCTGCTGGCTCCCATCCCCCATGCACGGCTCCTCCAACGGTCTCTGTCCTGCCCCACAGAGAGGGGGCTGTCCTCTCAGATCTGGTGGCCCATGGTAGAGCTGTTGCCATTCTGTCTAACTGTGTGTAGAGCTCAGGGGGAACACTCAGTGCCAGGGCCCTCTCCCCATTTGGGTCATCCATTATCTATGATTTGTGGGAAACCCTGGTGCCTTCCAGCTCTGATCTTTTGGGGTTCCTGCCGCCTGATAACGCGGCAGGTGGGCAGGCAGGACTCTCCACTGATGCCCAGAGAGAGAAGGTACTCAAGGCAATCTGGAGTGCCTGCCAGAGCTGGGACCAAAACCTCCATATCTTGACGCCCAGCTGGGACTCATCCCCTTACTCTGTGGTGTGGTCGGATGATCACTGTTGGGAGCACATCTTGCTCTGGGTCTAAAGAGTGGGGTCGGGGGCCCACGCTGTGGAGGGCCTTCCTGGTGGCAAGAGTGAGCGAGCAGGTGATGCTGTTGGTCCATGATGGTTTCCCCACTCTGAGCTGAGCAGGGTCCCAGCTGCAGGAAGTGGGGGCAGAGGAAGTCACTTTTTCCTCTTCTGGAGGGTGACTATGGGGGAAATGCTTAGTTCACGGGGCGGATCTTCCTATAGCTGGTTCCAGGAATCCTATTACCAAAGCCCCTTCTTGCCCCAACATCTCCTGATAAGCTGGTCAAAACCCTCGGAGGCAGAGTGCCAGTGTGGGTATTACTGTCCCCCAGTAGAAGATGGGGGGATGGCGCCTGGAGGGGAAGCTTCTTGCCCAGAGCTGCATAGCCCATGAGAGCCTAGCCCAGAACTCTTGCCTCTTCCCACCCTTGCACGGCACCTGCCCCCATTGGAGCGGGGGTGGGTGTGATCTAGATGCTTCTTGGTTAAGGTAAAGGTGTTGGGGAGGTTTTGAGACTCTTGAGGTTTTCTTACTCCCACCACTGCTGCGCTCATTTCCCAGTAGATGGGGGCCCTCCTCAGTGTGCACATTGGCCACCATAAGCTGTCAGTCTTAGGACATTCGTCTCTGGCTCTGGGGCATGTCAGAGGTGCTCCCCTCCCCTGGCTGCCTGAAGAGCCCAGAGTCATCTGGAGCTCTTCTGCACCTTGGATGGCATCCTTGGGAACCTAGTCTGAGGAAACCACGACCCTTGAAAAAGGCCCAGACTGGCTCTTTGAATGAGGAGGCATGGGACTGTCACCATCCTAGCCCTGATACATCCTTTCCTGAACTCCACCTGCTGTCTGCTCACCTCGTCTGGAGACCTGCCCCAGTCAGTGTAATGAGAGGAGAGCCCCTGCCAAGGAAGATGGCTTTTCTGTGTCTCAGTCTCACTCCTTCTGTATCGGTCAGTCTGTCTCTTCATGTCCCTCCTGATTCTCTCAGTGTTCTCTTATGTTCACTCACATAGAACAAGCATGTGTATACATAAGATGCAGGCACATAGGACGGCACATACTATCTGCTCACATGTACACACAGGCAGGCATGACCGTCTCGAGTCCTGTCCACCCACTTGGGGGGCATGAAACTATCTTCTCATGTGTCTACAGGCTCAAGGCAAACCCACATTTCATTTCAGCTGTCCCTGCCTCCCTGGCACTGTGGGGGCTTGAAGACCTAGGCTGGGACTCCCACTGGTATCTGGGGAATCCAGTGGGGATCACTGGGCCAACGTCACTTGCAGAGAGACAGAGAGACTGCCCTGGAGGTGAGCAGGGGAGAGAGGGACACAAAGATGCAATGTGGAGTTAATGATGCACTGGCCCAGAGGGGACTCAGCCCCAGCCCCATTTTATACCCCTTCTCCTAGGGTTCTGCCGAGATGCCCTCTGGCCCACCTGGGAGCTGGGAACAGAGGGACACTGCACCATAGGAAGCCCCAGGATCAGGAGGCTGCAGGGAGGAAAGCTGAGCATGTACCCCACTCATGGAGAGCGGGGGGCTGGATGTCCCTGGGGGAGGTTCATGCTGACCGAGGTCTCAGTTTCCGTCCTTTCAGGACAATGGGCCAGATGAGGCCCTACCAGGTACTTGGGTTTCCTGGATGGGTCAGGGCTTTCCTGGAATGCCTAGCCTCCCTGGTCTCCCACGGTCAAAGTGATCCCACGGGGTGGGGGGGCGGGCGGGGGTGGGGGACGTCAGGCAGGCAGGAAGTCCTGGGAGTCACCTAGGACCTGCCCTGCCCTGGCATCTGGGCTCAAGTGGTCCCCAGAGCCTGTCTCCACTGCGAGCAGCCCACTTACTGAGCACCTATTAAGCACAGGCTCTGTGTGGGGGAGGCTTGCAAGAGGCAGGGGGAGCCCGGGCTGGACCCTTGGGAAGGGGGCACTTTCCACTGCTGGGGCAGGAGCTAAAGTCCCTCCAGGGCCTGGGGCTGACCCAGGTGGAGCCCAGAGGTCCTTCTGAGAGGTGTGACTTCTCTCCACCCTCCCTCTTTGTCAGAGAGGGGCATTGGTCAGCCAGAGCCCTGGCTCGGCTTCAACGGCGACAACCATGAAGACAGAGTTACAAACAGTTATAGTGGTGGCCCTATACCACCTATGATGCATATGCCTGAGACGATTCTAGAAGTTTTACATAATTATCCTAACTTTCTCAGCAGCCCTATGAGGTCAATACTGTTATCATTTCCATTTTATTGTTAAAGGTACTGAAGGACAGAGAGGGTAAGTAATTTAACACTGCACAGCAAAAACATGCACCTGGGTTTGTCCTCAAGAAATGGGTTTCAGACCAGTTTATCTGATCTCACTTACTCATTCTGTAGCTACTAATTAAACTCCTCTGCTTTGTTGGCCTTGTGGTTGACACAGGATGTTCACAGCAGAGGCCGGCAGACACATGGGGTCCCTCTGGTGAAATGAAAAAGTCAGGCCTGGGGCAGAAGCAACCCCAGTGGGCCAGGACCTCTTGCAGACCATCCACTTGGACCTGATGCTTGGCCATCAGCGGAAGATGATGGGACCACCTGTTCCAAGAGGCTCAGCAAGGGGAGGGCCACGCGCCAATGCATCCTCCAAGGGTGGGAGTGGGGGGCCCCTCCGCTTTGGCTGGGGGGGTGGGGAGGGTGTCAGCCTTCCCCTTTCATTGGTTGCCACCAGCACCACCTCAGGAAGCAGCTGCTAAGGGGGCTGGAGGGAGCCCACATCCTGCTCCATCATGGGGAAGTGAACATTGTGGGGTGAGGACCCCTGTGGGGGGCCTGAAACTGAGTAACGTTGAATCAGACTGACTCATTGGAAACCTCTGCCCACTACTGACTCCGAGCCAAAGACTACAGTCAAACCAAAGGAAGAACTTCCCAACTGCGGGTCCGTATACAGCTGGAATGTGTGCCAAAGGAGAGGCCTTTGTGTGTGGGGGGGTGCCCAGTCCTCAGGCTCTGTCACCCTCACCTAATGTGTGAGGTGAACTGTTGCTGTGCTTGAAGGAGGGGACAGGATCTGTGTCAGAGACCAGACTGTAGCCACACCTCAAGTCCCCTTGTCATGGGGGCACCTGTCCTGAAGCCGGGGATACAAGAGAGGTCTCCATCCCACTACAAGGCCCACTGGGTCTCCCGGGGCCCCTCCCAGGCTGAGCGTGGGGGCAGGGGTGCAGTGAGCCGGTGGGGCCCTCCCGAGGCAAAGAGTGCCTCCCATGGGGTGACGTTTTCAGACACAAACCAGCCAGCCAGACAGGTTGGCCTTCCAACTCATCCCTAGGGAGGTAGTTTGCCTTTATTTTATTTTATATTTAATTGAGATAAAAATCACATTTTAAAGTATACAATCCAGTGCTTTTCAGTGTATTCCCAATGTTACATGACCATCACCACCATTTAATTCCAGAACATTCCATCATCCCCAAAGAAACTCTGTGCCTTAGCAGTCACTCCCCTCTCCCTTTCCCCCGCGAAGTTACTTTCTGTCTCCAGGGATTTGCCCATTCTGGACATTTCACGACAAGGGAGTCATACACAATGTGACCTTTAAACCCGGTTTTCTTTCACTTACCGTAATTGTTGTCAGGTTTCACCCACATGGCAGTGTGTATCTGTCTCTCACACACTATCCTCCTCTTATTGCTGAGTAATATCCCAGGTACTCCTGCCACGTTTTCTTTACCCGCTCACAGGTTCCCTGACACCCGGGTTGTCCCCACTCTCGGACAATTGTGGGCAGTGCTGTGTGGACGCTGTGTGCAAATTTTCCTGCGGGCATCGGTTTTCCGTTCTTTGGGGTATCTGTCTACCTGGGGGTCGAGTTGCGGAATCACGTGGTGTTTAGCTTTGGGGGAGCTGCCAAACCGCTTTCCGCAGAGTCATACCAGTTTATATCCTCACCAGCGATGGGGGCTCCGCTTTCTCCACTTCCTCACCCACACTTGTTCTTTTCCGTGCCTTTCTTCTTTCAACACCTATTTTGTTGAGCAGCTACTTGGTGCCTGCGCTAGGGGTAGGGGGAGCGGGGGCACAGACGCTCCGGCTGCCCCGGCAGAGCCGAGGGGACACAGACCGGAAACGGTGGCGCTCGTGGCGAGGGGAGCGAAGGAAGAGTCACGGGGCCCTCATGCGTGCGAGGGACAAGTGGGAAGCCTCCAGGGGAAGCACCGTTTCTGTGGGCCGCGCCCCGCCTTTGCGCCCTCCCAGCACTCGCGTCCCTGGAAAGGTTGACGGTCAAGGTGCCAAAGTGCCTCAGTGTTGCCGGCTGAAAAGTCCCCTTCCTTGCCTCACATCCGCCCATACAGCCTGTTCCTTTCGTGCTGAGTCCTCATCTCCAGCTCATGGGCCAGCAGCCCAGGCCAGACGAGGAGACTGAGGCTCTGAGTGGGGAGTGATCTGCCAAAGGTCACCCTAGAAGGCAGTGGCGGAGGGAAACCAGCGCCCTGAACCCCTCCCCCAGCCTGTGGTCCTTTCAGTTCAGATGGGTGAGGCCTGGGGAGCATGGGGCTGGGGGTAGGGAAGGGGAGGTGGCAGAAGGAAGCCAAGCTTCGAAGACTTTCCCAGGCTTGGGGAGGGGTGCTGGGCAAGGTGTGTGTGGGTGAAGGGTGAGCGCTAGCGGTCCCTGGGGCTTGTTCCGACCAGTTTGTCCTCTGCCCAGTTTCAGTTCTGCCTGACTTGCCCCCTGAGACCCCAGGGCTGGGGGTAGGTGTATGGGCCCAGTACAGAGTCAGAGCCACCTCCCTCAGCCTGCCTTCCTGTCCCACCCTCTCCACCCTCCCGGGTCCTGCCCTCTGAGGGAGAGGCTGGAGCCTGGCTGGGTCCATCCTCTGTGGGGAGGGGTGAGCTACAGCAGGACCTGGCTGGCAGGCAGAGTTGGTGGCCTCCTACATTCATATCCCAGTGGCTGGCCTCAGGAGCAAGGTCTGGGGGATGCCTGCTCAATGAACTCATACTTTCTAGGACTAAGTTGAAATGAGCTCACCCTCTGCCTCATACTCTGACTCATGGGGCCCCTGGGTAAGTTCCTGGCCAGATCAGGTGTTGAGGTGTGTGCAGATAGGGGGGATGCAGCCACTGTCCTCCCAGACAGCAGGAGAAGTTCTTGCCCTCCCACCAGCACCCTCGGCTCTCTACAGGCCAACGGGGTCTGGACAGGTGGGGCCAGCCTGACCCGGATGCTCGTGTGGGTGGGCTGGGAGCTCTAGGAGTTGGCAGCCCCGTGGCTCTCAAGCCCATCCTGCCCGCTTGTCCCCCCTCCCCCTACCTCCCCTCATTTCTTCATCTCAGTGCTCAGCTCGCTCGGGCTGATGTTATCTTTTGACATGGTTCCCTGGCAGCCCCCATGCTGTGGAGAAACTTTTGAGTCATGGGGGCATGGGAAAGCCCAGAAGATGATGTCCTTGAAGTGCCTCCTGCCACCCTGGCCTCCAGAAGGCCTCACTTCCCTATCACGGAGCTCCTGTGGGGCTTCCGGGGCGATTTCTGGATCTTTAGCAAAGGGCCTCAAGGACTGGCTTTTCCTCGGGGCTGCCCAGGTGTTGCGGCACTGTCAGGTGGGGGATTTTGGCAGGGCCGAGGGCTTGGCTTGGCTAAAACTCCCCTGGAGGGCTTAGCTGCCCAGGCTGGTGGTGCCGTGAAGACAGACATCGGGACATCATCGGTGCCCTTGGGATGAGCCATCCGGCGGGGGCCAGTGTTCCGACAGCAGCGAACCCAGGGAGGGGGGCATTAAAACCAAAGCGATTCTTGGATTCCATCTTTGTGGAAAAGTAGGTGTTAGCTAGGCAAAGATGGGGCCAAGGGCCGCTACACGGTCGGAGGCACGGAGGTGGGAAGCAGAATGAGCTGTGTGGGAAACTCAAGTGTTTCCATATGACCGACTGGGGTGGAGTGGATGTGTGGGGACAGGAGGACAGAGGGTGAGCAGGGAGGCTCCGACAGGACCCTGAGGCCTCAGCCAAGGGGTGGAGAGCTGGGACCCTCCCGAGCCCCTCACATCTGTGCCAGGAGGCCTCCTGCACGAAGCTGGCCTGGGCAGCCTCCACCCCACGGCAGATGGTGGCCGACTGGGCTCAGCCTGTGAGGCCGGCGGGAGGCCCACAGGAGCCATCTGAGCTGCGGCATGGCCCGGGCTGGCTCTTTGGGGCGGCCCTCTCCTCAGCTCGGCCGGTCCCTCTTTCAGGGATCTGTCCGACCGCCCAGGGCAGCCAGGCTTTGACCCTGCACCCTGCTCACTGGCTCCCACCCCTGCTCCATCTCTGAGGGGCCAAAACGGGCCCTGTGTGTACCGATGGGTAGGTCAGAGGCAGTGGCTAGGAGGAGACCCAGGTGGGGAGACCCTGGGTGGGAGTCCATACCCCTGGCCCCTGGCACGCATGAAGGCTCAAAGTGTTCTTTGAGAGTCTGGGGGCCGGCCGCCCCAGTGCTCCCGGCTGGGTCCCCAGGATCCCCATATAGGCTCAGGGAGGCCGACCATGACAGAGGCAGAAAGCAGAGCCGGCCTTCAGTCTCAGGCCCCTCTTCTGAGGGAGGCAGGTTGGCACAGGGGTGCAGGGCGTGAGTTCAGAGTCCCCGGGCT
The DNA here is from genome assembly GCF_011800145.1 of Mirounga leonina. Taxonomy (NCBI): domain Eukaryota; kingdom Metazoa; phylum Chordata; class Mammalia; order Carnivora; family Phocidae; genus Mirounga; species Mirounga leonina. Next base: position 47,704,643 of record NW_023270839.1, on the reverse strand, counting down.
CTGCGTCCGGCTCTGGGCCCTGCTGGGGCACGCACCGGGGCAGCGAGGGGGTAGGAAAGCAGCTCATACCTCACTAGTTACCTTCGGCCTCTGGGATTCTGTCCCACAGAGACACTTACGTGGAGGTGACACGCACACAAAAGCATCCACAGAGGGCTGTTGTGGTGGCAAAAGATTGGGAACACCCTGTGTGAGCGTCAGCATAGGACGGGCTATGGTTCTGGCAGCTTCCCGTGATGGATCACTAGGCAGTGTAAAAAGAATGTGAAAGCTCTCTGTGTGTGCAGGTGCAAAAAAGCTGCGGGATTTCTGTCCAGTGAAAAAGCAAGTACGAGTCAGAGAAAGGGGCCCATGCCCAGGCAGGGGCGGGACGCAACGTGACGGCTCAGGACACCTGGGGAATTTAGGGTGATCGGAATGAAGGGACAATGCCAAGCAAGTCAAATGGAGGCCAGCTTGGGAGGGTCCCTGTCTTTCAGAGAAGAAACCGAAAAGCCCCAGGAGCCCAGGGACAATCTTCAGTAGGTTCTGCTCTGCTTTGTCTGGTAACGAGATCTGGCAAGTACAAAGCAATAACCCCCATTTATAATATGCTTTACCCATGCTATCGCATGTAAACCTCTCCACAACTCCAAACCCCACAGGGGAGGTGTTATCATCATCATAATGTCTCTTTTACAAATGGAGGAATAGAGCACAGAGAGGTTAGGGAACCAGCCCCAAGTCACACAGCCAGTAACTGGCAGAGCCAGGGAAAGAACCCAGCCAGTCTGGCTCCTGAGACCATGCCGGGTCCCGTGTCTCAGCCTGGTGGCCTGGAGGCCGGGGAGAGTCAGACAACCCAGACTCCGGAGCCGCAGGGCCTGGGGGAAGGCAGCGGCGTTGGGGATGAGGACACAGGTGCAGACTTGAAAGTTTTGAAGGAGATAGAAACAAGGCTTGGTGGTGAGCGGGATGTGGCTGCTGTGGAAGGGGAGGAGCCTAAGATCCCACCATTTATTGACTCACGTAGCAAAATCCTTGAATGCCGACCACGTGCCAGGCACAGTTCCAGGAACCGAGCTTGCCTCCATCACCGAAACAGACAAGTCTCCGCCGTTGAGGAGCTTTCTTTCTAGCGGGTGGTGTCAGACAATAAATGTGATGATACATAAATTACAGAGTCTGTTCGAGGTGTGGAAAACATACAGTAAAGGTGAGGGTGATTGGCAGGCCTGGTCAAGGAAGCCTCTGGAGTTTTAAATGGGGTGGCCAGGGCAAGCCTCACCAAGGAGACATTTGAAGGAAGGCATAAAGGCGGCGAGGGAGGGAGGCTCGCGCATCCGTGGGGAAAGGGCAATCTGGCAGAAGAGCAGAAGCTGGGACACCCGAGGTGTTCATTAGACACCAAGTGGATCACTGCGTGGGCACCTGGGGAGGGCTCCGGACAGGGGATGGCAGTTGCCTCAGTGGGTGTTCGGGGGTGCACAGCAGAGAAGGCACTTGATGCCTTGAGACCGGATGAGATCTAGTGGGAGAAAGTGAAAGGTGTGCTTGGTTTCAGCATCCGGGAGGGCAGAGAGAGAGAGAGAGAGAGAGAGAGAGAGAACTGGGGGGAGGGCAGGTTTCGGGGAGATCCCGAGAGGCAGCCAGAAGCGGTGTCCGGTGGGCACGTGGATTATCTGGTCTGGAGCTCAGGAGAGGAGCCAGGGGGCCCAAGCCCGGAGGATGCAGGAGGAGTACAAGCTAGGGGTGGGAGAGGTCTGTCTCCTTGGAAGGAGAGGCCCAGGATGGAGCTCTGGTGGGGGCTCACTTGAAGGTGGCATCGGGAGAAGGGAGAAGCAAGAAGCAGCCTGTGGGAGGAGCAGCCAGGGAGGTGGGAGGAGGCCTGGGTGTGAGTGGTCAGCAGTGCGGGACAACACTGAGGAAGCGAGTCCATGTGGGCAGTGCCACGGAGGGACAGCAGAGAGGCTGCCAGGGCCCTGGGTGGTGCGCAGGGCGGGAGTCAGATCTCAGGTCAAAGGGAGGTGGGAGGCCGGTGGCCATGAAGGCAGAGCTGGGGGTGAGGCTGAGAGAGGGTTGCGGGAGGACGGGAAGGACGGAAGCAGAGGGTTTGATGCCAAGAGGCAGCGGCAGGAGGTGGAGGGAGGTCGGGCCGCAGGTTCCCCGGAGCCTCTCTGAGACAAGGCCGAGATGACCAGCTCCTGCTTCACTCTGGTGGCTGCGTCCTGGGAAGGGATGAACGGATGCTAAGGAGTTTACGGGAGGGGAACCGGTCAGAGTGAGGGGAGGGACAGAACGGAGGCAAGGGAACACCGTTTCAGGTGACAGGATGGCTGTTCCCACTGCGGTGAGGAGACCAGAAGGGAGACCGGTGAAAGCAGAGGTGTCTTTTGAACAAATTTCTGGAACATGTAGGTGTAGGCCCCCCTCCTACCCTGGCTACCCTCGACGGGCCCCTAGAGAAGGGCTCTCAGGTGGGGCAACCCGGCAGACACAGAGGCAGAAGAAGGGTGGGCCAGATGGGAGGGCCGCCTTTGCAAAGCCTTGGACCCAGGGAGCTCCTGGGGGGGCAGGACGGAAGCCCGACTGCGGAGCCCAGCCTGCCAGGTGGGGGCTCTGCCGAGCGTGACTGGGCCGGAGATGCTCACTGGCCGTGTGTCTGCCTCCTGCCCCTGCCCAGGAAGACCTCCAGAGCTCACCACCCTCTCCCGGGCCGGGGCCAAACATGCCAGGAGGGAACGGATGTGGGGAGGCAGGGCCAGGTAGGCGGGAATTCAGGCGAGAGGTGCTGGCTTTACAGCCCATGTCAGGTCACCCTCACCCTCTACGGGACCTCACCTACGAATGGGCAGAGCCAGACCCTTGCCAGAGGGGTGGTCTTCCCCTCTGGTCAAAGTTTCTCCGGAATCCACCTACTTCCTCTTTTCTGAGAATCAGAACGACCTCTTAATTTCGGGGAAAAGGAACTAAGCCTTGCTGTGTGGCCCTCCCCCTACACACACACACACACACACACACACACACACGCACACACACACAGTGAGCAGGTGCCAGGCCTGGGGTGTTATTTATTTTTTTTTTTAAGATTTTATTTATTTATTTGACAGAGAGAGACACAGCGAGAGAGGGAACACAAGCAGGGGGAGCGGGAGAGGGAGAAGCAGGCTTCCCGCTGAGCAGGGAGCCCGATGCGGGGCTCGATCCCAGGACCCTGAGATCATGACCTGAGCCAAAGGCAGACACCTAACAACTGAGCCACCCAGGCGCCCCAGGCCTGGAGTGTTATTATTCACCTGATAGGAAAAGGCCTCACAGAGAGGACAGTGTTGCTTTTCCTTCTCGACAGGTGGGGCCGCTGAGGCTGTGGGAGGCTCCGTGACTCGCGCAAGGCCCAGCTGTATGGTGATGCGGAGGACACTGACACGGAGGTGCAGAGAGGCCTGGCCGCGGTGTTATCTGTCCCCTGCACATGGCCGGGTGAATCTCTAATCTTCCCTCTTATCTCGGGTGCTGGTTTCCTGGATGCCTGGGGGTCCTGACGCTCTCATGGACACATGAGAGTTCTGTCACCTCTGGTGAGAGGCCCAAGGGGCCTGAGAGGGTGCTTGGACCTCCCCCCTCAGTCCCTAGGGCACCCCACTGGGGACTGGGGATTGGCTCCTAAGGGGTCTGGTGGTCAGGGCTTGGGGTCCCCACATGCTGGCTAGATCTGGCTCCCCCGTTGTGACCCACAGAGGCCTGCTCTCTGCTTGTCCCTTGCCTCCCACAAATGCCCCTCACTTTTCTTTGCTTGTTCAAGTGCAAAGAGCACAGGCTCAGGGCTCAGAGGTGAGGATCTGTAGCACCTGTGTGACCTTGGGCAAGGTCTGTACACTCTTGGACCCTTCCTTTCCTCATTGGCAGCAAAAGGGTGCTAACAATGAAATGACAATGTCCCCAGAGGGTTCCTGAGGATTAGGGGAGACGGTTCCAAAACCTAGCTCATAGGAGGTGCTCAGTAAGTACTTCTTCCTTTCCCCAAGCCCCCAGCGTCCTGGGACGACTCCCACTGTCAGCTGCTAGGTGCGGGGCCCAAGTCAGCTTGGGAATGAGACAGGGAGTGGCGCTTTAGGACTTGGCCTCTGCTTCAGGGAGCTGATGGTCCAGCCTGGGAGTTTGGGGTTCATGTCCCTTCCAGGGCATCCCGGAGGAAGGAGGCCATGAGCTTCAGAGCAAGAACGAGGAAACACATGGTGGTGGTGTGGGACTCTGCATGTAGTACCCCTGCTAGGCCCAGCCTGACAGCTGTGGGGCCCAGGGCAGACATACAAGTGGAGGCCCGCATGACGTATGTCTAGATAGTTCCGTTATAATCCAGCTAACGAACTGATAAATAGGATACACTCTAGCCTCCCATGTGGATAAACAGTCCTTGAGAACCACCTGGAAGGCCAGGTTGCATTTGGAATTCCTGGACTCTTGGGGTCTTGCTGGAGCGTGGCGGCACGGGGAGAGCCCATCCGCAGCCCTCCGGCCACGTTTCATTCACAGACGGGTGACCACCCCTCAGGCCTGGGCTGTGCACACTAGCTGCAGGGCTGAGGGAAAGACCCCTGCAGACTGTGGGGTGGGGAATTCTGGGGTCCTGCATTAGGAGAAGGGGCATGGGCCTTGGGTGGCCTGAAGCCAGGCGAGGGACAGAGTGGGTTCCTCCAGAGTGTGGGGTCCAGGGCAGGGGCCCTTCTTGCCTGGGTCCAAGTTCGAGGCTGTCTTGGGGCACCCCCAGGACCCGGCTCCGGAATGCACGTGCCCACCCTGCTTGCATCCCAGCACTTGAGCCGCACTGGACCAGGGTGATGCAGGCCACTGTGCTTTGCTGAGCTCTGGGTCTAGGGAGCTGGCCCTCCCCCCCACCCCCGCCGACATCAGGGCTCCTCTCCAGCACGAGCCCCTCCCTTCCTACCTAGCGGGCCTCACTTTCCTCATCCAGGATTGGGGAGGGGTGTCTGCTGCCACTTGTCCCCCACCTCTCTGGGACCATGACCTTAGGCTGCCTCATCTGGCTCTGCGGACCACTGTGTCCTGGATCCTGCAGGCGGTGGGCAGCCCTTCCTCGCTTGTGCCAGAAAGTCGGGCACCAACTCTACTTTAGCCCATGTTTCTCGCTCCCTCAGCTGAAAAGCCACAGCTTCCCTGAGGCTCCTAACCCTCACTTCTCTGATGCTCTGTGACAGGCCCGACCGCAGGGCTCCCGCACCTGTCTTGCTGCCCTGATACCCGCCGCCTCCCTCACGGTGCGGTGGGGGCCGCAGGGCTCTAGGTGTCTAAGCAACCCCCCAACGGTGCTGACTGCCTTTGGGGCTCAGCACGGCCCTTTCTGGGCTCCCTTGTTAATGCACATTCCCCCTCCCACCCCAGAGGGGGCGGTGGGGTGCCCAGAGAGGGCGAGACAGTGGGGGTGGCGAACACACCCTGCTATCAGGGTTCAGAGGCAATTCAGAGACCGGTTTCGTTGGGAGAGGAGGGCCCTTGGCAGGGGGTGACAGGGATTTCCCAGGAAGGCTGAAGTACGCCCTGCGCTATGGCCATGGGGGGCCTACGCCAGCCCTGCTTCCCAGGCTGCGATCAAGAACACGCTGGACTGAACGCTCGGGGAGAGGCGATCTTGTGCCTCCTCCCTCAGACACGCAGCCGGTGATGCCGGCCACCAGCTCAGGAACCGTTCCTGCGCACACAGCCCCTTTCCCGTCTCCCTTTGTTCAGCGATAGTCTTGCTCTTGTCGTGTCAGCATCAAGCTGTCCCTCGCCAGGCGAGCCACTGTCCCGCAGCCAACACAGCCCCCCTGGGGTGGGAGCTCCCTGTCGGTGGGGACCAGGTCTGGGGTTGGGTGAAGGGGGTGCCCACCTCGTCCCACCAGGGAATGGAGGCAGGGAGAGGCACCCGTTGCCCCCAGGGCGTCTGTGGGCCACCCTGGGAGGCCTCTACCCCTCTCATCCTGGTGGGACACACCCCCTCCTCTGGGAAGGTCATGGGAAGCAGTCGAGGATCTGACCTCATGTTTGCATTCACCCAGCCCTGTCTGGTGCCACCATATGTCCCAGGAGCTTCTGCCAGGGAGCGGGGAGCGGGCAGGAGATGGGCCTGTGGGGATGAGAGGCTGGACCTGACCCCAGCCCCTCTTGGGATGAAGATGTCCTCCATTCTAGCAGGGGTCCCGAGTTGGGGGGCAGCCCTGGCTATACAGCTAGGCTGCCCACGCCTCTGCCCAGGAAGACAAAAATCTACCCAGTGGAGACCAGCCCTCAAAGCCGCCCGAAGCCCAGCAGCTGTGAGGAGGCAGCTTTGGGGCTGCAGCCAGCACGAGCGGGGGGGCCGCCAACAGGACATTGACTTCAGCTGGGCACCCTACGAGGACAGGACAGCAGGCCACCTGCGAGGCTCTGAGCCAGGCCCTGGAGACAGGAGCCTCTGGGGCATTGTGGCCTCTGGGAACATCCCTAAACTGAGCTGGTGGGACAGGCGGAAGGACCAGTTACTTCCTCTTTCCTGACCACACCTTTCTAATGAGATCACCTTCTACTTCACTGCCTGGCATACCCGGCTGCTGCAGGAGCAAATGAGGTGATGCAGAGACTGAAAAGCATAAAGGTGGTATTATTATTAGCAGGAGTCGTATTTGACTTGCTAATTAACTTCCTAAAAATAGTCACATTTATTATAGTGTGGGGAGAACCCTAAGCTGGAACTGGCGCCCTGGATTCTTGGTGTAGCTCTGTGGCAGCCTTGCTGTGTGACCTTGGGCTGGGCCCTGACCCTCTCTGGGCAACTGATTCTAGATGGGACTCCTCCAGTTGGGGGGCTGGGTTCTGGAGGACTGGCTTCCTCTGAGTCGGTAGGTCATGGCAATTGGTGTCACTGAGGCTCTCCCTGACACCTGCTGGGGAATTTACAGGGGTCTTGAGTCTGACCTTGATCTTGGGGTCTGGGGGCACGCTGCCCAGTCCGCACCCAGAGCCCAACCAGTAGGAGGCTCCAGGGATCGCAGATGACCAGGGTTATGGAGAGGAGCTGGGGCCTGGTGAGGGGGAGGTGAGGGGGCTGCAGACGCCCCATGGGACATCCCTTCATTCTGTGCGTGTTCACTGAGTGCCTGGCTCTGAGCCATGTGCTGTGGAGACAATGGAGGCCACACTAGACCCAGTTCTGACCTCGTGGGGGGACGCAGGTGCTCATCACAGACCATACGATTAAACCTCGTAATATATACTCAGCTCCTGCCAGGGTCCAGAGAAGGGTATAGTGCCGGGGGGTCTGACTTAGTTGTGGGGGGGGTGGTCAGGGAAGGCTTCTAGGAGGAGAACCTGAAGGCAAAGTATGGGGTGGGAGGGGCTGAGGAAGAGATGGGTGGTGGGGGTGGGGACACGGAGACCCCAGGATGAAAGCCCCAGGACGGGGAGGAGACTGATGATGTGAAGAAGCTCTTAACCGTGGTCCAGGCCGGTGGTCATGGTGGTTGAAGCAGGGTGTTTGTTGGTGGCAGTGGGCTTGGGGGGGGGGGGGTGCGTTTCTTACTGTAAAATCGAGAGCACTAGGGCGGGGGACAGACTCTGACAACAGCATGAGACAGCAGGAGGGTCACAGTGATTCCCGGAAATGCTGGCCTGGACGTGCACCTGGGAGAACAAAGCTGCAGGATGTGTGTCCCTCCCTCCCGTGCTTCCCCGTCTGGGCGCTCCCTGTCTGGTTTTGCCTCGGGAGGAAATGCCCCTCTGGGTCCCTGTGAGTCACCAGCCCCTCTCCGTGGTGCAAGCGTGCCACCTGCCAGGATGCTGTCCCCCCCCTCGGTTCCCATCTCCATGTTTCTTGCCTGCTGTGGACCCACAGCCACCCTTCCCGCTTTCTGGGCAAAGGAGCCAGTCAGCTCGTGAGGACTGTAGGGTTGGGGGTGAGACTCCTGGCCTTTATGGGAGACTTCCCGCAGACTGTGCCTGGACGGGGGTATGTGGGAACAGCAGTGGGAACTCAAGGACCGTGATGCTGGAAGGGGCCCGAGAGACCATTTGGTCTGTCCCCCACCAGGCACAGCCAGGCTGGGTGCCGAAGACCAGAGAGGGTACAGCTTACCATAGGAAAGCACAGCTCACCTGGATGACATTCTCCAGCCTCCTGGGCATTTTAAATCTCAGTGGGGGGAGGCAGGGCTGGGGGTTCTTTCTGACCTGGGGATCTCAATATCCTCAGTGCCCCAGATCTTGCTTTGCCTTCTGTCCTGGGACTTTTGCCCCTAGAAGTTGGACCTCTGGGACTTTGAGTGGAGGCCTCAGGAGATATAGTGAGCTCTCAGTCAGAGCAGAGATTCCTGCTGTGACCAGATTCTAGAAGACTGGTCATAGGAAACCTCACCAGTGGGAAGGGTTGTAGGCTGTTGGGGGTAACACGGGGAGCCCTCTCACAATGGGCCAATTGCCCTGTACTGGGATCTCTTCTGGGTCCTGCCTTGGCTCATCACCCCCACTACCCTCCCTCAGCTGTCCTGGGGAAAATTCTCTCCCCTCACCTAAGAGGGGCCTGAGACAGAGGCAGAGACATCTAGCTACACCCTCCCCCCACCGCCGCCCAGCAGTCTGATCATCCTTCTTGCCCCCCAGAGTAGAATTTCGGTAAAAGGACAGTTGGGGACACTCTGTGGAGACCTCCTTACATCTAGCCTCTTCTGCAAGAGTTCTATACAGGGCTGCAGCCTAGGATGCATTCTCTTTTCCAGAGAGCAGAGGTTGGATGGAGCTGGGTATATTTCCAAAACCTTCTCTAAGCTGGTGGGCATGTAAGGAGGGGGAAAAGGTCTGATTTCCCCCCGGTGCACAGCTGGGGAAACCGGACCCTTTGGCAAGAGGCGACAGGTGTCAGGACTAGCCCAGGGATCCTAATTTTCAGCCCTGCATGCTCTTCCTGCTCCTGGGAACTCCGTGTCGCCCCTCCCCTGCCTCTGCCCTGGGACCTTGAGATAGACCTGGAGAGGTGGCTGGGAGCCTGGGAGCTTTCACTGTGGGATAGCACCACCCTCTGCTGGCCACCCAGAGAGGCCGGAAAGTTCACCAGTGCCTGCTGGTCCGCCCAGTGAGAGCTGCTGGGGCCCCAGAGGGGCTGCATCCTCAGTTCTCCCCAAGGCCAAGCTGGGTGTGCCCTGGGACAGGGCCTCAGTCAGGCCTCCCTCTCCACCAGCAGCCCCCATTCCTCCGGCCAGTTCAGGATACCCTGGGTAGAGGTGGGGCCCCAGCCTAAAGGACAGGTCCCAGCTCAGCCTCCGACAGGCTGAGTGACCTTATTATGCAAGTTTTTATTCCTACCCGGGCCTCAGTTTCCCCATCTGTGCAATAATCAGGTGGGCCTCAAGGAGGTTTCCCCTAGACCTCAGCTTGAGAGCCTCTCCCTCAGCCTACCTCCCGGCCCTTCCCCGCCCCCCTTGGTGGCATCTGGTCGGCCCCAGCTCTGGGCACCCCTCCACCTGTCTGTGACCCCTCTCCCACCAGCAGGCCTCATTGGCTTCAGGAGCAACCCTTAGCCTCCCTCCTACCCAGGCACTAGCTATCCGAACAGGGCCCTGCCGGGGTGTGTAACAGCATTGCTCATTGCGCCTGTAAAATGGGATAATTACCCCCAACTCCCAGGGCTGTTATGAGAATTAATTAACAAGCTAATAATATATTTGCAAAAGAGCTTCATAGGTGGCGGATGTGAAGTCGCTCTTCCCCAGACCCCTGCCTCCAGGGCCATGCCCACACAATGGCACCCGTGGGCCACGGGCCCACCCTCCCAGGTTGGGATTCAACTTGTCCTATCCTGGTCCCTTGTGGTGAGAGAGGCAGGGCTGTGCCCAGCAGAGCTCCATCACTTACTGGTTCTAGCGCCCATGCGCAGGCTGCAGCCAGGGCGGGGCAGGCTCTCAGCTTCTGCAGGAGAGGAGGTAGGACATCCCTTGGGCACCATCTCAGATACAAAATCGGTGGGAGATTTTATTCTGAAGGCTCTCCACTCATCTAAGGAGCAAGTTCATGGGCCTCTTAGTTGAACACAGTTTTCAGAGACCCGGCTCCTGTGCCCTTTCTGCCTCATTTTACCCCCTTGTCCCCATCCCCTACTGGCCACTCTGAATTCCTCGGGAACCATCCTGCTCACAGGCACCGAGGAGACATACCAGCACTAAGAGAACGAAGCACAGAGATGCTAAGTAGCTCACTCAAGGCCTGGGGCCCAGCTAGGAGCGAAGGAGCCAGTGATGGGACCCTCGGGGCCATGCGCCTGATTTCCAGGCTCCGCTGCCTCTTGGGACTCAGCGGGGAGACCAGCTAGGGCCCTTGAGAGGTTCTAGGTGACTGAGGACGGTGGCCTGAGTGGGGCAGGACCAGGGGTCTTGGAGGAGAGGGATGGAATCTGGATATACTTGAGAGAAGGAAGTGCTGGAGTTTGAGGCTGTGAGGACTGAATATAAAGGGGGCAGGGCAGAGGAAGTTTGTGGGGTCGGCTTGGGGCGGGTGTGGGTGTGGGTGTGGGCCTGCGGGCGGCCTGGGATGGCTGCGTTGTGGAAGGCGGCAGGAGGCAATGGTCAGGGACTCAAGCTGGGAGCCACTTGGGGGTTGTCAGCCCAGTGCCGGGGACTGGATGAGGGCTCCCAGGAGCACGTGTCCAGGGAGAAGCCCTGGGGAGCCACAAATCAGGGTCCTCTCAGAAACTGGTTGGGCGGAGTTGCCAGGCAAAGTTCAGGGGCAGACACCTGCCTGGGAGAGGACCAGCCTCCATCGAGACCCCCAGGACAGAGGGAACAGCAGCCCCAGGGGGTTGAGTTGGGACCTGTGGGTAGGAATTACACAGAGGGCGACTTCTCTTTCTCATACGTGGAGCTCTCAAAGAGAAGGCAGGCTTGTTCTTGGGGTCCTCTTGGGGTCCTGAGTGCCCTGTCAGAGCAGGCATGCGAGGCAGGGCTGCTCGGCCCCTCTGCAGGGGGAGGGCTGTCTCTGAGGGGTCTTTGCAGTGGGTGGTGATGGCATGAGGCCAGAGAAGCTGCATCTAGTCGGGGGGCCTCGCTTCCCAAACGTTCACCAGCCTCCTTCCCTGGCTCAGGCTCTGACTTGGCAGTGGTCGGGCCAGCGCACCGGCTGCGTGCATGGAGGCCTCCTGCCTCTGGCCCTCCCGGGGTCTCGAGCCCCACTTTTGGGGGCGCTTCCCCTGCCTCCCCTCACCCCGCGCCCATTCCAGGGCAGGCCTCTGAACCAGCGCTTCCTGCGTGGTCTGGCGCGAAGGGAGCTGTGGAGGGAGGTCCGGCAGCAGCTGCTAGCCTGCCCCCCCATTTCTAGTTGGCCTGGGGCTGCAGCTGGCGGGCTGGCCCCGGGAAGGGGGCTCCTGAGACGCCTCCTTAGACATGTAATTGGGGTTGCACGGCTCGGTAATTAGGAGACGCAGCACACTGTTCTCTAAATGACTATAATTAAAGCTACTTTCTGCAGCCAAACCACGAGTTTCAGGCATCACCTGGAGGAACTGTGTGGAGGGGGGAAGGGAAGAGAGCAAAGACTTGGCTGCAGAGGGTGTCCTGTGGGCCGGCCCCTCTTCCCCACCCCTCTCCAGGCCCCTCCACAGACTCCTGGGGGCTCTAGCCAGCCAACAGGCCTGGAGACCATCTGGCTCAAGGCCCTGGTCTGACAGAAAGAAGAAGCCTGGAGAAGGAAGGACACTTGCCCCAAGTGACAGAGCTGTCAACAGCAGAACCTGCACAGAAGCCCAGCCTTCCCCTCAGCAGGACTAGCCTCCTGCATTGGTTTCTAGTGCATGCCAAGCACTTTCTCCTCTCCTGGTCTTTGGCCAGCACTCGCTTCAGCCTGGCACACTCCCCACCCCTCTCTGGGATCCTCTTACTCTTCCCTCAGATTTCTGTGTGACAACACCTCCTCCAGGAAGCCTTCCTTGAACCCCTGGGTAGGGTCAGTGCCTCCTCAGGTTCTCCACGGCCCCACTCTGGCCCCGGCTGATGACCCACCCTGGGTGGGCCCGTCTTCCTTACTTAGCTAGTATGATCTCGGGGTCATGGACCACATCTGATTCCTAGTGGGGCACTGGAGCTGGCTGGCAGTGGCTTTTGAGAGCTGGTGGTTGAATTTTTAGGAATTTTCTGAAGTGGAGGTTAAACACAGCCATCGTTAATAATTAAATTTTACAAACTTACAATTAAACACATTTTTGAAAAAGATTTTATTTATTTATTTGACAGAGAGAGACACAGCAAGAGAGGGAACACAAGCAGGGGGAGTGGGAGAGGGAGAAGCAGGCTGCCCGCGGAGCAGGGAGCCCGATGCGGGGCTCGATCCCAGGACCCCGGGATCATGACCTGAGCCGAAGGCAGACGCTTAACTGACTGAGCCACCCAGGCGCCCTCTAAACACATTTTCTTAAAAAGGGAAACACACACTAAAAACGTATCACTTCCCAATTTTTTTACTGTTATCTAAACTAAGCTTATTTACGGCTACTGTGTCCGGGGGTGGACACACTATATAAAGGTGGGGACCAACTCTGCAATCATCGACATCACACCGGCGCCTTGATCCCCGCCACGGGAGGAATGTGGACGCCGCAGACATAAGCAGGGCCCCTCACCCCAGCCCAGGGAGCTGGGTGTAAAACATCTTGCGGCACTCCACTGAGCTCACCTCTGACCTGCTGGCCCTTCCAGCAGGGCGAGGGACACAGTAGCGCTTCATGAAGGCCACCAGACAAGGAGAGAAAGAACGCAGAGTTTGCCTTGGGAAGCAGGATTATTGACTTGCAACACCTGCCACCAGGTGCTGGCTCTGCCCCTGCCCCATTTTCATCCTGGGGCTTTCATGGGGGCATGGGGAAGGCCCACGGCTGGGGCCTGTGTCTGTGGGTGCTGGGGTGGAGGGGAACCAGCTCTCCCAGGCCAGGGCTGAGGGGCCCCGGAGAGGCGGTAGGTGTGGGCGGCCTTGGCAGGGCACACAGAGAACGGGGCCCAGGGGGAGATCCTGCTTCCTCTCCCAAACGGTCCCGGGCAGCGTGCCACCCTCTTGCGCCCCTCCTAGCCTGGCCACCGCAGTGGGGTGGGGGTTGGGGGGTAGGTAGAAAGGCCATGCAGCTGGGCTGGCTTCAGAGAAGGTGCCTGAAGAGCTCCTCTCCCTTAGAACTTGGGGTAAGAATTGGCCTTTTCAGGTTCTTTCTTTCTTTTTTATTTTTTTTAAGATTTTATTTATTTATTTGAGAGAGAGAATGAGATAGCGAGAGAGAGAGCATGAGAGGGGTAGGGTCAGAGGGAGAAGCAGACTCCCTGCTGAGCAGGGAGCCCGATATGGGACTCGATTCAGGGACTCCAGGATCATGACCTGAGCCAAAGGCAGTCGCTTAACCAACTGAGCCACCCAGGCGCCCTTTCAGGTTCTTTCTTAAAAGTGGCATCCCCGCCCACCCTGTGGGTAGCAGGCCCTTTAGAATCCCAGAAGGTCAGGGATGAGGAAGAACACGGAGGCTGAGCGCTTCCTGCCCATTGCCTCATTTAACCGTACTGCAGGCAGGCCCGCTCTGCCCTCACAGGACAGGAGGGGACTCTGATGATTGATGATTGCAGTTCACCTAGCCCAGGGGCTTCCTGCAGCTCTTCTACGATGTTTCTCTTCTTTTCTGAGAGAGAATGTGTGCGTGCGTGTGTGTGCGTGCGCACGCGCGTGCAAGGCAGGGGAGGAGCAGAGGGAGAGGGAGAGATTCTTTTTTAAAATTTTTTTTTTTTAAGATTTTATTTATTTATTTGAGAGAGAGAGACTGAGAGAAAGAGAGCATGAAAGGGGGGAGGGTCGGAGGGAGAAGCAGACTCCCTGCCGAGCAGGGAGCCCGATGTGGGACTTGATCCCAGGACTCCAGGATCATGACCTGAGCCGAAGGCAGTCGCTCAACCAACTGAGCCACCCAGACACCCGAGAGGGAGAGAATCTTAAGCAGGCTCCACACTCAGTGTGGAGCCCGATCTCACCACCCTGAGATCATGACCTGAGCCGAAATCAAGAGTCAGATGCCTAACCAACTGAGCCCCCCAGGCGCCCCTCTTCTGCAATATTTCTGAACCCCCAGGGCACATCTGGCAATGTCTGGAGACATTATTTTACTGTCACAACCGGGAGCGGGGGCGCTACTGGCATCTAGCGGGGAGAGGTCATGGATGTGGTTAAACATCCTACAGTGCCCACGACGGGCCCCCACAAGAAAGGACGATCCAGGCTAAAACATCAACAGTGCCACGGCTGAGAAACCCTGATCTAGAAAGATGTACTTGGACATACCAGACAGACAATGTCTGTCCCCAGTTAAGAACCCCTGGCCTCCCACCTGGTAGTTCATGGAAGAGGAGCGAAGAGAAGGCAGGGTGGATAAACGGCTTGTTTCAGGGTACCCAGCGAGATCCCCTGGCAACCAGTGCGGTGAGCTCAGCGCTTGCCCACAGCAGCAGCTCAGCAGGGATGAAAACCAAGAAAGGCCCGGGTTCTGGGCTAAAACGCCTCTCAAGGTTGTCCTGGACAAGATCCTCATCAATGTCTTCTTGAGGTCTGTTGGACCCCAGCCTCTCTGACCAGCCCCTTCTTGACTGCAGTGAGGGGGCCTGAGCCAGGCCCATGGTGGGGGTAGGCGGGGTGGGGGCTGCTTAAGGGACAAGGGAGACGGTGGGTTGAAGCCAACTTCACACGTCTAAGCCTGAGAGGCCATGGTGCTTGGAAAGGTATACCATGGTGGTGGGCACTGGAGGGCGGGGTCCAGGTGCTGGTGATGGGGTGGGCTGGTGCTACTTCCCCATGGCTATATCCCTGGGAGGCAGGTTGGGTATCTGTGGTGGGAAGCTCAGATGTTCTGACCTTACTTGACAGAGGACTTGAGGTCCTCGATTAGCTAAAAGCCCTTGTCTGGTGCCTGCTTCTGCAACTGGCCTTGGAGAGCCCACTGGGGTTATGTCTGCAGGGACCTCAGTTGCCTCCTCCCGTTCTCCATCCTGTCCGCCCTCTTCCTAGGAAGCAGAATTGCATAGGGTGAGGTATGCAGGCTCTACAGCTCCACTTCAGGGTTCATATCTGGCATGTACTTACTGGCTGTGTGTCCTTAGGCAAATTACTTAGCCTCTCTGTTCCTTCATCTGTTGAATGGACACCCCCCCCCCCCCCGCCATAGGGTTGGTGGGAGGATCAAATGAGGTAATTTTTTATAAAGCCTTTAGAAGGATGCCTGGCCTAGAACTACTCAATAAGTGTGAACGATTATTGGTATTGTTTCTATTAGGCTACTCATGCCCTCTAGAGTGGATGTGAACTAATAATAATCCAGGGCTCTTTTCTCTAGCATCTCCAGCTCTCTGCCGCCCTCTAGTGGACGCTGGCTGCATTGTCCTGAGCGGACACTTGGTGTGTCCACAGAGGTAATTTCTTCCTTCAGATTTCAAAGCAAATTTGCCATGTAAGGAAACCTTATGGTTGATTCCTGGATAGAGTCAGACAACTAATTTCTTCCCCTTCCTCCCAAATAGAAGTCACTTTTGGGTTGGTATTTCCATGTTGGTTTGATGGAGCTGCAGCACCCTGTTGTAGTGGAAAAGCTACAGGGGGGCAATTTTTCTTCTTGATAGCGATGTTAATTGATCATTTTCAGTTTTTACAGGTGTGATTACCTTTAACCCCAACACATTTCTGCAGACTTACTCATTCCACTGTTGAAGCCAAACATTATCACCCACACCCCAGCGTGGGGATAACCTGTCCGTTTTCTCAAGTTGTTTCTTCTTCGTCCAACAGTCTGCGTGGAACCTGGGGTACAGCAGAGACCGTGTCTGTTTTGCTCACAGCTCTATCTCTGGTGCCCATTACAGGGTCTGGCACATGTACCTGTCTGTGGAATGAGGAATGCACTCATGACAAACATGTGGCCTTGTGGCTCCCTGCCCCTCCTTCCTCCTATTGAAAAGGCCACCACAGAAGGGTGGGGGATCTACTGAGGCATTACAGGGGGCGGGCGGGCTCTGTGCTGAGCGCTAATGGACTCTGGGAGGAGACTTATTTAAAGGGAAAGATGAAGGCAAAGGGAAGGCATAGCTGTTGGTGAGAGGGGGCGAGGGCGTTGGAAAAGATCTGGACACCTACCTGGTTTGGCCGGAGGGAGGTCAGTTAGACCACGGGGAGGGGCAGCAAGAGTCCTGGATTCAGGCTGTCCCAGAGGCTCCCCAGGGGGGAGCCTGGAACTTGGTCTCCCGCCGCACACCTGTGCCTGGGGACAACATGGCCGACGCTTACCCCAGACGCCGCATCAGCTCTGTGGCTCACGCTCCGGCCGGAAAAGGAGAGCGCCACACCTGCGCCAGGTCTGCGCACCTTCCCCACGTATTCTTTATTCAGGTTTCCACGGCTCTCAGCTCCGCCCTTGGCCCCGCCCCTCACCCCCCAGCCAATCCGAGAGCCCCAGCAACCCCACGTCCAATGCGGAGCCTCCCGGCCCGAGCCCCGCCCCGCCGCTTCCACCTGCAGCCGCGGCGTGTAGACGCGCTCCGCTGCTGGGTCACCGGCACTTCTCCGCGGAGTCCTGGGCCTCCGCTCTGCTCTTGCGGGTGCTGGAAGGGACGGCGGCCCGGGTGCCTGTCCCGGGCCAAGCGTGTACCTGGCCAGGGCCCGCTCCCGGGATCGCCCTATCCGGAGGCGGCACCTTCTTCACGTGCGCGCCCCCCGTCCCCAGCCACAGTCCTCTCTGAGACCGTTTAACCTTTACGGCTAAAGCAGACTTTGTAGGTCCAGTAAGTCCACTCTGAGGTGGGTCCGGCTGCCCCGCCCCCTCCCTGGCCCCGTCGTAGGGCCGAGACAGCCCCTTTCTCCCTTAGTCCTCTGCCTCCCGAGCCCACCATCCTCTTAAACCCGCGCGGCCGATTGCCGTTGCTGTGGGCTTTGGCTCCACCTAGTGGCGCAATGTTTAACGTCCGAGGCCCAGACAGGCTGGGGCAAAAGCGGCGGCAGGTATGGGGGCGGATACCTGGATACACCCCAGTGACCTTGGAGTGAGCCCAAAGTGGCCTTTCTCTGCCTCGGCCCAGCCCCTCCCTCTGGTTCCGAGGGGAGGCTGGGGTGCTGGGGAGGTTCTTGCAAGCACAGATGCCCGTTCAGACCCCTCTGCCTCCAGAAGGCTTTCGTGACTTAACTCTCAGAGGAGTTGGTGCCCCTGAACTCCCATCCCTGGCTGACCTTGACACCAGCTGTTGCCACTGCTGTCCCAGGGTTCCCACAATCCCAAGAGATGCTTCCCTTCCCCTGAGTACTGGCATCCAGCCCCCTTCCCGCTTTACTCCCTGCCCTCATTCGGGCTTCTTCTCAGCCATTTGCTCTCCCCATCCCCTTGCTCGCCCTCCCTTCCTCCCTCCCTGCCTGGTCATCACCACCCCTCTGTGTGTCCAACTGTGAGTCTGTCTGTGTCGCTGTGTCAGCCTTTCCCGCCCTCCTGGTGGGGCACTGCCCTGGTGCCACAGAAAGCCTCTCCCAGCCCTCCAGCCGCTGTATCCACCCACCTCTGTTGTCCCCACATCGGTTTGCACAACTGCTGTGAAAATCAGGGGGAGTGGTCCCTTCTGGGGACCTTCAGAGTCCCCTCCTCAGGAGGGAAGAAGTGTCTGTGCCAACCTCTGAGGCCGGCTTGTCTCAGACTCTGTGCCCTCAGCAGCTCCTGCCACTGTTGCAGTAAAAATGTCCTTTCTTACATGATGGGACATGACAGGACATCGCTTCCCTCCCTGCTCTTAACTGGCCCCATTGTCTTCCCCATCTGCAGCCGGGCTCTGCCTCCCCAGCCCGGCAAGGGGATGTTTGTCCTTAGGCGTGTATGTGTGTGTGTGTGTGTGTGTGTGTGTGAAGGTGTGTATGCTTTGGGTGGAAGATAGGGAAGACCTACGGGTCCAGGTTACTTCTATGTTACCCATGAGAGGAACCCTTGGCCTGAGCCCCCGAAGGGGACCATGTGAATATTTGACAGCTGAAAGCAAATGATTGGCTCTAAAATAAGAACACTGCAAAATTGAAATCAATAAATTCTTAATCAAATGTCCGACTGTAACGTTATATCAACCTCATTAATTTTAAATTTAGGATTCATAAAATTTTCATTACATTTGAAGGAATGTGTGGGCTAGGTTTTACAAGAATTCCCAATTGTGATTTAAATCAGTTACTCCTAGCCAAATGGTTTCAAGAGCAAAATTATAAATATTCTTTCAAAAATTTTACAGCAGATTTTTAATATTTTAATATGTTTGCACTGATATGGGGTGAAGCTGTCAAAAATAAAGATGCCAGGGCTTACAGAGGTCCTAAAAACAGCTCTTTGTGTTAGGGTGAGGCAGGAGGCAGGAAATCAGTGAGGATGAGGGGGTGGGGTTGGTGATGGGGCACAGGAAAGTCTCAGGGGACAGGGTGGGGACAGGGATGGTGAAGGGGAGGGGGAAGAATAGTGTCCTTTTGCTTCTTCGGGGAGTACTACTCAACCCCTCAAGTTGGGGTGTAGAAGCTCCTCTGGATGTACAGGGGTCTGGGTCTTATTGAAGCAGGGAGGGACCACAGGGTTGCTGAGTGAAGGCGGGTTCAGGCTTGCTCTCCCCCATAGGAAGTCCATATAGGGGCTTGGCCCAAGGGGAGCAAATTCTTATAGGAGGGCTGCGATGGGAGGCATCTGGGGCCAGCCCTCAGAGGTGCCTTTTGCAGGGACCCCCAAACTGGGAACGCTCCTTTGCTAAGGGCTCTGGGCCCTTGGCATCCAGGTCCCATCTTCTCCCCTCCCCCACCCGACTTTACTTCCATCCCAAAAGTTCTGTCAACTCAGTCTCATATTTTCCTTCATTTCACTCTCTCTGGCTAGAAGGAATAGACCAGGGTCCATTAAAAGTTCCCCAACTGGGATCCCCTTTCCTCCAGGACACAAGCACTCAGGCTTTATAAACCCTGGTTATGTAATAGCCAGCCTGGGTGGGGAGGACAGATGTCATTTCTTCCTGGGAAGGTGTCACCACTGGCAAATGGCCACATGACTTCCTGGCAGTCTGCCCCAGTCTGGAGTTGGGCATGTGAAAAGAAACAAGGAAAGAATCAGAATTTTCCTGTATGGTGTTTATATCCTAAACTAATAAGGGGGTGGCGGGGGGTGGGCATTAAATGTGGGGAAGTTAGCTAGGCTACTCTGAGAACCCACACGTTTTCTGAGTGCCTCATTTTCTTCATCCTTGCAACAATCCTGAAGAGCAGGTGTGATGCCCTATTTTAAAGTCTCTGGTCTGCCCAGTATTCTCTGCCTTTGGATACTGTCTTTCCCCCATCCTGTGTGGTTCCCCAGAGGCTGCTGGCCCCTGGCTGTAGGGCTGGGTACCTGTCAACTCTGTATTGGACTGAAGGCTGGCCAGTCAGAGTTCCTCTGTGAGATCTGCGGATGTTGGAAGGTGGGGTGGAGGGACACTCCCTCCACCCTGAAAGGATGAGCTTCTGGGACCATGGAGTCTGGAGTGGCCTGGCTTCTTTTTTTTTTTTTTTTTAATTTTTATTGTTATGTTAATCACCATACATTACATCATTAGTTTTAGATGTAGTGTTCCATGATTCATTGTTTGTGCATAACACCCAGTGCTCCATACAGAATGTGCCCTCCTCAATACCCATCACCGGGCTAACCCATCCTCCCACCCCCTCCCCTCTAGAACCCTCAGTTTGTTTTTCAGAGTCCATCATCTCTCATGGTTCGTCTCCCCCTCCGATTTCCCCCCCTTCATTCTTCCCCTCCTGCTATCTTCTTCTTTTTTTTTTCTTAACATATATTGCATTATTTGTTTCAGAGGTACAGATCTGAGATTCAACAGTCTTGCACAATTCACAGTGCTTACCAGAGCGCATACCCTCTCCAGTGTCTATCATCCAGCCACCCCATCCCTCCCACCCCACCCCCCACTCCAGCAACCCTCAGTTTGTTTCCTGAGGTTAAGAATTCCTCATATCAGTGAGGTCAAATGATACATGTCTTTCTCTGTTTGACTTATTTCGCTCAGCATAATACCCTCCAGTTCCATCCACGTCATTGCAAATGGCAAGATCTCATTCCTTTTGATGGCTGCATAATATTCCATAGTATATATATACCACATCTTCTGTATCCATTCATCTTTTGATGGACATCTTGGCTCTTTCCACAGTTTGGCTATTGTGGACACTGCTGCTATAAACATCGGGGTGCACGTACCCCTTCGGATCCCTACTTTTGTATCTTTGGGATAAATACCCAGTAGTGCAATGGCTGATTCGTATGGTAGCTCTATTTTCAACTTTTTGAGGAACCTCCATAC
The DNA here is from genome assembly GCF_011800145.1 of Mirounga leonina. NCBI lineage: Eukaryota > Metazoa > Chordata > Mammalia > Carnivora > Phocidae > Mirounga > Mirounga leonina. The sequence continues at coordinate 47,684,292 of NW_023270839.1, read as the reverse complement.
TGTTTTCCAGAGTGGCTGCACCAGCTTGCATTCCCACCAACAGTGTAGGAGGGTTCCCCTTTCTCCACATCCCCGCCGACACCTGTCATTTCCTGACTTATTAATTTTAGCCATTCTGACTGGTGTGAGGTGGTATCTCATTGAGGTTTTGATTTGGATTTCCCTGATGCCAAGTGATGTTGAGCACTTTTTCATGTGTCTGTTGGTAGAGTGACCTGGCTTCTTTCTTGCCGTGTGCAGAGGACTGCGGGAACGTGCAGCCTACGAGCAAGAAAGGAGAAGCAAGAGACGGGGAGAGTGACAGAGTGTGCGAGCCTTGGAACAGTATTCGATCGCCAGCTTTTAGCCTGACTTTTCAAATTTATGTCAATGAATTTTTATTTATTTATGTATTTATTTTTGTTTCAGCCGATTTGAGCTGGGTTTTTGCCCTTTGCCCCTGCAGGAGTTCTGGCTGATATTATTCTACAACACGAAGCTCTTCTCTCCTGGAAAGGAAGGGGCAACTGGGATAGTTGTAGTTCTTGATGGAAAGCAACAGAAACCCAGCTGGAGTTAGGTGATGCAGACTGAGGGTTTACCAGAAGGACAGACATGCAGCTGGGCCTCTGGGGGCTCTGGGAACAGGAGCAAAGTCCCGGCTGTGACTCGTGTGCTTTGTGGTGCTCTTCTCTGAGTTGCTCTGGCTCTGGCTTCCTTCTCTCTATTGGCTTTTTCCCTCTGGGTGGACAGAACATGGCCTTACATCTCAGCATTTGGTCACCACAGAAGGACTGATGATGTCTCCTCACATGAATTTCAGAAGGTTCTGGAAGGGACCATGAATGGTCCAGTCTGGGTCAACTGATACTCAGGTAGAACTGCCATCTGTGGCCAGAGGGGAGGGTTACTTGCGACCCACCTCTGTGTTTTGAGGGTCTTTCCCAGAGAAGAGGGGCTTATCATGGGACAGAGAAATCCCTTACAGAGTGTCTACCACAGGAATGAAAGTACTGTGTCAGGCACTGTACTAGGGGCTTTCTGGGGTCCCAGGTACATTCCTGCCCCCTGAAAATTTTGTAGGGATTGAACAATAGAGCCAGATGTCAGACAGGGTCAGATTCTCAGCTTCATTCTTGGCGAAACCAGATGGAAGGACTAGGCTCCCTTACCATTCTTTTCTGACTTAGCCTAACTTACTGCAGCTAAGACTGCTAGCTGGCCATGTTGTCAGCAAAGTGAAAACTGCCTTTCCCAGTCTCCCTGTAGCTAGGTGCACGCACGTAGTCGAGTTCTGCCAATGAGACGTAACTGGGCCTGTGTGACACCTTGAGGAAGGCCCCTTCAGTGGAGCTCCTCAGCAGGGAGGGCCCTTTTTGTGTTCTTTAGCTCTTCTTTCTTCTTGCCAGTGGCACGGTTAGAGTTCCAGCAGCATCTCGGGCTGGGATGCGGCCAAGGAGATGCAAGCCAGGTACTGACATGCGTGGAGCAGGAAGACAGAGCTTGGGTTTCAATAGGGCTGATACACTAGCTCCAGACTGTCCAGCTCTGAGCTCCCTTTCAGTTGGAGAGAATAGGCTCCTATCCTGGGTAGCCTGTACTTTGGATTTGCTGTTTATCCATCTGAATCTGATCCCAGTCAATCTAATCACTATCTCGGTCACAGGCAACATTCTAGATGGATCCAAGCATCTACCAGCTCCACTCTGAGAACGACAGGGTAGTTACAGAATGCAGGAGGCAAGAGGAGGAGGAGGGACATCCCTTTGTAAGCACTGGCCAACCCTCCTGAGAGAGCCAGGAAGGACTCAGGCATGCCCGCTCACTAGTCCAGCCTCATCCATCAGAGAAATAAAACCCCTTTCCATTGTGAAGGGCTTGGTGAGGGTGGATCCTGACTGTGATCACTTTTGAGAGGACGAAAGCTTCAGTTTGGGCACTGGCAAGAACAGAGAGAGGGGGAGGAAAAATTATATATGTACATTTATTTATTTAAAGATTTATTTATTTATTTTTGAGAGAGAAAGAGCGTGAGGAGGGCCAGAGGGAGAAAGAATCCCAAGCTGACTCCATGCTGAATGTGGAGCCCAACATGGGGCTCAATCTCACGACCTTGAGATCACAACCTCAGCCAAAACCAAGAGTTGCACGCTCAACTGATTATACCACCCAGGTGTCTCTAGGTATGTATATATTATGTGTATAGATAGATAGATAGATGAAAAAACAGGATATGATTCCATTATTTCCTGCAATAGTCCAGTGAGGTGGGTGCTAATTTTTCCACGAGCAGATGAGGAGCCTGAGCATTTGTCGAGGGCCCCACAGCTAGTAGGGGGTAGATATGAAACTTGACCACATATTTGTCAGATTCTTAAAATTGTTGATGCTTTTTCCACTGCATGTGGGTATTTGTCTGAGTTGGGGGTGGAAGGCTTAGGAAAGCATATCCAGAACGACTTTTTGTAGTATGGAGGGTGTTAGGACCCATTAAAGCCTGAGTGCACGAATCTGGTCTCATTTCTGGGACCCAACTCATGTGTCTCCTGGACTTTGGTTTGATCTCAAAAATCTGACATTTGAGCATTCTCTCTGGGAAACAAAATGAGAACATGCCAGATGTGTAACTGTCTTAGAGTGTGTTCTTTTTTTAAAGATTTTATTTATTTGACAGAGAGAGACACAGTGAGAGAGGTTTGGAACACAAGCAAGGGGAGTGGGAGAGGGAGAAGCAGGCTTTCCGCGGAGCAGGGAGCCTGATGCGGGGCTCGATCCCAGGACCCTGAGATCATGACCTGAGCCGAAGGCAGATGCTTAACGGCTGAGCCACCCAGGCGCCCCTTAGAGTGTGTTCTAAACTGAGTCTCCTCATCAGATGGAGGGCACGACTACATTGCTTGTCACTTAGGTAAGAGCCTGCTGGCCCCTCTGCTCAGGACAGCCTCAAGAGCGGGTGGACCGTGTCCTGGCTCCCCCCAGGCAGTGGGGGCGCTTGCCCTTATAATCCACCATGGGTGATTAGACCATGTGACTCGGTGCTATCTTCTTCATTTCTAAGGGGATCAGAAGATATTTGATTCCAAGCAGCAGAAATCCCAACTCAAACTGGCTGAAACTAAAGAGGATTCATCAGCTTATGTACTGGAAGGTCTCAAAGAAGGCCTGGTTTAGGACTGCTTTAATCCAATATCTCTACAGAAGCATCGAGGGCCTGGTTTTTTTACATCTTTCTAAAAACTGGCTCCCCTTTGTAATTGCCCCAAATCCCTGGGGCTGTAAGCTTCCTCAGTGCAGATGAAGATATGTCCACAAATTCTTTGACACCTCCTTTAAAAGTTGGAGCCAAATTCCCTGCTCCTTGAGTGTTCTTCCAAGTGATGGCACAGCTTCAGAGACGAGGGCATGAAAGAGAATGCGGCTTTCTGCTTGTTCTTGCTCGGATCACTTGCTCTGAGGAAAATCAGCTGCCATGTTATAAGGATGGTCAGGCAGCCTTGGAAGAGGCCCATGAGGTGAAACACTGAGGCCTCCAACCAACAGCCAGGGAGAACTGAGTCACCTGCAGGCAGCCACTGAAAGGTCTGGAAGTCGGGCCCCTTTAATCCAGTGAGCTTGGGAGTTGGTTTCCAGGGCCAGCCAGACCTCAGGTGACAGCAGCGCCTCATGAGAAGCCATGAGCTAGAGCCTCCCAGCAAAGCTGCCCCTGGATTCCTGACCCTAGAAACTGAGGTAAGGCACATTTGTTGTTTTAAGCCACTGTTTTGGAATAATTTGTTAAGCAGCAATATTCAGTGTGTCCAGGGAAAATGATGTGCTTCTAGAAGCTCTTCCAGAAAAGTGAAGAAGCCTCTGTCCCAGAAGCCTCCGCAAACCCTTCCTCTTGTCTCATTGGCCCAGACTTATTACAGGCCTCTCCTTCAACCAACAACTGGCCAGAGGGGCGGGATGAGGCTAATAACCTTGGCCTGGGCCAATCCCCGGGGTCAGTGCCCTGAGGCACATGGGCTGAGGGGCAGGTGTGGAGGGAGGCCTGACTAAATTTGGGGTGCTGCACAGAAGAGGACCACAGGTCTTCCATGCCGGGCCAAGCAGAGCTCCTCCCAGGGAGGAAGAAGTTTGGGCCGGGGGGGGGGGGGGGTGGCGCTTAAAACCAAGTGCTTGGCTTTCAGTCAGGAATTTATGAATTTTACCTTGGTTCTGTGATTCTGTGAAGGAAAACAAGTTGACTGCTTTTCTCTGGGGAAGCTCATTGCCCCAGTACTGCCTGTGAGACATGGCCTTCCCCCGCTGATGTCATTCCAGGCTCGAGGTCAGCAGTGAGGCAAAACAGCTCCCTCCAAACTCTCTTTATCAGAAGGTCTGTGCCTGGAAGGGCCAGTGGTCACACTTCCAGCGAGAGCAATAATCACTCTGGAGAAGTGCAAATATACATGTATATCTATTTTTCCCCCCTAAAAAACCGCTGCTTTAAATTTTTTGGAAATGGTCCAACACTATTTAAATCCTGGGTCAGGTGGCTGTGTGGGGACAACCTTCACTATGGGTGAATCTGTGGGCTGATAAACACAATAGAAGGGGTCAAGAGGATGTCAGCCTGTGTGTGTGTGTGTGTGTGTGTGTGACAGCTTTATTGAGCTCTGATTCACATGCCACACAATTCATCCATTTAAACTGTACAATTCAATATTTTTTAGTACATTCATAGACAACAATCACCACAATCAATTCTAGAATATTTTCATGTTCATCATTCCAAAAAGAAACTCCATACCTTTTATTTAATATTATTTTTGGTATTTTTAAAAAGATTTATTTATTTATTTGAGAGAGAGAGAGCACAAGAGGGGGAAGGGACAGGTGAGGGGGAGAGAATCTCAAGCAGACTCCCCACTGAGCGTGGGGTTTGATCCCACGACCCCAAGATCATGACCTGAGCCAAAATCAAGAGTAGGACACCCAACCGACTGAGGCACCAAGACACCCTAAAACTCCATACCTTTTAGATATCATCCCCTCAGCCCTAAGCAACCGCCACTCTACTTTTTGTTTCTTATAGATGTGTTTTATTGCCAGCAGACAAGAGTCTGAAAAAAATGGAGATAAATCATTTTGTCCAATGTGAAACATAAGGTATAGTGTGGATTATTGTCATGAAATGTTCTCCACGGCATGTGTGTGCTTTCTGACATATACACTTTTATCAAGTGAGCTGTAGTTTTGTCAAAAGTCTATTATGATTGATCTTTGTTGTCTGGGAAGGTGTTGGGTGTAGGAAGGATGTGTAGGGGGCTTACCTTGGCTGGGGTGGGTTTGGGGGCATGGTGTCGTGGTGGAGGTTGTGGAGACAGACCAGAGAGCTTGGTGTGGACAGGGAGAAGTTGACTTCCCAGTCTGGGTGGTGACCTGATTTGCCAAGATCTTGGAGTGAGTCCAGAGTGGCCTGACCACAGATCTCACTCAAGGGACCCAGGGCTCCTTCTGAGTCAGCCATGTTGAATCTTGGCTCCAGATCAGGGCCAGCTGAGGAAGGATGACGAGGATTGGGGTTCAAGGTTAAATTCCTTTGTTTCAAGTTTCTTCAAGGCCTGGGGGATGAAGGTCTTCTCATTCCTCCTCTTCCTCCTCTGGACTTCCCATCTATCATCAGCCAGGTGCCTACGCACTGCAAGTCTGCAGCGATTGCTGGGTTGGCCTCATACAGGACAGGCTGTGGGGAGGAAATGGCTAGGCCTCTCCAAATGGCCACTCTTGATTTGGGCCTCTGTGGCTCTTTGGGTCTCAAGGCCTGGCTTCAGGCCTGCCTCTGTTCCTGCTTTGCTCTAGTGACTCAGGGCAGATCTCTGCCCCTTTCGGGATCTCAGTATTCTCATCTATATAATGGGAGACCGAATAAGTGATACCCAAGGGCCTTTCCATGTCTCTCAGCCTGTGAGAACTAGCTCAGTTTAGGGGAATTGGTCATTGGCTTATAGTATGCAGAGTGTTCATTATTTGTCCTCCTTTGGTGCCCTCAGGCCTTCTCAACAGCATGGCAAGGGGACTGAGAGCCGAGGCCTGGGAGAGGGACCACCTGGGACTTTTTTTTTTTTAACTAGGCTCCACACCCAACATGGGGCTTGAACTTACCATCATGAGATCAAGAGTCGCATGCTCCACTGACTGAGCCAGCCAGGAGCCCCAAGGGACCACCTTGATTTTAATCCTAGATCTGTCACTGGTTAGTTCTGTGACTTCAGGCAAAATGCCCATCCTGTCTACACCTTGGTTTCCTCATTTCTGAAACAGGGAAAGTATTAGGACCTACCTCATGGCAGGGTGACGATTAAGTGGAATAATGCATGTACAGTCTCTTGCACATAGGAAATGTCCATTCTGTTCTAGGATGTGGACATGGAAAGTCATGGGGCTTGCCCAGCGACAGAAATGGAAAACCAGGATCTTCTCAATGTTCCTAAATCCAGATGCTTGGGAGGCAGGTGGCCTGGAGCGCACTTCTCTACTTCTGTTGGGTGCTGGTCTGGTTTGCCCCATTTTGGCAGTGTGTTGAAGGGGGCTGGGGGGATTCTAGAGCAGTAGGCCAGGAGGCTGGCCTGAGCGAGGGATGCGGGTGGCCTGTGGACTGAGCTTCAGACATTGGACAAGGCCGTATCCTGCTCACTGGGGGCCAAGTTCTTCACTCTTATCGGGGTGCAGTGTGTTGAGGGCGGGGCCCCAGCTGGAGACACAATGCCCATTTTCCTTCTGTTTCTCCCCTCCCTCATCCCGAGCCCTGCTCATCATTGCCAGGCATGGTGTGACCCAGAAAGAACTTTTTGTGGAGCTGATTGCCCTCCTGTCCCTGCTGGCCTTGCCCCCACTCCCTCAGTCCCTTTCCACCCAGGCTCTGGGCCTGCTCACGTGCTCTCCTGGCCCTGTCTCCTACCTGGCCTCTCCTTCTCCCTGCACAGGCCCCTCTGATTTTGCCCAGGAAGATGGAAATAAAAGGCATCCTGACTCGACCTGTCTGCCCCATCTGGGTACTGTCCAGTTTCCTTCCCCCCATCCCCGTGTCCTCCTGGGGGAAGTCCACAGCCAGGATCCATGGAGTGCAAGATCTGTGCACAGGGTTCCAAGGACAGTGTCCTCCGACTTCCAGGGACCTCTTGGATAACTCATTGCGCAGAGGTGAACTCTCAGAGAAGATGCATCAGTGTCTCAGGACCTCCAACTTGTAAGAGGCCGGTTTCCTTCCCAGGCCGTGATCTAAGTCCTGTTCCGTGTCTCGTTTCTTCTATGGAATTGCTCCTTCGACAGCTGCCTTGGGGAGGAGGGCGTGGGCAAGAGACCAGCTGGCTGTTGCTGGTGCCCTCAGCCTTGGTGGAGCAGTTCAGTGCGCAGAACACAGACGGCACAGAAGCTTATGAGAGTGAGAAGGGCCAATGCCGGCTGACCCAGTGCCACAGCCTCTCCCTTGGAGGCTTTCAGAAGCTTATCTGCTCTCCTCTTGAAATTTGGCCCTCTCCTGGTCCTCGCCAGCCCCTGTAAGTGCTCCTTCTTTGTCCTTGAAGGAGTCTCATCTTCTCCCGCTCCCACCTGTGGGGCCCACTGAGCCCCAGCCTACAAATCCTGCTTCATCCTTCCCCTCAGAGGCCAGAAGCCTCCTAGCGTCCTCAATTTCAGGCTGCTTCCCTGGACTGTGCCCTCCCCAAGGCCAGAGCCCATGTGTCCCTCCCCTCTATGCCATCCCCTAGCCCAGTGCCTAGAATAGAGATGAAAAAGGCTGCGGGTGTGGGAATAAATCAATACACCTGTCCCCCCACCCCTTGGTTGTTACCCAGCATGGTCTGGCTCTTCCTGACCACCCAAGGTGACCTCAGAGCCTTAGAGTTTTGAACATAAAAGAATGAGGCAGAGATAAGCACAATCATAGAATGTGATGTGGCTTTTCCAAGAGATAGTTCAGGAGCATTTCATAATAAGAAAAACGCTTATGACAATTCGGGTGAAAACGCAGTAGTGCACAGAACTGCATGAACCCGATGACCTTGGCTGTGTGCACAGACCGCCTGAAGGGCTTCGGGTCAACATGGTGAGGTCTGCTCTCTGGATTCATTGAACCAGGAAGGCTCTTGCCCTGGGGACGTTAGCCATAGCGAGGCAAGTGAGGGGTCCCATACTGAAAATGTAGATTGTTCCTCAGGGGAGATGAGCAGCCGACGTGAAAAGTCAGGTAGCTGCTGACCTTGGAGATCTGTCAGAGTCCTCCCTGATGAAACCCTGCACTGCCCCCACAGCCGGACAAGTCCCGCCAACATGCTCCAAGCTGGCCAGCCTCTTGGGTTCTGACTCCTAAATTTGGCAGGATGTCTAGTGGACTGCCCCAAATCTGTAGACACTTATGGAAACTTCTAACATGAAAGGCAGGAACCAAAACAAACAGAAAAAGGAACTCAGAGGAACAGGGACAACATAGAGAGCAAAAGAAAACAAGCAAAACCACCCAAAGAACCCAAACAACTAAATAACTGTGTGATTAATATCTTGGAGAATTTTAAGGAGCCATTGTGTCTATATTGTGTCCATATCCAGATACAGGAAGGGGCCTGAGGAAATTAAAAAAAGAAAACCGTGGAAATAAAAATTGCAATAGGTTGGAAGCGGAAGTAGGGAATCTCTCAGTAGGTGGGATGAGAAGACAATGTAATACGGGAGATAAAGAAAAAAATCAGTACCAGATAGAGCCAGGAGATTCCTAGATGAAAAATAAGAGTTCCAGAAATAGAGAAAAGAGGAAGTGGAGGGAGAAATTATGAAATAAATTATACAAAAAAGTGTCCAGAAATTTGAGGACTTGGGTTTCCAGATGAGAAGGGCTTACCAAGTCCCCAGCCCAAGAACTGATATGGCAAGTTGGCACTGTGACATCTGAAGCAGCCAAAAGGCAGAGCAGGTCCTAAGAGTGACTGGAGGTGGGGGGAAAAGGACAAATGCAAGGAAGGGTTCAGGAATCAGAAAGCCTTTGGATTTCTCAACAGAAGTTCCACAAAGTGGAAGACCATGGAGCTATGCTTTCAAATATTATTATTATTTTTATTAATCAAAAATGATTCCCAACCTAGGGGCGCCTGGATGGCTCAGTCGGTTGAGCATCTGACTCTTTGCTTTGGCTCAGGTCATGCTGTCACAATTGTGAGATCGAGCCCGGAGTCAGGCTCTGCACTCAGTGGGGAGTCTGCTTGAGATTCTCTCTCCCTCTGCCCCTACCCCCACCCCTCCCTCTCAGATAAATAAATAAATCTTTAAAAAAATTATTCCTGACGGATGCCTAGAAGCAAACACCATGTGAAGGCTGGGGATAAGAGTGGCAGCTGAGGAAAGAAAGGCCTGAAACGGAAAGCGACTGCCGAAGAACCTCAGGAGGCTGCAGTCGCTGAGGATGGAGCAATGGAAAGCGGGGTCCAACCCCCGAAAGCGGCCACCTTCCCCCCGGGCTTCAGCATTTTGGAAATTAAGAACAAAAAAGGCGACACTTAATGTCCAAGTGGTGGAAACAGTGTAAGAAAAAGCTGGCAAGTAAGAAAAAACTTAGGAGAGAGAAGCTCTTGGCGATAAGGCTCCACCAAAGCCTATTCCAAAGACCATTGACAACCAGAGAGTATATGATGAGACTGCAGTAGACCCTAATGATGAAGAGGTTGCTTATGATGAAGCTACAGATGAATTTGCTTCTTACTTCAACAAACTTCTCCTAAGATTCTCATCACAACATCAGATAGACCTCATGGGAGAACAGTACAACTCTGTGAACAGCTCTCCACAGTTATACCAAACTCACATGTTTATTACAGAAGAGGACTGGCTCTGAAAAAAATTATTCCACAGCGCATTTCAAGAGATTTCACAGATCTGATCGTTATTAATGAAGATCGTAAAACACCAAATGGATTAATTCTAAGTCACTTGCCATTTTAAAATGACCAGTGTTTGTTTGTGTAAAGAAATTAAGAGAAGAGGCAAGGACCCTACAGAACACATACCTGAAATAATTTTGAATAACTTTACAATAAGACTGAGTCATTCTGTTGGACATATGTTTGCATCTCTCTTTCCCTATAATCCTGTTTATTGGGAGGCAAGTTGCCACATTCCACGATCAATGGGACTATATCTCCCTCAGATTTCATAGGTATATACTCAAGAGTAAAAAGAAAGTGGGAATTCAGGAACTTGGACCACGTTTTATTTTTTTATTTTATTTATTTTATTTTATTATTATTATTTTTTTTTTGCAGAAAAGTATCCCTTTGTCACATTTTTTTTTAAATTTTATTATGTTATGTTGGTCACCATACAATACATCATTGGTTTTTGATATGGTGATCCACGATCCATTGTTTTCGTATAACACCCAGTGCTCCATGCAGTACGTGCCCTCCTTTATACCCATCACCGGGCTAACCCATCGCCCCACCCCCCTCCCCTCTAAAACCCTCAGTTTGTTTCTCAGAGTCCATAGTCTCTCATGGTTCATCTCTCCCTCCAATTCCCCCCTGCATTTTTCCCTTCCTTCTCCTAATGTCCTCCATGTTATTCCTTATGTTCCACAAATAAGTGAAACCATATGATAATTGACTTTCTCTGCTTGACTTATTTCACTTAGCATAATCTCCTCCAGTCCCATCCATGTTGATGTAAAAGTTGGGTATTCATCTTTTCTGATGGCTGAGTAATATTCTGTTGTATACATGGACCACATCTTCTTTATCCATTCATCTGTTGAAGGGCATCTCGGCTCTTTCCACAGTTTGGCTATTGCGGTGGACCACGTTTTACCTTAAAATTAAGATCTCTTCAGAAAGGAAACTTTGATTCTAAATATGGAGAATATGAATGGGTCCATAAGCCCCGGGAAATGGACACAAGTAGAAGAAAATTCCACTTATAAAATACTGAAGGAATAGTATTGAATTGTGCTAAACAGGCCTATCCTGGATTTATGATAGAAGACCCTTTTCAAAATGTCATTTACTGGTTTCATAAACCTTTTCATGTTTGGATAAAATATCAAGTGCCATGAATTACCATTCATGGTATCATCTATTTGTATGTAGCACATACAAATAAAAGTCATTTTGGTGAAAAAAAAAATTATTCCCAACCTAGAATTCCTCTCCAGCTGGACTCTCAATCTGTGAGGGCAGAATAAAGAAACTGTTAGGCAAGCAAGGTCTTAACATTTTACCTTTCATGCACTCTTTCTTTTTCTTAGAGAGAGGGAGAGAGCATGTGTGGCCGGGGAGCGGGGGGTGCGGGAGGCAGAGGGAGAGGTCCCTGGATGGCAGATGTCATTGCTCAGAGATAAGCAGCGTGGATGGGGGAAAGCGAGCACGTGTCAGGCCCCAGGAGGGATGCTCCCAAGAAGAAGCAGAGATGGATGGGAACCCAATGAGTTTGATTATGTTGAGAAGAGAGTTCGATCCCCCTCTGGGAAGTGGCATCAAGGGTCAGGAGGGCTGGAGCAGAGGGTTGCCATTTTTCCTTATAAGCTTAGTAGTAATGTGATGGTCAGTTGGAGATGTTAGCTTAGCTAGGCTCCAGTCCTGTTATTCAAGCACTGAGCTGGGTGTTGCTGTGAAGGCAGTTTGTAGATGTGACTCGAATCCGTAGTCAGTTGACTTGATTGAAGTAAAGAAGATTATCCCAGACAATCTGGGTGGGTCTGATTCAAGCAGTCGAAGGGCCTTAGGAGCAGAGCTGAGATTCCCCCAAAGGAGAAGAAATTGCACCCGTGGGCTGCGGCTTCCACTGGCGCCCAGCATCCAGCCTACCCTCTGACAGGCACCGGGGGACTTCACACTCGCCCAGCCGGCCCCACGTTGCACGAGCCGATCCCGCAGCACCTCCCTCTAGTTCTGCTTCTCTGGTTGAACCCGGACTCATACATCTGCTAATTGAATTTTTAAACCACGCTATGGATTATTTGGATAAATGAAGGAAAAATAAATACAATTTCAAACCCTCAGAAAAAGAAAGAAGAAAACAGAAAAGAATTAACTTGAAAAGCACTGGAAGGAAATACAGGAACATGTTTTTAACCAGGGTTTGTGTTTATCTGAAGGTGGTGGGGTCACAGGCATTACAGTTGGTGGTCCCCATAACACACCTTCGGCCCCCCTCTTTCCAGGGAACACAACTGTGCCATGAGACTTTCTCTCTTTGGTTCCCAGAATGTCCGCTTGATGAGTTCAAGCCTGTATGGGGCATAAATTAAAAGTAGAATGGTTCAAAATGTTCCAACTTGGCCATATTAATTTAGGTGCAGATGACTGAAATGTAGGAGTGTGACAGATTTTTAGCAATATAATTATTTACTCTTGTATCATTCAGAGTTCCTCGTCATCGAGAACAGAGTTCACTCCAGCTAATATTTCCCAGGAAGGGTTTATCGGGAGACACTATAGAGTTCACAAAATCTCTGGGAGGGTGGATAATCAGGCTTGGAGGCCGAGGTGCCAGGAACGTCACCTGAATCACATCCCAGGGCTGCCTCGGTGGCCACCCACTGACCCCCACGGGGCTCCCCCGCTGCAGCTGGCCTGGGCTGGAGGTCTCTGCCACCACACATGCCACAGTAGGGTTCACATGGTCTCGCCTCTTCCTGCCACCACCTTCTCAACCAAAATTTCCTGAGGGCGCGTCTGACTGGGGGAGTCCAAGCTATCTTCCTGCATCCCAGTCACAAGGAACTCTGGAAAAGGGAGTTCCTGGCTTCTGCCTTGAGACTGAGCATAGAGTCCTTCGTTGGAGAGTCTCCAAAAAACACAATCTGGGAGCATTTGTTTCTGGGCAGCCCCATTCTGGACGCCCAGCAGGTGTTGATGAAAGCTGGGACCACATTCATCCGCCCCATATACAGGGAGAGGCCACTGGCTGCCACCTGGGCCAGAGGGCGATGTTCGGGGGTGGTGATGCCGTCACCCTTGCTGGGACCCACTGGGCAAACTGCTGCCCCTTCCCAGCCAGGTGGCAGTGCCCCACACAGCTTCTCGGGGCCAAGGCTTCCAGCACCCTTCCCCGTTCTCTGTGCGGGGGTCCGGGGGGGCCGTGCTCTGCCCCTAGTGACTATTTGCTCTCCCTTGACCCAGGGGACTTCCCTCTCCTACCTTATCTTAGGAAGAGGAACCCAGCTTGAGCTTAACTCCTACTTGGTGAGGCCATGTCCTCTTTGTAAAGGTCTGTTGTTTTTAATAGGAAAAGAGTCTGTTAGAAAAAGAGGGATTTTTTTTTTTTACATTTTATTGCGGTAACTTATATTCCATAAAATGCGAATATTACAAGTGTATATAGGTCAGGTGAGTTTTTACGTATGTAAACGCACAGATCAAGACAGAGAACATTTCCAGCACCCCAGCAAGTTCTCCCATGCCCTTCCCCGTTCATTACCCCACAAGAGAAAGGTTTCTTTTTTTTTAAAGACATGGAGGAAACTTTTTGAAAAAGATTTATTTATTTATTTGAGAGAGAGAGAGAGCTCACGTGAGCGGGGAGAGGGACAGAGGGAAAGAATCCCAAGCAGACTCCCTGCTGGGCTCAATGCAGAGGCTCGATTTCAGGACCCTGAGATCATGACCTGAGCTGAAATCAAGAGTCAGACACCTAACCAGCTGAGCCCCCCAGGAGCCCCAAGAGGAGCGCTTCTAACACCACACATTCATTTCACCAATTCTCACACTTCACTGGAGCGGAGTCCAACAGCACCCACTCTTTGGTGTTGGGTTCTTTCACTCAGTCTTGGGAGATTTTGATTTTTCTTGTTGGTCCTTTTCCTTAGTGTTCTATAATGAGCAACCTTGACTATAGTTTATTTCTTATAATAGTAGCATATTTAAAAATAATGATAACAGTACCTGCCAATTATAACATTTTCAGAAAATACAGGTTTTCTTTTTCCAAGCAGAAAAAGTAGAACCTTAAAAATTGGGGAACTGACCCTATGGCCCAGCAATTGCCCTGCTGGGTATTTACCCCAAAGATACAAATGTAGGGATCCGAAGGGGCACCTGCACCCCAATGTTTATAGCAGCAATGTCCACAATAGCCAAACTGTGGAAAGAACCCAGATGTCCATAGACAGATGAATGGATAAAGAAGATGTGGTTCATATATACAATGGAATATTACTCAGCCATCAAAAAAATGAAATCTTACCATTTGCAATGATGTGGATGGAACTAGAGGGTATTATGCTAAGCGAAATAAGTCAGTCAGAGAAAGACAATTATCGTATGATCTCACTGATATATGGAATTTAAGAAATAGAACAGAGGATGATGTAATGAGCACTGGGTGTTATATAAGACTGATGAATCACTGAACTCTACTTCTGAAACCAATAATACATTATATGTTAATTAATTGAATTTAAATTTAAAAAAATTGGGGAACTGTACAAAAACAGTTTATAATGATCTCTGTCTCTGTCTCTATGTATCTACATATCTATGTAGCTATCATCTATTATAAATAAGGGCTGCAGGGTGGCTCTCACCTCCTCCTGGGCCCCTCATAAGCACCCCCAACCCCAGGTTGTCCACATGAGTGATGTCTGCCAGCGGTTGGGTCCCACTGCAGGGGGCAGCAGGAGGTCCCAGCAGAGGAAAGGCACAAACCTGGCCATTTCAGGGGCCTGCTAGGGTTGATAGTGAGGACAGAGACAGGGGGGTCTCCTTGTGCCTTGGGAAGCTTTTCTGGCTGCAGAAATCCCAGACTGAACCTTGGCACCCCAAGTCTGGGAGGGGCTGTGTGTGGGCCAGAGCCAATAGGAGAAGGAGGGAGGCTGACTGCTTTGTCAGTTCGCTTAGCCTTGAGCTGGTGCTTATAAGCTGGACGGCAGGGGCCCAGGGCCGGAGTCAACCTGGCAGGCCCACGGCAGTGTGAGCAGGGACCGTAGCCACCGTGGGGACAGCATGCTGGCCAAGGGGCTTCCTCTTCGCTCAGTCCTGGTCAAAGGCTGCCAGCCCGTCCTGAGCACCATGAGGGAGGGTCCTGGGCATCTCAGGGCGCCCACTGGGGAGGGGGCCAGTATCTCCACTCAGATTCCTCGCCCCTTTAGTGAGATCCCCACCCCTGGAAACAATGGCTGGCTAAATCTGTACAGTTTCTGGAGGGGGATGGGCTCACAGAAAATCCACTACCACCAGGTCCAGAACTTCCAGAAGTATGGCCCCATTTACAGGTAAGCCTGGCAGTGTGGGGCTGGTGGGATAGAGAGGTAGAGGGGCCTGGGAAGCTTGCTGGACTTCCCTTCCCCAAAAGTTCTATCCTCCATTCCAGGCTCTTATCTATCTTTTTTTTTTTTTTTTTTTTTTTTTTTTTTTTACAGGGGGGTGGGTAGGGGCAGAGGCAGAGGGAGAATCTTAAGCAGGCTCCGTGCCCAGCATGGAGCCCAACGCAGGGCTCGACCTCACGACCTGAGCCGAAATCAAGAGTCGGACACTTAACCGACTGCACCACCCAGGTGCCCCTGTTCTTATCACTTCTGACTTTACTCCTTCCGTGCCTGAGGATGGTGGCAGAAGGGAGAACCTTCCTAGACAGTGGGTTCTGTTCCCAGCCCTGAGGCCTCAATGCCGCTCAGATCCTACACCCTTTGAAACTATCCTGGGGGCAGGTGGTAAGAGAGCAAGCTCTGTTAACTGCCTCCCTACAGCCATTATCCTCAAGACGCCTTGGAAGGTAAAGCTCTCATCCCCATTGTCGGAGGCAACTGAAGCTCAGAGGGGTGAGCATTCTTGCCCTGGTCACGCAGTAAGAGCCCTGTCCCGCTGGGTTGCTGGCCTCCCCCCTCAGCCCTGTGCAGATCTGGAGCAGCTGATTTTGTCCCCTCCTGGCTAGAGCTTCTCAGTCTCCAAGCATCTGCCTTGGTTTCTGCCAGGAGGAAGGGTCTTTGGTCTTTTAGCCTCTGAATGTGCTCCCCCCCTGCCCCTAGGGGCTGCCCTTGGTGGGAGGCCTCGCCTGTTCTGAATTGGCAGCTTCTAAGGTGCAAAGCCTTCAAGCCACAGCTGGGTTCTGTTCTGAACAGATACTTAAGGGGGATAAGGGGTTGTGGAGGTGCCAGTTGGGGGCCAGGAGGGGACACCAGGAGGGACAGTGCATTTTACTTTAAGTGAAAGGGTCAAAGTGGGAAAGGGCATTGATAGGATATGTTGGCTGGCTTGATGGTGGGCTTGGGGCGGGAGGGCAGGTGTGTTTGCCTAGGGGTCCAGCTGCTCATTCCTCAGGGTTCCTGACTCCCCTTCCCACAAAGGCTTTTGAAGTCCAAAGTGCTTTTTACAGCTGGTTGGAGGCAGGGAGCCCCGTGGCTGAGTGCCAGGTTTGGGAGAAGGTTGCTCCTCACTTCGGGGACATGGTTCGTTATTCCTGCTTCCTTCCCTCCTCCTCTTCCCTTGCTTCCTCTCCCTCTGGTTGGAACTCCTTCTTTTATCAAGCCCCTTTCTGTTTTCTGAGTCACTATCATCTGAGCCTCTTGACACGTCCTTGAATTTGATGTTACTATGCACGTTTTACAGGTAGAGAAACTGAGGCCGGGAAGGAGAAGGGTCTTGCCAAGGTCACACAGCTCATCAGGGCAAAGCCAGGGCTGTCTTTGGAACACCAGTTGTCTGACTCCTAGTTTGGTGTCCCCGTTCTGTTCTAACTTATGGCCCAGAAATGATAAACTTCTGAATACATGTGATTAAACAATTCAAAAAATATAGGCAAGCACAAATGGCAATTGCAATCAGATATAATCCCAATGTTGATAACATTTATGTAGCATTAAGGATGTGAATATATTATGTATGCTGTTTGGTGGGGTCCCACAACAACATCTGGATGACTTCTTTCCTCTTTTTTCTCTTTAATATGATTTTAAAAGGCAGCACGGTAGTCTGGAGTGTGGATAAGCCACATTGATTGAAGCCAGTTCTGTAAAGTGGACATCTAGCCCTCCCTGGGCTATTTTGCTATTAAACGTGATGCTTATCCATTAGGCATCATTGTTATGCATCAGATCACTGCCTTGAGCTAGATTCCCAGAGTTGGAATTGGTAATAATAATAGCAGTTCAAGGATTTTGCTGAGCTGGGGTGAGGGGATGGAGATAGTGGTGTAAGGACACTTGGTAGCTGGAAAAACACTGAGGGGATTTTCTGGGAGGCCAGGGACAAAGCCCAAGGAGACTTGGGAAGGTAGGCTGGGGCTTAAATGGGTCAGTGGTTAAAGAGCACTCTCCCTTTCCCCTCCCCCCCTCTTTTCCTCTCCTCCCTTCCCCTCTTCCCACCTCCCTCCCTCCCTCCCTTTGAGGAAGGAGGAGGGGAGAGAACTTGGCTTATACCTGTATGTTTTTATATTTTGCCTTATAGTGTATCTTGAATTAACTTTCTTATGCAAAAGGCAGATGCACATGAGAAGTGGACTTTTCGGCCGTTTCCCCACAGAGACCGCCTACTTTGTGACATATATCTGCACTTGAGGCCTGGTGTTTTACCCTGATTTTATCTGAATAGAGGCAAAGTGCTTTGTTGGAATCCAAGGAGAGGCAGGGTGGCCACTCCCAGCATTCCAATCCTAGAGCCTCGAAGGGACTGGCTGGCCAGGTGTCTGGGCTGCCTACCCAGCAGGCTACACTCCGGTGATGACGTGACCATGCTGTTTCTGAGCTCTGCAGTGGGTGTGATGGGGGGAGGGTGCTGAGGGTGTGGACTCGCAGCAAGAAGAGCATGGCAGCGAGGACTTGATGGTCCTGGGGGGGCGGTGGCTGGTCCTGGGGACATGCCCTGGTACGGCAGCTACCACTGTGATGATGAGCATAAAGCTGTCACTTACAGAATGCCTAACAGGATCACATGCATAGACGTTATCATCTTGTCCTTCAGCAACCCTGTGAAACAGGTACTGAATCCCTATTTTATAAAAAAGGGAACTGGGACTCAGAGGGGGTGAGCGCCTTGCCTCAGGTCACAAAGCTGAGGAGGTTGTGGAATGGGGATCCACTCCCAGGACTGTTTGCTCTGTGCTCTAGGCCCCGAGGCAGTTATAGATGAGCTGAGCCCGGCCTGATTGCCCAGGGCCCCCTTGGCTTTCCTGGAATCCTCCATAGACCGTCTCATCTGTTCCTCCAGGGAGAAGCTGGGCAGCATAGAATCGGTTTATATCATCGACCCCGAAGATGTGGCCCTTCTCTTTAAGTCCGAGGGTCCCACTCCAGAACGATTTTGCATCCCGCCCTGGGTGGCCTATCACCAGTATTACCAGAGGCCCGTTGGCGTCCTGTTAAAGTGAGTCCTGGGCTGACTGCCGGGGGCTGGAGGGAGATGACAGAGAGCTGAGGTAGGGCCACAGCTGGGCCATGCTTGCCCTGCCCTTCCTGGCTGGGGCCTCTAGGCAAATCCTTGGCATCTTCCTGTCTCCATAAACCAGCTGATGGTAAGAACCACACAGCCAGTCTTCAGGGAACTGCTCAGGTTGAAGATTGGAACGAGTAAATAAAGCCCTAGAGAACTCCTCACTGATTGGTTCATTCATTAAGTCCCATCTTATTGAGCACCTACTATGGGCCAGGCTCTGGGGTACAGTGACAAGTGGGGCAGGGCCCCGCCACCGGGGGTCTACAGGGAGAAACGTAGGAAGAAACGATACTTGTCTACAGTGAGAAACGCAGACAAGTCAGTGTATTTAAGTGTAATGGACACCATATTCCACCAAATCGCTCATCAAAAATTTAAAATGTGCATATCCGGTGTTGCTGAGAATACAGAGAGACGAAAGCTCTCGTAGCTTGCTGGTGGGAGTGAACACTGGTGCCACCATTTCAGAAAATGGTTGGCCACTCCCTCCTGCACTTGGATATTCACCTACCTATGAGACAGCAGTGCTGTGCTCAGGGATAGACTCCAAAGAATGGAGTCCCGAGGGGACACGAGCTAGAATGTTTGCAGCAGTGCTGTTCCTAACAACCAAGCCCAGGAAACCAGTTAAATGCCCAACGGGAGTGAGAATGAGTAGGCGGGGGCCCACACCAGTCAAAGTGAACGGACTCAGTGACTGTCGAACGGACTTAGCAACAATTGAGACAGTAGTTAGAAATTTAAAATTGAGTGGATAAAGCAAATCATGACAGCCTTTTTACGAAGTTGAAAACAAATATACAGTTTTTAAAAGTATGTTTTGGAATAGCTATAGATGGAATAAAACTATATATAAAACAAGCAAGGGCATCAGGCTGGTGGTCCCCTTAGCCAGGGAGGCAGCAGGTGAGAGGGCCCGGGGGGTGTGCATCTAAGTTACTGTCAAGTTCCAGTTTTTGTGTTGCCTGGTGAGTTTGTGATAACATCCTTATAAACAAGCAAAGCCCTAAAACTATAAAGAGGGCTTTGCATGGATCTATTTTTGAGTATGGACCACAAGCTGAGGTTTATTAGTAACCCAATTTTCAGGACACCTGAGATCCCCCACCAACGTTAGTAATGGGACATGTTGGGGGTGCGGAGGAGGAGAGATTGGTCAGTTGTGTCTGTGAGAGGTCAGAAAAGGTGACAGAGAGGGGCGCTTGAATGGCAGGAGTTGAGCATCGGCCAGGAGGAAGGGGAGGGCATGCCTGCAGTGAGGCAAACAGTAGAGGATTTGGAAGTTACTTCTCGAGGCTCTAAGAATAGGAGTTCCTGGCCACAGCAGCAACAGAGGGAGTGGAGGAGGGTGGGGGTTTTGTTCTTCTTCGCCCTCTTTCTTCCTATCCCCTCCCCCAGGCCAGGCAGCAGCTGGGAGATGGGAGGCCCAGGGTGTTGGGGGTGGAAGTGAGTGCAGGGCTCTGAGCTGTGGCTCAGCCATGTCAGCCCCCTCTGGGTTTGCCAGGCGTGGGTTTTGTGACCATCAGGGCCTGAGGGCCTGTGTTTTCCCAGGAAGTCAGGAGCTTGGAAGAAAGACCGGCTGGCCCTGAACCAGGAGGTGATGGCTCCAGAGTCCATAAAGAACTTCATTCCCCTGCTGGACCCAGTGTCTCAGGACTTTGTCAAAGTCCTACACAGACGCATCACGCAGCAGGGCTCCGGAAAGTTCTCAGGGGACATCAGTGACGACCTGTTTCGCTTCGCCTTTGAGTGTAAGGGGCTTGTATCTACCTGCAGTGGTCCTGTGGGTGGGAGAACCCAGCCTCCTACCTTAAGACCCAGCATAGACCTTGAAGAAGCATTGGGATTGGCTTCTGGGATGAGCTGCTGGACACATCCTCTATCTCTCTCTCTCCTGGGACGTTGACCTTCGAGGTCTGGGAGGGGATGGGAGGGTTGGGTGGTTAATCTAAACTGGGTATTTGAGGATGTGTAGGAGTTTTACAGATAGGGTAAGGAGGTCAGGCAGCAGGGGCAGAGGGAACAGTGCATGCGAAGGTCTCATGGCTTGATGGGGACCATGTGATCACTGAAGGGGATTTGGGATGCCCAGAGTTTGGCATGAAATCAACATTCAAATTCCTGACCCAGTAGGCAGGAAACACTTGGGGTGGTTGTGACTTCTTAGGTCCAGCCTGAGTGGGTCGTGGATGGTCAATTACCAGGGATTTGTGTCCCCTAGTCTCTCGTCTGACCCGTTTCAGGAAATAGCCAATTTGGTCAATTATGGATGAGAAATCTATCTCTCTTCTCAGGAGGAAAGCCCAAAGGCTGCTTGGGGTGCTGGTGGAGCGGTGGGGGGAGTAGTCTCAGCCCCTCCCCGGCCCTTTCCCAGCTCTGCTGGAGACTCTGCTTCCCACCACGCTTTGTAGGGTCTTCCACATGCCCCTCTGAAGGATCCCAGTGGTTGCCAGAAGGCAGTTTTCCTCAGCCCCTTGATTTCAGCCTTTGGGGACTCAGGCCTCAGTTTCTTTACTGAAGGAGTCTGAGGCTGGGTGCGGGAGATCCTATGTGTTTGTGGGGGTGGTGGTGGGATTCCTGGGGCTAAGGCCCTCATATGGCCAGGTTGGAAGGGGCTCTCCTGTGTCCCTCTGCAGCCATCACCAACGTCATGTTTGGGGAGCGCCTGGGGATGCTGGAAGAGAGAGTGGACCCTGAGGCCCAGCGGTTCATTGACGCCGTCTACCAGATGTTCCACACCAGTGTCCCCATGCTCAACTTTCCCCCAGATCTGTTCCGTCTATTCAAGACCAAGACCTGGAGAGACCACGTGGCTGCATGGGATGTGATTTTCAATAAAGGTGAAGGCTGCATCCTGGGTAGCCAAGTCTGGGGGCCGGGAGAGCCCTGTCCACCTCAGAGGGTGGGAAACTGAGGCCTGGGATTGGGGAGAGAGAGAGGTAAGAAGCCTCTGTCCTCTAGTGGGCAGGGAGGCTCCAGAATCCCTGGCCATGGTGGACTATAGGCTGGCTATTGGAGATGGTTAGATTTTTCTGGAGAAAGAGGATCAGAGATGTTCCTCATATTCTTCCAGAGGAGCCCAGGATCCCCAGAGGGTTAAGGACCCGTGCTTCAGACACAGCTGTGCTCGGTGACAGATTAGGACTTTGGTGGGAGAGATCGGTAAGGCAGGGTGAAGAAGGTTGACTGGGTGTGGTGCTGACGCCAGACCTGGAATCAAGTCCACTCTGCCCCTGACACCCCCATGACCTTGGGCAAGTCACTACCCTCTAGGACTTCTGTTTCCTTATCTGTAAAATGGGGATGACATCACTCACCCCCTAGAACTGTGGTCAGGAATTAGATGGTTATGAAGAACTCAGCAGAGAGTGTGTGCTCAGTAAAGGGGCCGCTAGAAAGCTGGACTCCTGAACCCCCAGCCCTTGGTACCGCCTCTCACCTTCCCTCCCACCTGCAGAGAGCTCACTTCTTTTCCCCTCCTGCACAGCCGAGATCTACACCCAGAACTTCTACCGGGACCTGAGGCAGAAGAGAGACGTCAACAATTACCCGGGCATCCTCCACAGCCTCCTAAAAAATAACAAGCTGCTCTTTGAGGATGTCAAGGCCAATATTACGGAGATGTTGGCCGGGGGTGTGGACACGGTGAGGGGCCCTCAGCACGTCCTGTCCCTTCCTGGGCCCCGTGCCCCTTCCCTGCCACTCCACCCTGTCGCCTGAAACCCTACCCACGTGGGGTGGGTCTCCCTTTCCTGGTTGCATTTCATAAATACTGATCTCCTAGAAGGGTGAGGTCATATCCGGCCCCCATGGACCATGCCTTGAGGCCGATCCACCATTTTTCCTTTGCCCGTGAGAAGGGAGCGACTAGGTGTAGGGGCAGGCTTGTGCGTGGGGTTTGTAAGGGAGAAGCCCTCCAATCACAGGTGGAGAGCACAGCACACTGGATTCAGGAAGGCAGGCAGGCCCCCCGAAGAGCTGGGAGCCAGTGGAATTTGCCCCGGGGTCTTGTTGCTGTCTCCCATCCTCCCCCTTCCAGACTCAGTCCCCCAAGGCACCCCCAATCCTGAAGGCATGCTCTGTGGTGCCTCCCTCAGGTCCTCTCCCCAGGCAGGACAGTACCCCAGAAACTTCTGGAATGTCAAAATGTCTCTGGCCTGTGTACCTCCCTTTTCCCAATATCATGTTGCTGTGAGAGCGAGGGTTAATTATTTAGTTTATTGATTATTAGTTGGGATTGAGGCACCGAGACTATAAAGATGAATATGAGAGACCTCAAATGTCCCAAATGGCTCAGAGAGGAAGGGCATATTAGTGTTCTGGGGCTGTCATAACAAAGTACCACACACCAAGTGGCTTAAAAAGCAGAAGTTTATTCTCTTGAAGTTCTGGAGCTGGAAGCCAAGATCCAGGTGGCTGGGTGGGTTTCTTCTGAGGCCTCTCCATGGCCTGTGGATGGCTGTCTTCTCCCTGTGTCTTCACACAGTCTGTGTCCAAATCTCTCCTTCTTATATGCATACCAGTCCCATTCATTAGGGCTCCCCCATAGGACCTCATTTTACCTTACTTCGCTCTGTAACGGGCCCTATCTCCCGATACAGTCACATTGTGAGGTCCTGGGGCGGGTAGGACTTCAACATGTGAGCTTGGTGGGGACACGACTCATCCCGTGACAAGGAGGCAGCATGCGCACAGATGACCAGCGCATGACGGTGTAGCACTGGACGGCCAGGCACGGGCCGGGGACTGAGGGCGCTGAGAAGAGGGGAGAGAGAACGTGGCCTTGTAGGACAGGGAGAGTGCGCCATACAGGAACTGAAATTCAGCTTGTGTCTTGAGGGCTGTTGCTGGGAGGAGAGAGGAGCTGGAGAGTTTCGGGACCAGGAAGAAGTGGGTGTCAAAGCCCCCATGTTAATAACGTTCTTTCCTAGGTGTCATCTTTATGCTGTGCTCTAATAGAGGAGGGTTGGTCTATGGGACAGGCTGCAGACGAGCCTTTGAGCATGTTTTAAACACTGTCAGTTATGTAGAAGACATCTCCCAAACCACTGGCCTGCACCAAATCACCTATCCTTAGGTGACATTTATTAAGCCTGTCCTTTATGGCAGGCAGGGGCCTAAGCTTTTCACATGTATTAACTCATTGAGTATTCACAAACAACACTGGGAGATATGCTACTATTATCCCTCAATTTTAGGTGAGGAAATGGACACAGAGAGGTTAAGTCACTTAGTCAAGGTCACACAGCTCGGAACTTATTTGACTACTTTATTAAACAAATATCTCCTGAGTACCCACTCTGTGTCAGGCCTTGGAGGTAATAGGACAAACACACAGGTGTGCTCTGAGCCTTAAAGAAAGAGTACATCCTTGCTTCTTAGTTTGGGGAGGGGGATTCTAGAAAGAGGAAACAGCATGAGGAAGATTTCTGGTCTTCAGGAGCTGCATGTAGCTCGGTACAGCTAGAGCTTGAGGTGCATGTTGGAGAGAGGTAGCAGTGGGGCTGAGAATGGTAGGCGGGTGTTGGGGGGCCCTGTGGGTCAGGCATGAGCTTCTGGGGCCAGGTAAGGGTTTTAAGCTGAGAGGTGACTACATGGCATTTTTTCCCGAGTGCTCCTGCTGGGAGGAAGAAGGAGAGTGTCCAAACCTCTTGGGCAAAAAAATGATCCCTGGTAAGATGACATGTCCTGGCCATAGGAAGGAGGGCGGCTTCAGCCTGGGGTCCCACCACTGAAGAATCTGGGGCTGTGGGGCTTGATGAGTGACCCTCATACCTCCAGCATGGTCACTGCCTCTGGCTAATAGCGAGATGACCTGGTTCATCTCGGGATATGCACACTCTAATTACGACACTGTTGGGAAACAGGTCTGGCTGTTCTGGTTTCAGTATCTTTGGGCCTCACTTTATTTTATGCTTTCACAGGCAAATGCTGAGGTTTGGGGAAGGGCTAGCGGGAGAGGAATGGAATGGCAGTCATTTGGGAGTACCACCGTTACAGAAGTAGGGTTTGGCTTCCAAAGCCCTCTGGGTCTTCTGGAAGAAGGCATTGGCTGTACGGGTGACTCTCCCAGCTGGGGAAACAGGTGGGCTCTGGTGACATCAGGGACGAGGACAGGGACAAGTGCTGCCCCAGACATGCCTGCCCTGGGGGGTGAGGAAGGCTTTTTTGGACCCTTGCCTTTAGAACTGTGTTTTGCTTTTGCGAATGGTGGTCTCTGGATACAGGGATGAGGGTGGGCAGAGATTCTTGGAAATGAAAATTTAGCCTGGGTTTAGAGGCCTCAGGAGTGATAGGTCCTCCTTGTCTTCTGCTGCCCCCCCCCACTCCCTGCCAGACGTCCATGACTCTGCAGTGGCACCTCTACGAGATGGCACGCAGCCTGAGGGTGCAGGAGATGCTGCGGGAGGAGGTCCTGGCGGCCCGGCGCCAGGCCCAGGGAAACCTGAGCACGATGCTGCAGCTGGTCCCGCTCCTCAAAGCTAGCATCAAGGAGACACTGAGGCAAGCCCGACCCTCCCGGCCTGCCCCCCCCATCCCCCAGATCCCTGGGCAGGGCACGAGGGAGGAGCTTGGTAGCGGGAAGCGAGAAGTCCAGGCCGACAGCTGGGAATGGGGAGGGAGGAAATAAGAGTTCGGGTTCTGTCTCCAGAATCCCCCCGGGATGCAGTAGCTGGGGCTGAGCCACCATGCGAGGCGTCCAGGCCTCAGGGCTTCAGCTCCTGAATGCCTTCCTCTGGCAGACTCCACCCCATCTCCGTGACCCTGCAGAGATACCTTGTAAATGACTTGATTCTTCGGAATTACATGATTCCTGCCAAGGTAGGTGCAGCGTGTGTGTGTGTGTGGGGGGGCTGCCAGCTCTGCCAGTCAGACAGGAGGCTGGGGGCGGACTGTAGTTGCACACAGACGGGGGCGATGGGGGTTTCTGTCCCCTCTTTCTTCCTGGAGCTGGCTGGTGTGGTCCTTGACAGCGCAGTCCAAGTGTGAACGAAGGGCAGGGGTACTGGACATAGTGGGTGATGATCTCTGGAAGGTTGCCCGAGTCCAAGGTTAGGAGGGAGGCCCCATGGGCTGCCTGGGTCTCAGGAGCCCCCTGGGGCTGAGCAAAAGGCAGACAATCCCGGGGGCCATCCCCGGCCTTGAGTCCTCGGTCATGTCCACATGATGGGCGAGGCTCAGGGAGGGCTGGGGCCTTTTTCAACGTCGTGCGGCAGGGAGCGTCCTGTGCCGGGAGGCAGGACAGCCTGGCTGGGGGTGGGAGCGGGGAGCTGAGTCATGCTCCAGGCTGTGAGTAGATGAGGCCTATACTCAGGCCTCTGCCCACCTTGTCCCCAGACATTGGTGCAGGTGTCCACCTATGCCATGGGCCAGGACCCCACCTTCTTCTTCAATCCGGGCAAGTTTGACCCAACCCGATGGCTGGGTAAAGATAAGGACCTCATCCACTTCCGGAACCTGGGCTTTGGCTGGGGTGTGCGGCAGTGTGTGGGCCGGCGGATCGCTGAGCTCGAGATGACCCTCTTCCTCATCCACGTGAGTCCAGCCGGGGACATCAGGGCAGCCTGAGCTGGCCGTGGACCGAATGAAGGCACTGACCCTCCTACACCCACTTCTGTCCAGAGCCCAGGGAGTACAAGGCTGGGGACATCTGTCTCCCATGACTTGCCCTCCTCCTCCCCCACAATTTTGGGCTAATCTGCCGTCTCCTCTTTTGGGCTAATTTGCTTATTACCATTGGTGTCCCCTGGCCATCTGTTCCCTCCAAGCGGTGACAGGATGGGTGTGGGGTGGGACGAGGTTTTGTAGAAGCTAAGGTGAATCAAGGGGACAAAGCACTAGGGGTGTATTTTCACACACTGTGCCGGGTACATAGGAGCTGGCTGTTGAGCCCTTAGAACTCCTTGAGTCAGGCAAAACAGGCAACACCTACAGGTGAATGAGCCTGGCCCCGGGGGAGACAGTCCCTCCCCATCTCTCCCCTAAGCCCATCTCCTCTTTCTCAGATTCTGGAGAACTTCAGAGTTGAAATGCAACATCTCAGTGATGTGGGCACCACATTCAACCTCATCCTGATGCCCGACAAGCCCATCTTCTTCACCTTCAGGCCCTTCAACCAGGACCCACCCCAGGTGTGATTAGAGAGGGTGCACATCGCCTCTGCCACCCATCAAGCCAGCAGGGGTGCTGGAGGGAGGCCCGAGGGGGTGGCACCCCTGGTGGTGTCTGCTCGTCAGCCCTCGGTCCCCCTCCCCTGCTCCTTTTGGACCAGCTCTGAGAAGAGAGAGTTGGTGCTCCATGGTCAGCTGCCCCAGCTCAGCCAGGGCACCCCTCTTTCCCGCCACCTCTTCCCCCTCTCCGCCTGCCCCAGGAAGGCAATAAATGGCTGAACTACGTGAAGTGTTTTCATTTCTATCTGACCCCCAAGGTAGCCATCACTCCTGTGGAGATGCTCTGTGGCCTGGGTCAACAGTGGGATCTGAGCATGAATGGGGGACCTGAGGCAGCTGCGCTTGAAGCTCTCTCTGCTGGGACCCCCCCCCAACACACACACCTACAGCAGCTCAGGGGCAGTAGGGTCGCCCTCCTTGCTGCCGCAGGAGTGAGGCTCTTGCCAGGCTCTGATTGGCTGAACCTTGGGTGGGAGTTCCGTGTGGGGTCTTGAGGACTTCCTGCCAAGGCCCAGTGAGAGATTTGGGGGAAGCTAGGGCCGAAGCCTGTGAGTGAGGGTCTGGTGTGAGGTGACTGACCTAGAGAATAAGAGGCCAGCGTGCTTTCTTTACCCCACCTGACCTTTCTCTGGGTTTCCCCAGGCCTCAGCTTCCTGTTCTAGGGAGATGTGTCCACTTGCCCAAGCTCTAGGCAAGAAGACTATGGCTGAGTCTGGTACATTATTTGGACTGTCGGACACTGGTCCCAATTTCAGCCCTCTTAACCCCTTCTGAGTCCATAATTCCTGATCTGACCGGGTGCCTGATCCTTTCTGGCCCTCTGCTAGTCAGGTCTAAGTCCTGCAGGCAGACAGGGGAGCTAATCCTGCTCAGGACAGTGGCCCTGCAGCCTTGGTCTCTTCTACCAGCATCTGTAGGCTCTGAGTCCACTCTTGGAGCCTTTCTGCTTTCCCTACCATACAATCCTCTTTCATGTTGGCTTTCCCTCTCCTTACCGCTTCCTTTCTCTTCTCTGGGGCCAAGTTGTCTTTGACTCAGAAATGTTAGAGCTGGAAAGGGGCTTACCATCAGAGAAGGTAAGCTCTGCATGGGATAGATGGGGAAATGGAAGCCCAGAGAGGTTGCTAGAGTCACTCAAGGTCACACAGCATGCTTGCAGCTAGAATTCAGGCCTCCTGATTCTCAGCCGAGGGCTCCTTCCCCGGGTCCCATCTGCTTTCCTGTCCCTGGCTGTATTTGGACACAACATTGCCAGCTCAGCCTAGCCCGGTAAATGGGGGTATTTCACACTAATATGTCATTGATTGCCACAGGCAGGCTTTAAGTCTTTCCCTTCCTGAGAAACAGATAAACCAAACTTGGAAGAAGGGATTTCAGATATGAGATGTCTGGGGGCAAGTGGAAAGTCCCAGCCTCCCTCACATTTTCCAACAGAGCTGGCCTCTGGTCATCTCATTTCTTCTGGAGGTCTGGAAGGGTTCCTGCTTTGGAAGGCCTCTTCCCCACCCTCCTGGGTTCACTATGACCTCTGGCTGTCCCAAAATGGTAGTTTCTGGGATAGGCCTCAGGAGACTTATAGCGCTGCAGTGGAGGGCCTGGGTTCAGAGTGGGGTCTGGCAGGAGGAAGCTGGGTCCCCTTGGCTGCCCTACTCCAGGAAAGAGGTGAATGCTCACTGACCTTATGGCATTTAATACAGTCATCTGGGGGGTGGAATGAGACTCCCCAGCACACAGAGAGGGAGGCCTGCTCCAGCTACTCAGGTCTGCTAAGACTCAGGTCTTTTCGGAGTTTGAGGGCTTGTTGAGCTTAGTCTCCGAGCTGGGCATCAGAGGGTCCAGCTTCGAGGGTCGCCTGTGGTCCTTGGCATGGGCCAAGGAGTTCTGTGGTATGCAAAGCAAAGGGAGGTGAGTACGCCCCTGCCCTGGTGAGGGGACCCATCAGAGTGCATCTTGCCTGGCAAGCCAGGCCTCAGAGGATCCAAATACAGTGGGCCATGCCTTCACAAAGGATTCCAAACCTGTTTAGCCTGGGGCCGAGCTTGAGGGGCAGCTGTGAACAGGCCTGTTTGTGTGGACGAAGCCAGCAGCCTTTCTCTCTGGCACCGTGCCCCCATCACCGGAAGGTGGGCAGCATTGAAGGGGCCAAGAGGGTGCGCTCACGGGAGAGCCTTAGGGGCTCTGGACTTGGGTGGGGGCCACAGCTACTCTGCGCAGGAGCAAACCCAGTGCTAAAGTACAGCCAGGACCAGAGCATTCCAGAAATGCCTGCAGGGGCGACCCTTCATCCACAGCCATGTCCTCTTGATTCTCACCACCACCCGTGGGAAAGGGTAGTCTCGGGGGGCTTTCTATTCCCCTTGGGCAGGTGGGGCATGGAGACCAGGCCAGGGCTCCTGATGGTAACAGGGCAGAAGCTGAGCGCAGGTCTTCTGGACAGTTCTTCTCAGGGCCCAGAGACTCGGGGTTGGGGATGGCGGCTGCCAGCCGCACTGCCTGCACCCCACGGAGCTTCTCCAGAGAGATCACTCACGGGCAGGCCAGTGATGACGGAGTTTGAGGGGTGCCCCAAGCCGTACTCTTGCTCCTGCAGCCGTGTGGCCAAGTCCTGCTTCTCGCGTCCCCAGAGTCGGGCCGAGTCCTCTAACTGCAGACACAGAGAGGGACAGATAGGGACCCGCTGGGCAGCAGGGCCCATCCCTGCAAGCAGGACAACCAGAGCCCGGGCAACGTGGGCCTACTACCTTCTGGAGACATCGGGCATGCCAGGGGTGGGTGGGGAGGGGCCAAATGACAGTCCGATTAAGGCACAGATGGACCCTCCTTGAGTTCCAACAACATATTGAGCCCTGACCTTGGGCACACACTGAGCCACAACCCTGGTCACACTTGGAGCCTGACTCTGGTCAAGGGTTGTTGAGCGGTGAGCCTGCCCAGGATGACTGACGCCAGCCTGGCTCACCTACCTGGCTTTCCAGGGATAGGATCCGGCTCTGAGCTCGTTCTAGCTTGGCCAGAAGGTTGAACTTGTCTGAGGTACTGGCAAGGAGATCCTGTGGGCAAAGCAGAAGCTCACAGCTGGCTCCCACTAGGGACTGCAGCCGTGTGGGCTCAGGAGGCCGTGAGCTACTGAGGCCGAAACCAGCCAGGTCTGAGTTCCCAGCTCAGCTCCCCAACGCAGAGCCTCAGACCCAGGGCCAAACCCTCTTTCCCGAGGTTGACCTGAGATGGCAGGTGCTTTTTTCACCACCTTTCTCCCCACAGATTTGGTTATATGGAGTTTCTGCACGTCACTTTCTAAATGTAAAATGTACCAGGCAGATTAGCTCACAGAAAGGACTCTTGAACAGGGAGTCTTTTGGTAAAGTGAGGGCTCCCCTGTGCCCGCACTTTACCCAATGTCCACGCACCAGGGGAGCATTCAAACAGAATTCATCTCCTATAAGTCCTGGGATGAAGAGAAAAACCCTCCTGGGTCCCCTGCCCACCCCTCTTCTGTAATTCCAAATGTCTTGTCTTTGGGTTTGCGTAAAGCAGGGGCGCCTGCAGCAGCCTTGGAGATGGAGCGGGGCCGAGGCATTTCCAGGGCCAGGGGCACCCACCTGTGCGGGCAGGGCCTCTGTGCCCTTGGAGTGGCCTGGGCCATCTGTCTCTTGCAGTCTCTCTGCCAGGTCTCCTCCTGCTCCCAACTCCCTGGGGTCCACCTGGGATGGGGAAAAGGGCTCTCTCTCCAAGGCTGTACCAGTCCCAGGAAATGTTCCAGGATGGAGCTCAGAGAGGCTGTGTGGAGTCCAAGTGCAGGCCAGCCAGGTGGCAGAAAGGGGTCAGGGATCAAAGGTCAAGGGCCATTAGGGGCTTGCTTTCTCCCAGGCTGCAAGAGGAGGGCAAAGGTGGAGCTTTCAGGCCCATGTGTGTCCCCCAGGAGGAAAGAGGCGGGCCTGAGAGTTGGCACTCCAGGAGTCTCCAGGCACATCGGGGACCCTGGGAAGCCTAGCTCGGGATCGTGGTCTTCAGCTTGGATTGGGCTGGGCACAGTTGCTGAGCGCCCAGCGGCTGGCTCAGGCAGGCCCAGGCCCCGTGTGGGGGCGGCTCTTACCGGCAGCGCCTGCTGCTGCAGGATAATGGGCGCTGACTGGTGGCGGTTCTTCTCCAGCTCTGCCCGCAGCCTGGAGTTTTCCGCCAGCAGGACTGAGTACAGGTCCACAGGCAGGTTCTCTTCCGTCGGCCCCGGGGGACGGCCAGAGGCGGAGAGCATGGGGAAGGCTGCAGACGTGGCCACAGCTCTTCGTGAGACAGGCTTTCCTGCCCGCCTGCCCCCAGCCTGATCTGCCCCAGCATTTTGCTCCATTCTGCCCCTCCTCTGCTCCCAAGCCTTCAATGGCCCCCTGCTGCCAGGGGAATCAGAGCCACAGCCTCACCCCATCCCAGGCTCTTTAGAATCTGACCCCGTGTTCTCCATAACCACTCCCCGGCCTTTGGTCCTGGGTCGATTTTAGCTCTTCACCTCTCCCTCTCCTCCCTTCTC
Organism: Mirounga leonina; assembly: GCF_011800145.1. NCBI lineage: Eukaryota > Metazoa > Chordata > Mammalia > Carnivora > Phocidae > Mirounga > Mirounga leonina. The sequence continues at coordinate 47,653,252 of NW_023270839.1, read as the reverse complement.
TGCTCCTGCCATTGTCACTCCCTGGGCCTTTGCCCTCCCTAGGCTGCCTTCCCCTCTCTCATCCCACTCTGGGATGACCTTGGGGTTCCTGAAAGGCAGCCCCAGCTTGCACAGTTTTCCAAAGGCCTTCCGAAATGCACCCCCCCCCCCCCACACACACCCTTGCAGTGAAGGCTGCCACAGGGCTGGGCACATGGCTCAGGGAAATCCTCTGCCCGGGGCCGGCCTGGGATGGCGGGACCTGGTTCTTCCCCCCTTCCCCCAGAGCCCCCTCAGACTGGCCCTTCTAGGTGGCTCTGATAACGTCAGTGGAGGAAACAGACAAGTGCTGTTTGTTTTGTAGAAGCGGATTCTGAAGACAATGGGGAGACGAGGAAGTTCCAGAAGGGCCCGGGCAGCCCCTGCCTGCTCACTCCAGTCTGCGGGGCCTCTCTGTGGCTCTGAGCAGGGTCTGCTGTCTTTCTAGCCTGGTTCACACACTGTCCCCATGTGTCCCGAGGGGCTTCTTGGCAGGAGAAGGGAGCCCAGGGGACCTTTGGGAGCCCCTCACTGCCTGCCTCAGTAGGGGGTAGCATCCTTTGCCCCAGCTCGGCTCCTGAAGCCGATGCTCCAGGAAGGCCGGGCCCCCAGGGATGGGACAAAAGCTGCGGAGCAGACTCACCCATGGTGGGCTTTCCCTGCAGCCTGTTGAGCAGGGGCTCCTTCCTGTCCCGCAACTTGTCCTCCAGCACCCGCTCCATCTTCTCGATTACCTGGAGGGCAGAGCACAAAGGCTGGGCTGGCCGCGGGGGGATGGCGCACCTCCCCGCCCCGGGCTGGCGCCTGGCGGGCTGGTCCCTGTGGCACCTGCCTTCTCCTGGTGCCGCACGGTCTCCTCCAGCGCCTTCATCTTCTGCAGCTTGTCCTGGTACCGCTTCAGCAGCGCTGCCTGTGGCTGCTGAGCCTGGTGCAGGAGGAGCAGCTCCTTCTCTCGATCATTCTTCTGATGGTGGGGGAGGGAAGGGGGCGGGGAAAGAAGGGGTGCCCGGGGTTACCCTTGGCCCCTCTGCTGAGCCTCCCACTGCAGTGTCCCCTTCCCTCCACGCCTCTCTCCCTTCTGCTCCCAGACGCTGCTCTGAACACCCCCCAGCTCCCTTCCTCTCTGCTCCCCCTGCCCTCTGCCCCCCACCCCCCCAGCCCCAGCTCACCCGAATCAGCTCATTCTGCAAATGCTGCACCTTGTCCCTCAGTTTCTTCAGGTCCAGCTCACTCAGCAGCAGTTTCTGCTTCATGGACACTGGTGGGGTGGGGGAGCTGTCTCAGGGAAGAGGCATCTCCCAGCTCAGCAGAGCTGGGGGGGCAGGGACAAGTGTCTCTCAGTCCTGGGGATCGAGACAGGACTGGAGTCTCCATTCCCCATCCCGGAGAGGACCCCACCAGTGTCCAGGAGCAGGCACAGCTGGGAAAATCTCCCCACCACCCTGGTCTGCAATCCAGAGCCTGGGCTCGGGCAGGCACCCGGATGCTCTCAATGGCCCGTATACCCTCATCCAGCTTCTGGGCTTTGTTGGCGTTGTCCTGCTCCTCTTCCCCCTCCTCCTGGGTCAGCTGGCTCCTCAGCATGCGGTTCTCGGCCTCCAGCATGCTGGTGTGTTTCTGCAGCGACAGGATGTCCTCTGCCATCTTCTGCATGGCCCGCCGGTAGTTGTTCATCTCCTGTGGGTCCCAGAGCTCAGAACCAGGTCCCCAGTCCCACTGGGACCTCCACCCCACATCTGCACCCCCACTTGGAATTCAGCGGGCCAATGAGCAGAGTGAACCCCAAGCTGTGCCCTTGAGTCTTAGCAACTCCTTAAGGGGGTGGTAATGACTCGACCTCCACTTCTCCTGGCCATGGGAGAGCAGTCATGCCAATGATCTCTCCCAGAGGCCATGTGTCTTCTCGTGATGCCAACGAGGAGGGACCTGGGGCTCGCACCCCTGGTGAGGGAGCTCATGAGTAGCAGAGACTCGAAAGGCCCCGGGGCCAGGTTTCCAGGGTCTGGTTAACTCCGAGCCACTTCTCTGCCTTCTCCTTCTCCCCTTTTCTAATCCCTATCCTTCCTCATGTCACTGAGAACCCGGAGAAGAACCTTCAGAACTCCCAGTGAATGCTACTTGGGAGCTGAGCCCAGGCCCCAGCTACCCTGACCACCCCGGGGGGCAGGAAGAGACATCTGGTAGGCCCAGGAGACCCAGATAAAGACTCGAGGTCAGGACTGGGATCTACAGGATCTAGGGTATGAGGTGGGGCCAGGATCTACCAGATCTAGGGTATGAGGTGGGGCCAGGATCTACCAGATCTAGGGTATGAGGTGGGGCCAGGCTGCCGGGCTCTGTCTTTGATTAGGAGTAACAATAGTCCTAATATCTGGTGCTCACTGAGCACCGAGTGTGCTCTGGGTTAGGCCCTCCCTCACTTAGTCCCCACACCGAGCCTCACATCCAGCCTGTCATCATCCTCATTGCACTGACGGGAAAACCAAGGTCCAGAGAGGCGTGTAACTGGCTCAGTCACAAAACTAATGAGTGGCAGAGAGAGGTCTGAGACTCAGGCCTGCTAGTCCTCGAGTCTGTGTTCTTAAGTGCTATGCAATCCTGCCAGATGCCCCCATCCGGGGAAACTGCACAGTATGCTGAGAAGTGCTAGGAGCAGCTTCCTGAAAAGGATGATTGGTGTAATCTCAGTTTGGGAAAAAAATTAACGTCTGCCTTCATGTATGCATAGGAGATGGATGGGCTACATTAATGGCCTTTGCTTTGTAATAAAAATTCCCTACTGTTATTTATAAAAAAGTTTTTAAAAGGGAATTTCTTAAATATAAATATAAAAGAAGCACCCAAAATGTGAGGCCAGGAAGGTCGATAGAGGGGGAGGAGGTGGAAGGGGGGGAAGTGAGGCGGGCAGAGTTTGCTAAGCCCTGGAAGCCGGTGGCCCTCCTGAAGCTGCGGAGGCTTCGCATGTGGGAGTGGGGGCTCCTCAGCCAAGCCAGGCCCCCAAGTTTCCAGGAAGCAGAGCTCGGCCCCCAACTCCCTCCTGGGCCCCCTGCTGACTGTGGCTGTGGCCTGCCTCCTGGCCACTGCCTCCAACCTGCTGCATGTGGGCCACTGGCTCCTTGGAGAAGGGTTCCCAGACAGCGGGGACTCATCAGACACCACTTGTCACCTGCCACTGTCTAGCCTTCTGGCCGGACTCCCTCTAACTGGTGCCAGGGCAGGATCCATCTCCCCAGCACCTGTCCCAGTTGAGTTCCAGGTCCTGGCGCCTCTAGATCGGCCCATCTGGTGTCCTTGGGCAGCATCATTAACTAAGAGACTCGGCCTAGAGACTGCACACACACACAGGGCCTTGCGGTCAGGCTTTGGTCAGACGCCCAGTGTGGCCACTGACTCACTGAGCCTAGACAGGCCCCTCCAGCTTTCTGAACCTCAGATCCCTCTGACAGGCTAAGCACGGGGTTGCTGCGGAACTCAGAGTCAGCATGTGCGGCAGCTGGCTCAGGCCTTGCCCAGGACAGGTAGGCCCTGGATTCTCATCCCATTCTCATCCTGCCCCATTTCTGCTCAGCGGCTGCTTTAATCATCAGGTCAGACCCCTTCCTCCTCGTCCTTGTTGCCCAACACGCATGACAGACAGTGCCCACCCCTCTGCTGGGCCCTGCATCTTCCATCTATGGCAGCCCAGAGACTGACACAGGTTTGGGAGGCCCAGGAGACTGTCAAGAGGAAGCACGTGTTATTTTGGAAAAGGAAATTTGTCCTTCTTCTCCTTCCCCGGCCCCGTTTTGGCTTTCATTATGTCGTCTCTGAATAATTAAAGCAGTATCCAAATGGGTTTCTTTGCTTGTAGGATTAAATCTCCTAGAGGAACACACACACACATGCAAGAATAGTGTTCCAGGATGCTCAGTGAGTTCAGTCCACAGACTTCTGCCGGGGCCGCATGGAGTACTCACAGAGAGTGACCTTGCTAGCTTGTTCTGACACAGAGAGATGTCGGCACAATATTGTTAAATTAAAAAAAGCATGTGGCAAATTGCTATGATCCCATCCAAAATGTGTGTGTGTGTGTGCATGTGCGTGTGGGCATGCATACAGGTGTATAAGAACAGAGGTTGCTGCTCTGTTTGGGAGGGGAAAGGAATACCTACTTCCTTTCTAATCATATATATTTTTAATATAATATATAAAAATATATATATTTGAGAGAGAGAGGGAGAGAGTGTGTGAATTTGGGGGGGGGGGTGGACGGGGGAGGCAGAGGGAGAAGGAGAGAGAGAATCTTAAGCAGGCTTCACGCCCAGTGTGGAGTCCAACATGGGACTTGATTTCAAGACTCTGAGATCGTAACCTGAGCCGAAACCAAGAGTCAGGCACTTAACCAACTAAGCCACCCAGGTGTCCCTCATTTTATATTTCTAGTAAGAATATATCCATATATTATTCATCTAATTTAAAATAATTTTAATCTAAACACAATGGGGGTCACACCATGTTCATGGATTGAAAGATGTAATATTTGAAGAATTAGTTCTTTCCAAAATTGATGTATAGATTTAATGCACTTCTGATCAAAATCATAACTTGTGTGTGTGTGTGTGTGTGTGTAGAAATAGACAAGCTGATTCTATAATAGGTGAGAAATAAAAAGGGCAATATAACTAAAATTATTTTTGAAGAGGAACAATTGGGAAGACTTACTTTATCAGCTATCAAGACTTACGATAAAGTAACAGTAATTAAGACAGGGTAATATCAGTGCAAAGATTGATATGTAGGTCAAAGAGGTAGGATAGAGAGTCTTGAAGCAGACCCACATGTATATGGACTCTTAACTCATGACAAGGGTGGTATTCAAGGACTGCAGGGATAAGACCGTGATTGTAGTAGATGATACTGTGTCAGTTTGATATCTATATAGGAAAGGGGAAACTTGGCTGCCATCACATATCATAAACAACAATAAATTCCAGGAAGATGGAGATCTAAGTATAAAACGTGAAACAGTAAGGATTCTAAAAGACAAGGATAAGAGTATCATTAAGAACTTCAGGGAGGAAAAGCTTTTGAACAACAGGACACAAAAAAGCACAAGTCAGAATGGAAAGGATTGATAAATTTGGTCCATTTAAGTTAAGAACCTCTATTCATGAAAAGACATTATTAAGGGAGTGAGTGGGCAAGACCAGTAGGAGATATTTGCAACATGCACGACAGACCGTTGGCTCATATTCAGATATAAAAATAACTCTTACAAATAAGTAAGAAAAAGACAGACCACTCAAGGGAATAATGACAAAAGATTGAACTGGCACTTGACAGAATAAGTCAATAAGCATGTGAATTGGTGCCCCCCCTCTTTAGTCATTTAAAACCACAACGAGATATTACTATACGCCCACTAGAATGACAAAAACAGAACAAAACAATCCCAACCGTGTCAAATGTGGGTGAGGGTGTGGAACACGTGGAACACTTCTTCACTGTTGGGGGACCTGAAGAACCACCACCACTTTGGAGAACCCCCTGCTTACAGGATACTATTCAGGTTGAATGTAGGCATAGCCTACGATCCTGTAATTATACACCTGGGTGTATTATACCCAGCACAAATGCATGCATCCACGCATCAGGAAGCAGGGGTGAGAACATTCCTCGCAGCATTATTTGTATTAATCCCAAGTGGAAATCACACAAATGTCCATCACAGTCAAACGGAGACATACAATGGAATATAAACAGCGGTAAAAATAAATGAGCACCAACGACATGAAACCACAGGGAGGAAGCTCTCACACATAATCTCAAGCAAAAGAAGTCGGACACGAAGTACCTACCCTATGATTCCATAGAGATTTGGCTCAAATCGAGGTCCCCCCCATGTTGGATCCCTGCTCCTCCAGAAGTCTGCTTCTTCCTCTCCCTTTGCCCCTCCCCCCGTCCCGCTCTCTCTTGCACACGCACACACTCTCTCTCTCAAATAAATGAATAAAAGAATTTATTTATTTATTTGACAGAGAGAGAGACAGTGAGAGAGGGAACACAAGCAGGCGGGAGGGGGAGGGAGAAGCAGGCTTCCCACTGAGCAGGGATCCTGATGTGGGGCTCGATCCCAGGACCCTGAGATCATGACCTGAGCCGAAGGCAGCCGCTTCACGACTGAGCCACCCAGGCGCCCTAAATGAATAAAAAACAAACCAAAACAAAAAAACCCAGGCAAACTGAAGCACTAGAATTAGAAGTCAGGGTGGGAGGTCTATGCGGGGAGCTGGGGGGCGTGGCTGGGAGGTGTGGGGGCAGGTTTTGAGGTGTTAGCAGTGCTGCACCTCTTGACCTGTGGGACACGCGGGGCTGACACACGTATGTTCACTTTGTGATAAATCACTGCAGCGAAGACATTTATGTTTTGTGCATTTGTCTGAATGTGTGTACTCCACATAAAAGAGTTAAAAACATTTAATGAATTAAAAACTAAATGAATCCTGGCTCAAGTCTGCTTAAGTCCACGAAGCCTCCACACCACGGTTCTCCTCTGGGGACCCTCCTGCTCTCAGCGACACTGGGTTCCTCTCAGCCCTGAGTTTTGGATGCTCCCGGAGGGGCCCTGCTCCCAGGCCCTCCTGGCAGCATCTTCCGGCCATGAGGCCCTCTCCGGGCCTACAGCGGAGGGCCCGGTGGAGTCTGCTCCGCCTGCAGGCAGGGCCCCCTGAGGACCAGCAGGCGTGCACACTGATCCTTGTCAGGGGCCTACATAATGCCTCAGAAGATCCTGTGAGACTGATGGCTTTGGTGACACGTCCAAGTTCAACTGGCCTGCAAATATGGGTCTAGCACTGGAACCCAACTCTACTCGAAAAACTATGCTCCTTGCACCTCCTTGATTGAGGAAGGCTGGGGCTTCACCCAGAGAGAAGAAGAAAGAATGAGTCCTGGCTTGGTTTGGAGCTCAATCGATCTACAGAAATTGAGTGGCACTGATCGGGGAGTAGCCAGTGTCCACCTGATGTCCCAAGGCCCCATTCTGCCCTTTGTCCCCGAGGTCAAGGCTGCCTCAGGGCGGAGGTGGAAGAAAGGGTTCCCCTATCTGCTCTTCAGGGAGCCAGACGTGCTCAGACCTCCCTGCGTCAGGAGAGGTGGCCATGTGGCCTCTTCTTACTGTCCCCACCCCAGCTGGCCCCGGCTGGGAAGAAGACCGCAGATTCGAATGCGCCTGCCTGATCCCACTGCCGGCTTCCCAGCTTCTCCTCCAGATGCGCCCAGTCCGAGGTAGGGGTAGGGGGCCAGGGGCCCTGGGCAGGGAAGAGCTCTGCTGGATGCGGGAGCCCTGCGCACGGCAGTCTGGGTGTTGGGGGCTGGATGCGGAGGGCTGAGATCGTCACAGCTGGCCGTGGTTCCGAGTGAGCTCCTGAGGTTTGCACCAGCTTCCTCCCAGCTCAGTGTCAACTCAGAAGCCTGGCATCGAGGCCTCTCGCAGGTACTCGAGCCACCCTGCCCCTCCAGCACATGCTCTCACACCCGCACGCATGCTGAGCACTGTGTGCAGAACCCCCTTTCCCACACCTGACCTTCGTCTTTTTTACAGTCCACAGGGCAGGGCGCATGTGCGTGTGCACGTATGCCCGTGCGAGTGGTGGGAGTGGGGGGGAGCGGGGGACGGCCCCCCCTCCTCTCATCCAGGGCCCCGCTCTTTCTAAGGGCCCATTGTTCTCGAACTCTGAACAGTCCTGGGGTGAGCAAGGCTCTCTTTCTAACACCCCCCCACACACACACATGAAGAGAGCTGAGGCTCAGAGCAAGGGAAAGAGGTGGAGGGAGCATGACTCCTGGTGAAGTGGGGTGTCTTAGCCTCGGCCAGATGGCCCCTTCTGGGGGGAGGGTCGTGGGTCCTTTGGGACTTTGCCCCGTGGAGATGAGCCCTATAGACCTTCCACAGGCCGCTCTGCCACCCCGGCCTGGCTGCTGGCTGCTAGTGGGCTCTCCCTGGGAGGAGGGAGGGGGATCCTGGCTTACCTCCCTCAGTCTCTGCCCTGGCCAGCACCCCCTATCCATGGGACCCAGAAGGGTGGCTGCCCGTTGGCCCACCCTCCCTCCTCAGCTTCACCCACCTCCACCGCTGAGCAGCGACCTTGGGCAGCGAGGCTGGGCTGGGGAGCTGCGGCCTGCAGGCGGGTAGCCCTGACCTCTCCCCGCAGCCTGGGCGAGGCTCTCCACTCAGGGCCACGCTCTGCGTCACAGCCCAGCCTTGAGAACACGCAGGACACCACGGCCCGGATTCCCGTTGTGGCTCTGCCTCTCTGCTCCCTCCTTCCCCCCAATTCCCAGCCTGTTCTGGGGGCGGTGGACAGGATATCAGCCTCTTCCCTGTCTCCTCCCTGGGCTAGCACATCCTCTGGGGACGCTGTTCTACCCGTGCCTGACCCCGAGTGCCCACCCACTGGTCCCCCACAGGACCTTGGCTCTCAGAGTCTGTGGAGGCAAGAAGCATCAGGTCGCCCCAGATTCAAATAACCCCTCTGCCCCTCTGTGAGGGTGGCGGCCGCGCTCTGAGCCTCAGGGTCCTCAGCTGTGGAGTGTGAAAAGAGCCCTAAGACAAGGGGTGGCTCGGGGGTGAGTGGGTGTGAAGAGGGCCAGCGCGGGCCCTGGCCCAGAGGATGACTCTGACTACTGTCCCCATACCACCTTCTGAGTGCTTTTAAAAAATTATTCTTACAATAGCCCCGAGTACCAGGCACAGGATGTAGGATTATCTGACTCCCCCCATTTTGCAGAAACTGAGGCCCAGCCCCCACCTCAAGCCTGAAGGGGGCAATGCTTACCACACCCCTCCCCCTCAAGAAGTTCTTATGGGGGAACCTGAGGTTACCTCATCCAAGTGGGGGTGTTCCAATATACCTGGAACCACTACCAACTTAGTTGACCAGAAACACTTTTAGACCCTCGTTGTGTAAATGCCCAAAGTCACAGAGATCCAGTTATAAAGCTGAGGCTGGAAGCAGCTCAATAAACATGCAGTCAGCCAACCTTTGCTGAGCCCCACTGTGTCCCAGGTCTGTTCCATGCTGGGGCCAGGGAACAGAGGAGCCCCCGCTGTCCCTCCCTGCCTGCCCTGGTCCCCTATCTACACAGAGATGGCAGGAAGTGCCCGCGACAGAGGGGAGCTCAGAGGAGGCTCCTAACCCAGACTGGGGGAGCTGGGAAGGCTTCCTGGAGGAGCTGATAATCCGAGTTGACTCTTGAAGAAGAGTAGGTGTTACCTGGGGATGGGGGTGGGGTCTCTGGGGGCAGAGGCAGGGAGGTGAGTGTGTGATGAGGAACAGAGCAGGGGAATTTCTGGAAAGCAGGGGACAGGGAGGAGAGTGTAGGGGTATGGCTGGAGAGGGGGCAGGGCAAACAGAAGAGGATCTTGAAGGCTCGTCTCAGGGGTTTGGACTTGTCCTGTAGGGTCACCGAAGGGCCTAAGCGGTGAGGCAGGTGTGTGTGTGTGTGTGTGTGTGTGTGTGTGTGTGTGTGTGTGAGAGAGAGAGAGAGAGAGAGAGATAAGACCCCTCTGGCTGCCCAGCACAGAGGGAATGCAGGGCAGGTGCAGTGAGCCAGGCAACAAGGGATGGCACCGAGCCGGCAGAGGCAGCGGGCATAGAGGTGAGGGCAGGAGCTGCAGGAGGGAGGAGGAAGAGGGGGAGGAGGAGGAGGGGGAGGAGGGGGAGGCGGAGGAGGAGGAGTCATCCTCTGTGGTCTTGGGGGACAGGGAAGAGGTGCATGCACCCAGTGGGGAGGAGGAGGAGATGTTAGCCTGGGGAGGGGTGAGGCATGTGGGGTGAGGGGTGGTCACAGACAGTTGATGGTGGTCAAGCTTGGGGAGCATCCTGGCTGGAGACGGGGTGGGGAGGGCAGCCCATGGAGGTCTAAGGGAGGCCTTGGAAGGAAGGAGATTTTCCAGAGTCAAGGAAGTGTAGCATGAGGAAAGGGGCTCCAGGATGAAGGTGATAGTGGGAGAGGAGCCCTCAAGTTCAGGGCAAGTGCCAGAAAGGTGGGAGAGAGAGGGGCGGGGCAGCTGGCAAAGCCAAGGCCACGGAGCTTCAGAGAGGAGTGTCTTTGGGCACGGTTCATTGGGTAAGACAGCCTCTCCGCCTGCCACCTGCAGATAACCTGAAGACCGGCCAGGACAGAGCCGAGGGACACGGGAACACCACACAGCCACGAAAAAGAGGAACCATAGCGCGGAGCTGCTCACAGATGCAGCTCACACACAAAGTGCAACAAGGGAACCACACGCAAAACGACATGATGCCCTTTAGAGAAAGGTCAGCCCTGGGCTGTTAGGACGCAGGGCCCAGGGAGGCACACTTAGGGGGTGACAGGATAAAGCATCAAAGCCAGACGAGAAGCTACCGCCGATGTGGTCATGTCAGGGGAGGAGGGGGACGAGGGGCCTCTGGGTGCGGGCGCTGTTCTAGTCCGTGCCCTGGGTGGTGGTGGCGAGGGCATTTGCTTTCTAAGTATTTGGTTGTGGTGGGTTTTTTTTTCTGTTTTTTGTTTTTGTTTTTGTTTTTTTACGTTCAACGCAACCCACGTGAGTTACATTTCACCATTTAAAGGTTTTTGAAAAAAAGCAAGAAGGGGCGCCTGCCGCTCAGTTGGTTAAGCGTCTGCCTTCAGCTCAGGTCATGATCCCAGGGTCCTGGGATCGAGCCCCACATCGGGCTCCTTGCTCAGTGGGGAGCCTGCTTCTCCCTCTGCCTGCTGCTCTGCCTATCTGTGCTCTCTCTGTGTCAAATAAATAAATAAAATCTTAAAAAAAAAAAAAGCGAAAAGGTGAGAAGGCTCAACAGCTTCTGATCTGCAGAGGGAGCCTCTGGGCGTGGCCTTGAGGAGGTGACCCCTGGTGACCTTGGCCTGTGCTCTGAATGCCAGAAGGCGGTGGGAGGGACAGTGAGGTTGAGAAGGGACAGAGGGAGGGGGAGAGGCGTGGGGATGGACAGAGAAAGGACTTTCAGGAGAATGAGGAGATAGGCAGGGAGGGGGTGTATGGGAGTCCAGGGCTGGAGCAGGGGTAAGAGCAGGGAGGGACTTTACTCTGCGAGGGGAAGGAAGAAGCTTGAGGCCAGGGCAGGTGTAGACAGGTGTCTGGATCAGAGGCAGTGTGGGTGGCAGGGCTCGGCAGTGGGTGGGGTGGGTGCAGAGGGTGGGCGGTGAGCCTGAACCAGGGTGTCAGATTTGCTGCCTGGCACTCACCCTTCCCCCCTTTGCCCTTCCCTGGGCAGCCATCCACCCTCTGGGTTGCCAGGCCAAGGACCCGTCGCGGGCAGGCCCAGGCTTCTGTCCTGTGATTTGCCTCTGCAGCCGGCAGAGGGCAGCCACCTCCCACAGATGCTCTGCCTTCAGGTCTCGGAATAAGGCCGGCCTGAGCAGGCCCCACAGCTCAGGGGTGGGGAAGGGTGGGGGAGAGGCATAGGGGGCTGTCTTGCTCTCCAGCCCCACATACGTCCTTCCTCCAAAAGGTCCTGCCCATCTTCCTACACCTGCCTGTGAACTCCCATCTCCGAGGTTCTGATGGGCATCCCCTCCCAAAAATCACCCGTGGGGGTCAGAGAGGTGTGGTGCCTTGTCCAAGGTAACACAGCAAATCCCAAACCTCACTGGACATGGATGTAGTTTAGAAAGTGTACCAAACACACACATGAACACACACACACCCCAACTAAATCTTTGCAAATCAGACAGGATTCTTCTATCCACCTGGGAAGCCACACTATGGACACTAGGCACAGGCAGGGCCTGCCGGGGTCATGGGGCCCAATAACTGGAGCTCCCCCTTGTTGAACGCCTACCACTGGCCAGGCCCTTTCCATACTTCTCCTCTAATTCAAACAATGAGCCTGCAGGGGAGGCATTTCCACTCCTACTTCCCAAGGAGGAAGCCGAGGCCCACGGGGGCAGGGCTGGGTGATCTGTTCGAGGCTGCCCCACCCATAGGGCCCGAACTGCAGGCTGACTTGGGTCTCGCTGAACGTTGTTGAAGGACTGTCCTACAGGCCCAGGGAGCCAAGCCTGGGCTGGGGAATCAGAGCTACGGTCTTCCAGGGGACCAGGTAAGATGCCACTCTGCCCTTGAGTTTCTCCCTTCCCCAGGGACTGGGGGTGTTTGTCCTTGGCCAGGTGTCTACTGGGGGAGGGTAGGTATGCACATCACCTTCAGGCTTGTACGGTGCTCTTAGGGCCCATCTGGGCTGCTTTTCTGAGTCAGAGGGAGGAAGATTCCCAACCCCCTACTCCCCACCCCACACCTCCCTGCCCCAGGCCTGGCCAGGCCTATTTCCTGGTGTCGCTGCACCCCTACACCAGGCTGCGAGGGGCCAGTTTTACTCCCTCAGTACCCTCCTCTGCCAATAATGTAGTGTTTCTGCCCCCACCCATGGGATTTCCTCTGCCCAGAAGGGGCATCTCCTGGTGGCGTTCCCCCTCCTAGCGAACTGGTCTGATCTCTGTAGGCTCTTCCTACAGGCAGACCTCCTGGTTCTCTGCTTCTTTGGGCTCTCTTTGTGCTGCCTCTAAACACAACTTCCTCTCCACAAGATGTGGAAGATGGTTTAAAATGCTGTGTTCCTCCTCTCAGGGAGAGGTGGAGTCTAGACCCTGCCTTATAACTGGACGGGTCTTAGAGAATTGCAAAGGCAGCACTGGGAGGTTCAGGGACTTCCCTGCAGCTGCCACGTCCCCCCGGGGACACTTGCTGTCCCCCAGGGAAGAAGCCCCTGGGATGGCCAAGCTATGAGGAAGCCCCAGCTGATGGTGTGGGAGGAGCCGTGTCCGCCCAGCGTCCGGGCACCAGCCCCCTGCCCTCCCATGTCAGCCGAGGACCCAGCCACCATGGACGGAGACCGGCCCTCACTGCTATGCTCGGCTTAGCTCCTGACACAAAGAACAGAGAGAGAATAATACAAGAAAAATGATCACTTTAAGTCACAATGTTTGGGGTGGTTTGTCATGTGGCAGTAGATAAATGGCACCTTCTCTCTGGCCTCTGGAGCCCTTCAGTGGCTCCCACACGCCCTCGTGATAAACTGCCAGTTCGAATTTCAAGCCATCTCTCGCAGCAAAATTAGACTCCCTTCAGAAATTGGCCATGGCCACTCTGATCATGGGCCAGCCTTCCTGAGCCCCTCGCTATCTCTGAAGCCTTGTTCCCTCTGTCAAGAAGCCATCCCCAATCCTCTTCCCCCCAGACTGGGACTCCCCTTCCCTCCAGGGACCAGCAACACACTCTCCCTCCAGCTCCTGGGGCACCCTGGCAGCACGGAAGGGCCTCCCATCCTCTCTGCAGACTCTGGTGGCATCCCAAGATGGGAAAGGAGGGCCAGGCAGGCCCCCCAGGACTGTTAGCCAAGGACACTGCTCCAGCCAGATTTGCCATGCTCTGATCACAGAGCTCCCGCAGGTCCCCTTAGGATGTCTGAGAGGCTACTCTGGGCCAATCTAAGCTATCCAATACCTTGGGAATTAGCCTCATTTCGTTAAAATAAAATGGATACACTCGGCCTGTGCAAATTGGCGCTGGCCTTCCCCAGTTCCTGAGATCGGAGCTCTGAGCAAGGGCCCAGTGCTAGGGGGCTGTCTCCAGGAGGCAGGGCCTGAAGAGGGGGGAGCGGGAATTGTGCTAAGCATCTGCCGATGGGGACAGCCCTCTCCCAGGGCTCAGGGCTCATTCTGACCAAATAGCCCCTCCCTCACAGGTACACCCAGGGTCACACCTGTGAATCCATGACCTCTCTACCCTTGGTCACTGCCCACCCAGTGGAGTGGGTGTGGCACAAGTGTGACAGCAGAACCCTGTGGCCACCAGAATAGGCTCTTCCTCCCCCTCATTCTTTCTTGAACTTCATCACCACCCGAAGGAGGGAGGGTCAGGGAGGCCTGAGAGCCCCTCCGGCTGGAGGGCACATGAGGCCGGGGCTGGCCCACCCGAGGTCAGGCAGCAAGGGCATGGCCAAGTGGGAGGGGCTGGACTCCAGGCCGCCCAGGGCGGGGCTTGGCAGAGGCAGGGTGCCTCGGGGGTGGGCGCCCGTGGGTGCTGCGAGTCTGGATGATCACTTCACCTGCCACCACTCCTGAGGCAGCCCGGGGGGCTCTGCTTCTGGATCAAGGGCAGTCCAGAGCTACAGAAGGTCCTAGAGCCAGGGCCCTGCTCACCCCAGATCCCCGCTCCCCATTCCCCTTGAATGTCAGCCGAGTCTGTGCAAATTGCTGTTTAAAACAGGTTCCTGAGGGGGAGGCAGTTGCTTCTTTGTTCAGCTCAAGGTTACAGCAAAGAAACAAAAGGAGTGCATTGTCTCTTCCTTCTGTTCCTTATTTTCCTTTCTGCTGCCTCAGAGACGGTGCCTTCTGTGCTTAGCACAGTGAAGCTCAGAGGCGTGGTGAGGCCTTGGCCAGCACTGACCCCAGCCCCAGCCTAATTGGCCCCCGCAGGAGCCAGGGGGGCTGATTGGGCTGGGTCCAGACAATGGGGCTGGGGGTGGGGCAGGCTTGGGGGAGGAGCTTTCTGGAAGATGCTCCATCTTTCCATTCCTATTTCCCTTCCCAAGCTTCCCAGAATCCTGCCCCACTTTCAAGGCTCTACCTACCCTGAGCCCTCCTCCTCCAGGAAGACCCTCTGGACCACCCCACGCCCAGCCATCGATCACTCCTTCTCAGGTCTGTGGCTCAGAGTCCTGCCTCTCCTGGACTCAGCTTGGGGCTGGCCCTTGCTTCTGGCCCAAGGAACTGCAGGGCCAGGCACTCAGGAGGCTGTTGAGGAGCTAGACCCCAGCTCTGGCCTCTGCTTATTCTTCCATAAGGAATCTCTGATCGCACTGGTCACCTCCTGCCATAATCCTCTCTGGTTAGAGCTTTGCTGCCTTTGAATGTCCCTTGTGGGCGGGACGGGGGAGAGCCCTGGCTAGAGTCTAGAATCCTGGGTTCTGATCCACACTCTGCCCACAGCTGGTGTATAACCTTAAGCAAGGCCCTTGCCCACTCGGTGCCTCCTCATCTGCAAGCTGGCGTGTCGGTCCCGGCTGGGGGTGTGCTGCCAGCTTCTTGCCACAGGGGAGGAGCAAATGCTTTGGCGACTGGGGCGCAGTCACTGACCCACGCGGCGCAGGGCCCCTGGCCAGGCGCTGATCCACTTCCTCTCCCATTCCCCCTTCTACCTCACCCCCTCTCCCTCACAACCCTCGTGAGCTGTGCCCAACCCGCAAGCCTTCTCTGCCTGACTGCCCCGAGCTAGCCCAGGCCCAGCCACTTTCTAGGACGTAGGGCTAGACCTCCAAGAGGCCAGACCCGGGCCTGAGTTAGCAGGAGAAATGGTCACTTTAAGGCCCTCCTCTCTTCCCTTTCTGGGTTCCTGGGTGTGAGCTCAGGTGGCAGGGGCCGGGGCTGGGGCTGGGGTCCTGTGGAAGATTCCCTTGGCCACGGGCCTGTGGGGGCCACCGCCTGCAGGCCTGATCTTCTGGTCCTCCCTGCCGCTTGCTCCGGGATCACTTCTACTGGTTGCCAGGCAACACACCCCAACACACTGCCTGTTAGGTGAGCCAGCCCCTCCTCCTGGGACCAGTGGGTGTGGAGGCAGACTTACAGAGCGGCTGTCCTGGAGGCCTGGGGCAGCCTTGGGGGCTGGAGGGGACGGGGACTCTGGCTCCCCCATCTTTCTTGCTGGCCGTCCTGTTCCCCGGGATAGGTCCCTAGGGACTGTTGCTACAACAAGTGCCTGCCTGGTGACTGAGCCCAGCCCTGAACTGGAGCAGGCCGACTCGAGGGGCCACTTTCCCTTTGTTCCAGGGTGGGGAGCCTCTGGGTGGGGTAGCTGGCGTCAGGCTAAGCTCATTCCTTGGCCAGGGAACTGCAAGGAGATGGCAGGGCCTGGGAGGGCTGTGGGGCCGGGAGCCCAGGAAAGGGCAAGGCCCCAAGGGCTCCGGCCTTCTGTCTCCCCCAGCCCCAGTCTCGGCAACCCTCTGCTCTAGCCTGCCCTGAGGCTACACCTCAGTCTCCCTCTTCTTCTCCCGGTCGTCTCCCCTCTCTCCTCCAGCGCCACCCCTCAGCAATCTTCCCCCACCACAACCCGGGCTGGGCTCCTCTCGCAGCTGGACAGCATGGCCTGGGGCCCCACGCCTGGCCCTCAGGGCCTTCCCATCTCTGCTTTCCTGATGGTCTGGACAAATTCCTTTCCCTTTAGTTCAGCGGAGACATGGGTGGATGTTTTTAAAAGGAACTCACTGGGAAGCAAAGGGAAAACAAACCCAAACAGAGCAGCCCACCACCTAGAAACGGCCTTGGTCACTAAGGCAGACATCTGTTTTAGCCACCCTTGGCCTGGGTTGCAGAGACCCCCGCTGAGGGCACGGAGGGGTCTGTCTGGCCTTTTCCCCGACTGTCTGTCTCAGGCAAGCCTGGCCCCAAAGCCTTTCCTGATAAGCACCCCATCTACGCCCACCTAAGTGCCTGCGCGGAGCTGGGACTCCATAAATACTTGTTCACCTACTTAATGAACAGATGAGTGAATGCCAGGGGTCTCTGGGGCCTCAGTGGTGGCACAATAATCATCCCTGATTGGACAATCCAGGACAGACAGTTTGACCCGTTTCAAGGGCTCCACCCTGGTCTAAGGAACCCCCCAGCCCTGGCTGCTGGGTCCTAGCTCAGGACTCTGCATGCATGGGGGCCTCTGGCCTCGGTTAGTGGTGCAGGGGGGCCCTTACTCTTCTCATGTGCAGGCCTCCCTTTTCATTTAATTCACTTGGAGATCCTGGGCAGATCCTTGTTCTTAATGGGGTTTCTTCCTCTAGGTAATAGGGACAGGGCAGGGGAGTTGGACGGGACAAGCCCGGCGCTGCTCTGTGGCTCAGATCAGAGCTGGCTGGGAACAGGGAAAGACAATGGGCCCCGAGTTTGCTCAGGGCTGGGTTCCAGTCCCCGCTCGGCTACTCATTATCTGTGTGGTGTTGGCCAGGGCGGTCCCGAACCTCTCTGAGCCAGTTTCGTGGTCTGTAAGACCAAGAGCCTGACCTTCCCCATCTCCCAGAGCTGTGGGAAATGTAACGAGCTTGTGGGTGCAAAGCTCCAAGCAGAGTACCTGGCGCATGAATAGCTCTGGGAATGTCACTCCCGCCTCTGTGTGACTCCTGGGGGCTCTGGAGGGTCGAATCCTCCTCTAAAATGAAAATGAGGCTCATGATGGAGATTGGCCATCCTCTGTGGAAGGCACCAGCCACCCAGATGACATCCCCGATGTGCGCCTACACCTTCCTGATCCTGCCCCGGGGAAACAGGCGGCTGTATTCTGCTGTACATGCCCCTCCCGTCCCAAGACCTGGGGCCAGAAGCCTGCGATCAAGGCAACGCTGCCCCATGCCCCCTCCCCACCTGCCTGCAGCCACCACCTCACTGAGAGGGGCCCAGCGCTCCTGCACCCGCTAAGCTGCCAATCGATTGAATCTGCTCCCATCCTCAGGCGTGCCATGAATTTTTCATCAAAGGCCTGTAGACTTTGGGAAACGCACAATTAGAAGCGCCATCAATAATGTACCACGTGGAGGCATTGGCCGCGCTCAGGCAGGCCCCAGACATGGGCGTCTTCCAGCCCTGCTCTGGTGGGGGGCAGGAGGGGCACCAAGACCCCTCAGGGGGTCTATCACTGGACACAGAGCAAGTGTGGGATGCTAATAGGGAGAGGACGCCATTCCCGAAGGGTTGAGCCGGCCCCTTGAAGTCCCAGGGGGACCTGCCTGATCTCAAGACACTTCATCTATAAAATGGGTGCTAAGGAGCCCCCCACCCCTGAAAGTGTAGTGAGACACAGCCACTATGTCAAGATTAGGGTTCTTTGTGGGGTGGGGGCCACCTTCCGTGGCGTCCAGGAAGCAGGGCAGTCAGCAGGTTGGATGGGGAGCAGGAAGAGGGGAGCACAGAGCCTCCTGGTGGCATTGGAGGGGGGCTTTATTCACCCAGCTTGGCGGTCAAGGTCCACCGTGATCCCAGCCCCACCCTCCTCCAGCCCCACAGCTCAGGGTGGGGGTAAAGAGCAGAGGGTTGCAGTTCCTCCACCGACCGAACTGAGGCGCCCTCACCCTGACTCTGCAGATCCATTCTTCAGAGCTGCCTCAGACAAAAGCTTTTCTCACCCTCCTTGGCTAGAAGGGATGGCGGCTTCCTTTTCTGATTTTCTAGAGCCTGCCTCAGTCAGGTAGTGACACAAGGGCTGGCGCTATTCTAAATACGTTATACACGTCCATCTAACTTCCTGCCTCCGATAACGCAACCAGGCAGCTGCCACTGTACCCATTCTACAGAGGCGGGGAGTGAGGCAGGAAGGGGTCAGAGCACTTGCCTCAGTGGGAGAGCTGGTTCCTGAGTCCAGTCTTCAGTCCCTGCTCAGAGCCCGGGGCAGGCCCTCCTGTCCCCAACTGGCCTTCCAGCCTGTGAGGGCAGGGCTCATGCTCTCTGCCAACTCACTAAGGCTGGGCCTCCCAGCTCAGTGGAACTCAGGGCAGGGCACACAGCCATCGGTCCCCACTGGCCATTGGGCTCCCCCCGCCACACACACACAGGGTCCGGGCCTGGCTCCTACATTTTGAGGCTGTCCTGAACACAGCTCCTCAGGGCAAGAGACCTCTGGCACCCAGGAGGGGAGCAGAGATGGACTGAGATGGTCCATAGCATTGCTTCTGGCATGCTGTGGGATTTCTGCCCCCTGCCTAGCTGTGAGCCTCTGCTCCAGCCCAGGACGGGGCTTTTGGGCACCCGGGGTTCTGGGTCCCTGCACGTGGGCCGTGGGCCCTGAGACACTAGTAGCTGGAGGCCCAGCATGTGCCAAGTGAGCATGAGTACTCATTTCTAAGACCCTCTCCTAGCAGAGATGCCAAGAGTGGGCCTGAGCCCATCCCCCTCCCCTCCCACCCCCTGCCAAATCCCAGCCCCCGTGGAGCCATCTGTGGCTGAGGACTCACGGGTTCCTGGGATGGGCCCAGGGCAGGGGCCGATTGGGGGCGGGTGAGTAGGGAGGTGGGTAAAGCCCCCTCCTCGTGTGCTTCCCCGGTAGTGTGCTGCATGTGGTCCTAATGCGTCTACCGCCCACCTGAGACCTCCATGACCCTATCGGCGGGGGGCACCTTCCATTTATGGGGGACCGAGACTACTGTCCTTCCCCCAGCCCAGACCAAGGGTGCTGGGGGCCCTCCGGTTCAACACACACTCTTTAGTAGCCCCATTTGGGCACCGGGGGCACAGATGTGACAAGGCTTGGAGAGGCTAGTGTTGTAGTGGATGTGGTAACAGGCACAGGGTGATGTGGTCCATCAGTATGGTAAGGGAGCCCCTCGGCGGGGCCCCTTCGCACCCTGGGGTGTCGGCAGAGGGGTGAAGGAGGCCATCCCAGAATGAGTTTGGGAATGGGTTTTGAAGGACGAGTAAGAGTTTGCCAGGTGATAAAGGAGTGAAGAAGGGGTGCGTTCCTGGCACGGGCAAAGGTGTGACGGTTAGAAGCAGCCTGGCACCCGGGGGAAGTGTAGACAGACCGTGAGGACATGTGGTGAGGAGGGGTGGTGGAAGATGAAGCTGGCGTGGCTGCAGGGCCTAGTCATGGGGCATTGAATGCCAGGCCAAGGCCCAAATGTGGAGCCTGTTATAGTCAGGTGAGGTGGGCTGCGCTGGAGCTAGATACTATGAATTTCCAAAGATAACTTCCAGGAGAAGGCCTGGTTTCCTTGTGAACATGCCCAGCGTGCTTCACAAGTCCCCAGAGCCCAGAGAGGGTGAGAGGTTGCCCAGGCCACCCCCTCCCCCCAGCTCTGTCATGGCAGAGCCAGCTCAGCAGTCATCCCCCCGGGTCAGGAAAGCCAGGCCATCTCGAGAATCTGTGCCGAGGGCTGGAGGCACAGATCAGCAGAGCTGGAAGATGCTGTGACCCTTCTGGAAGCTAGAGTAGCCCTGAGAGGAGTAGGGTTGGGATGCCGGCCTCCAAGAGCGTTGGGATGGGGAGACAGCCAAGGGCAGGCATCATTAGGATGCTGCCTTTTCTCAGTTGTCTGGGTGGGCCATCTGCCTGGCATCCTGGGGCCACCAGGCCATGCCCACCCCGCTCTGGGGGCTGCCCAAGTCTAGACCTCTGGACCCTCCCCCTTGGCCCTTGCTACTCAAGAGAAACAGACACTTAGCAGGGGCTTCTCAGCCCCCTCCAGCCCTGTGACTCAGTGATGTCACTGTTCTTGGAACAGGCACCTTCCCGACCTCAGGCTGTGGGAGCCAAAGCAGGGACCAGAACCAGAGCCCTGCCTCTCAGCCCCCAGGGGCAGCCAGTCTGCCAGGGGATGGCTTGACTGGGGTCTGGGGGCTTTCTCTGGAGGACAAGGCCTTGCCCGGTGGGGGTCAGGCTCAGAGGGATTCTGCCAGGGCCTCAACGGAGCATAGCTCCCCAGGGTGAGGAGGAAGGGGTGTGGAAGGGAGGTGAAGGAAGACAAAGTCTTGGCCGCACCTTCAGGAGGCCTAGACTGAGGGAAGAGACAGTGCCCCACCCTGAGGAGCCCCAGTCTGAGGGGGGCTGCCATGTCCCTGCTCTGGAGCATAGCTGAGAAGGAGACAGGACCCATACACGCCTGATAAGGACACATGAAAAGAACAGATGGTGCCAACAAGTGCAAATTAATTGAGCGAAGCCTGTGTACAGAGGCGCTGTGAACAGGCGGCCTGACAGGCCTGGGAGAGGTTTGGGGGGGTAGGGCAGGGAGTGGTGAGAAGCTGTAACGAGCACTTATCGATGTCTCCCTGGATCTGCAGCCGGAGCACGGTTATTGACAAAGCCTGTCTATAAATCTCCCGACCACGGCTCCAGGACCCTTAATTACGGGGCCTCATTACCCCTCACACCTCTAGGCACAGGGGACCAGCCGGGCGGCTGCTGACACGGTGGCTGACACGGTGGCTGGCCCGTGACAGCCGGGCTGAACCCCTGCAGCAAGAGATGCCCCACTGGGATGCGTGGCGGAGGGGGGGGGGGCACGGTTTAGAGTCCTGTGCCCTGCGGAGCCGAAGGAGCTCAGCCTCCAGGCCAAGGACACAGGGGTGAAGACTTTGGAGCCAGGGAGCGCAGGGGCTACACTCCGGTTTTCCCAGTTAGTGTTGACTCTGGAGAGCGCTTTGCCCCTCTGGGCCTCAGTTTCATCGTCTGTACAATGGGGAGAGGGCTGCGGCGAAGCTTAAGCAGGCCAAGTCTGTCCAGGGTCGAGCACCATGCCTGGCTCCGGTGTGTGTGTAACACACGCCCCTTCCCTCTCTCCCTGCTCACCCTGCCTGAAGCTCCCGGAAGAGCAAAGCAGCCCGGGGGCCAGAAGCCGGCCTGGATATCACTTCACCGCATCATATAAAGCCACTTTCTTCTTCTTTTGTTGTTTTTATTTAAGTAGGTTCCACACCCAGCACGGAGCCCAACTGTGGGGCCTGAACTCACGACCCTGAGATCAAGACCTGAGCTGAGATTAAGAGGTGGAAGCTCAACGGACTGAGCCACCCAGGTGCCCCTCATATAAAGCCACTTTCTGACCAGAATGGAGCAAGACAAAAACAAGGCCACTCTGTAGTCACGTCTGAACACAGATAAAACAGAAACATTGTTCAAAGCACAAAAATGACCAGACGGCAGCCTTTCCTGGCCAAATTGAGTACCTGCTGCTTCTTCACCAAGGACAGTTTTAGCCCTGTTTTGTCCCTCCTGCCTTCTGGGTGAGAATTAGCTCACCTCCTGAGCACATCCTACCAGAGCCGAACCCTGTGTCCTTGAAACCTCCCCCGAATCACCTAACTTGAGCCGAATCCTTTCTGTCCTTTCCAACACACCCTTCCTGATGCCTCCCCCCCACCCCACCCCTTGGCCCCAACGAATCAATAAACCCAACTCAGTTTGATTATAGGTGTGTTCGTGGCTGTCTTTGGCTGGAGGGGATTGGGATTCTAGTACAGAGCGCCATCTCTTTAGATTCTTGTGTTCTCCAGGTGTGAATTCTAAGCTATTTTCAACCCCTACCCTTTTCATCATTTCTGTGAAGGTGTGTGTGTCCCCTACTTCCCATTCCCAGAGCTGGGCTGCGGGGTAGGGGGAGAGGTCCAGGGGGCCACCTGCCAGGTCTCTGGTGTGGGGGAAGGAGCCCCAGGCAGGACATTTGAATATCTGGAGGGATCCAAGGAGGCTGAGACAAGCTTGAGCTGAGGGAGGGACAGTGGACGGAAGAGGGACTTGGGGGGCTGGAGCTCCCTCTTTCTCAGCGCTCACCTTAGCCCCTGGAAAGCCAGCACTGGGACAGTCAATGGAAAGGGAGGGTCTTCTTTTCCAAAAGTGCAGGCCTGGTGAGCTGGAAGGAGCGGACTCCCAGGGGCTTTCTGGAGGGGAGGCTGGTGTGGTTGGGCAATCCTGTAAGGGACTTGCAGTTTGGACATGTGTAGGTCCCCGTCCCTGGGGGCACACCTACTTTGTGCCTGCTTCTCTAGCCCCATCTAGATTCTTCCTTAGGCGCCACTATATCCTCTCCTCACCCCCCATCCTCACTGGCTGGACATTTTCTGGCTTGTTTGTCCCTCCTGCCTTCAGCCTAGGCGAGACCATTCTCCCCAGCCCCGAGTTGCTACAAACTATACTCCATATCTGCCAGGCTTCACAAAGTGTTTCTGCTTTCAGACTCTTGGGCAATGCTTCTGGAACCCCATGTGTTACCCTTTGCCTTTGGAGACTAGAGCCTCATGGCGGTTGGTCCCCTTAGAGACCCTTCTCACCTGGCTTGTCACACGGCCTCTCCTGGCTACTTTCCTCCTCATGACTCACCCTCTCCCTTGAATTCTCCTGGGCCCAGACATTCACAACACAGGCAGCAGTGAGGGAAGGGGGCTCTCCCATCACCTGGGGTCCCCCCCAACTCAGTCTCCTGGGGTCCCTGTGCCCCTGCCCACCCTAGGCCCAGGCTTCGGTCTCAGAATCCAAATCCTAATTAGCCAGACCCTCTGCACTAAAGCCCATCTTCACTCCTGCCTCAGGACTCGCTTCCCGGGGTTTTTAAGCTCCCCTCCCACTTTTTTAAACATTTTTTTTTTTTTTAAAGATTTTATTTATTTGACAGAGAGAGAGAGAGACAGCTAGAGAGGGAACACAAGCAGGGGGAGTGGGAGAGGGAGAAGCAGGCTTCCCACAGAGCAGGGAGCCCGATGCAGGGCTCGATCCCAGGACCTGGGATCATGACCTGAGCCGAAGGCAGACGCTGAACGACTGAGCCACCCAGGCGCCCCTCCCCTCCCACTTTTAAGGCCCAAGCCCCAGGCCCCTCCTGCTGAGATGCCAGTGAAATTCTCAGCTGGGCAGAGGACTTGGAGAGATAGGCAGAGACCCATACAGAGTGGGAATGGATTCCCCAAGGGAGACTGTCTGAGAGGAAGGTCTTGGAGGGGTTAAGAGAGATGGAATCTGGCCTCTGACTTCCCTCTCCCCTACACTGTCCTCTTCACCTTGATGTGAACGATAAGACACCAGAGGCCCTTCACAACTCATAGAGCCCCCTCCAGGCACCTCAGGATTTTTGCAGCCAGCCTACATCAGCCCATTTCATAGGTGGAAAGACTGAGCTTCTTGTAGGTGCTGGCTGGCAGCTGAGCAGAAAGCAAACTTCCTGTCTCTGATCCAGACCTGTCATCTCCCTGGGTTATGTGGCTGCCTAGGAAGGGGCACTTTATGCATTTCTTGGACACATTTACTGAGCACCTACTGTGTGCCAGGAACCTGGAGTGGGGGTGTGGGAGGGGACATAAGGCAGGCAGAGGGGAGGAGTCAAGGCTTGAAACTGTGAGTGGATACCATTAGGGTTAGGCGTGGGTAGAATATTCTGGGTTGGGGCATAGGCTTCAGAGGTCACGGAGGCCACCAGGCTGAGGGACTCATGCTGCAGGTGAGGGAGCCAAGGACAGGTTTAGGGTAGGGGCCACACCTAGATTTGTGCCTTGGATAAGTTACCTGCTGCCTATGTCCTAGACCGGAGAGGGCAAGTGCGAAGGAGGGCCCCGTCGGGGCTGTCAGCTCCTGGTCTCTGAGCCAGCTTGCAGAGGGAATCCCCCCCCCCCCCCCCCCCCCCCGCCATAAAGGACAGGGAGAGACCTTCTTCTTGGCCTCCATAAGGCTCTCCCCCACTGTGAGGCAGGGTTCCCCGCGCAGCCAGAGGAGGGACAGTGAGATGCCTCTAGTCTCCCCAAACCGTCCTCTGAGAGGGTCCAGCCGCCAGGCCCTTGCCCTTGCCCTTGCTGGCCCTTCCAACTCCCCAGACCACTATTCAGCCATCCCTAGGGTCCACCCTACTGAGGTAGATTTGCATATCTGAGAGTGAAAAGCTGCTGCAGAAGCTTAGCACATTGGGGCTGCTGAGCCCCCCTTTTGTCTGTTTGAGTAAGAGCTGGCTAAAGGCTGAAGGATAATTAGTCCCCTGTGGGCAATGCTGTCCCCCCTCCTTGACGATTTAAAGGCACAGCCCACCTACTCAGCCCGTTTCTCCTCCCCAAGGTCCCCCTCTGCTCCAGCCCCTCTCCTGCAGCCACTCCCGCCCCCTCCACTCGGTCCTGGCGGCTGAGGAGGGGACGTCTGCCACTGGCAGGAGCCGATGAATGGGCATTTTATCTGATTAAACTGGGAGTGAACTGGCCCTTCTCTATTATCTTTGGGCCTGATTGGATATTTAACACCAAATGTATTGTGTGTGTGTGTGTGTGCGTGCACGCGCACGTGCACAGACTGGGTTTTTCTAGTCCATGTCAGGAGGAAATTGGATTGTACTGAAAGGCATTTAATCGGAACTCAGGAGCACAGCCTAATAGAGTCACCGCGCTGGGGGAGGGGCTGTTCGGCCCTTAGCCTTGGACAAGCAGGGCCCCTGCTTTGGGCCCTGTGTGTTAGAGGGTCCTGCTCTGGCCATTCCAGGGCTGCCAACTTCCCCATGGGCTGAGAGTTGGTAGGGCCAAGGAGCTGCACCCAGCCAGAGCCTAAGCACCCTTCCAGACCACAGCCCCCAGTACCTGGGACCCTGGAATTCCCTCCTACCCCAGGGCCTGTTCTCCTGAGGGCAACGTGAAAGGTCTCACATGGTCATTGGGCCCTTAGGGTATGGGACTGAAACAGCTTGGTTAG
The DNA here is from genome assembly GCF_011800145.1 of Mirounga leonina. Lineage (NCBI taxonomy): Eukaryota > Metazoa > Chordata > Mammalia > Carnivora > Phocidae > Mirounga > Mirounga leonina. The sequence goes on along the minus strand of NW_023270839.1, from coordinate 47,628,060 downwards.
AGGTAAAGGGGACATCTCCTAGGATATGGGGGACTAGGGGCAGGGCCTGGTAGCTGCTCTCCCCATGTTGCCAGGGTCCAGTGTGGAATCTGGGGATTCTCAGATGTGGTTAATAAGGCATATTTGTGAAGGAAGAATAGGACGTATTTAATAGTTTGTTAGCTACAGCTTAACTGATGACTTATCGTTCTTTGGAGTTCAGACTTATGGTGTATAGACCTCTCTGCCTAGACTCCCAAAGGAGGGGACCTGCAGCCCCAGAGTTCTGTTTTGGTGTTTTACCAGCAAACAGAGGCAGCCCTCCCACCCAGACAGATGGCCTGGGAACGTGGTGAGTCAAGCTCACCAGGCTGTTGACTTGTGAGTCACAAGGCCAAGGTGGCTGCAGGAGCAGGCACGGGCCGCAGACCCCAGACCTGTGCTGGACCAATGAATGCGCTCCCTCAGCTTTGCCCTAGGGTCCTGGGAGGGCTACTGAGTTTCCCGCACTTTCCCCAACTGCAAAGTTGGGATGATAACTGTCCCTCCTTCATCAGTTTGGTGCAAGGAGGCAATGAGATTATGGTGAAAGTTCTGGGAGCAGAGTAAGAGCTCAATAAAGATTGATGGATATAACTGGTATTATTAAAAGGAGGGCTAGGCTGGCAGTTTGCAGAAGGAATGGGCTCCATTTCCCAGGTGTCACCCCTGGTTCTGTAGTCCCTCCCACCCTCACCAATCGATGCTTCAAGCCCTCAGCAATTTACGGCCTCATCATCTTGGCTTTATTTACTGAGAGAGCTGCGCCTCTGCCCCCCCACCCCCCCCAGTGCTTAATCAGGAGCTGAGATGGGCAGTGATAGAGCGCGGTGCCAGCCGTCTTGTGAGGAGCAGAGCCAGAGGTCGTCCTACCTCCCTCCGCCTTGTTTGCCCGATGAAAGAGGAAACCATCAAGACCAGGCCCCTCACTCCACAGAGGGGAGGCTGGGGCCCCAAGAGGGGAGGGGTGCAGCCAGGGCAACTGCTCAGGTCAGTGGCAGAGTCAAAACCGGACCCAGGTCTCCAGGTGCCCCTCCCAGCCCAGGCGCCCTCAGCTGGTAGTTTTCTCGCTCTTCTGGGGAGCCTCCACTCCAGTGTGCCCCTCACCCACATCTCCTCTCAGCCTGATCTTTGGGTGCTGGGGGCAGGCCCTGATTTGGCCAACCCTCTGTCCCATCTATCCCTTCAGTTCTCGCCTCCACGCCCTAAGACCTCCTCATCTCTCACTGCAGGAATATTCTCCTCATTTTACAGAAAAAGAAACACGTCCTAGCTTGAGGACTAGCCTGGAAGGAAGGGACTAGCTTGAGGGCCCCACAGTGGTTCTTGGTGAAACCCCAGGCCAGGGTCCCACCTGGAAGAGAGATGTGGAGACAGACAGACACACAACGTAAACACACAGGTAATCTCAACTCAACAGATTCCTCTTACAGGAACAAGTTCACTAGCCTAGACTTCTTTTCTACAGCAAACCAAAGATCTGTCATGGTTTTCATACTAACAACCACTGATGACTGATATCTGGGGCAGGTGGGGTGGGGGTTGGGGTTAGGTACACTCCCCCTCGTGCCCCCACAATCCCCTGAGCAGATTGCACCCCAGTCCTGGCCACCCTCCTGCATGGATCCCTGATGTGTCTCTCCTGCTGAACTGGGGCTTCCTGAGGACAGGGACTTTTGTAGGGAGTTATCTTTATGTCACTGTCACTGAGCTTGGGTATGTGCTCCCAGAGAAGGGTCAGCGGGGAAGGCCCGGGTGAGGTATGCTGCTCCCCTCTTCCCCACCCCTCCCTGGTTCGAAGGGCCCACGAACATGGCGACTATTAATATGCCTCCTGCAAAGTGAAGGCCCCCCTCAGTTCCCTCTGCACTGCCATCCACTCTCTTATTAATCCTCTCCAAGGCCTCAACGGTTGGTACGGGGAGAATATTCCCTCCACTCAATAGAAGAGACAGGCCCAGAGAGGTGGAGTGATTCACCCAAGGTCACACAGTTCTTGAGTGGTGGAGATGGAACTCAACTCTGCATCACCTGCACAGATGAGAGGGCTCTGCAGGGCAAGGTAACAGGGTATGGTACATAGAACATGCCCCAAAAGCTGGCCAGATGAATGAATGAATGAATGCCTGTGTCTGACTACAAAGTCAACGGGGAAGGAGAGAGGCAGCTCGGGGTCTGTGGGGGTGGGGGAGCACTTGACATTTGTTCTCTGTGTCCCCTTCTTGGCTCCTCAAGCACTCTCATTCTTGGGGCAGCCCCTGGGACTGGTGCCCCCTTTCCCACCGGCCTCCCCATGCTGTCTCACCCCTGGGCTGGGAGGCTTTCTCATCAGAAGTGTGCCTTCCCTTCAAGATCCAGTCCCTAATGTCTGTGGGGCCTGCGACAGGGACATAAGGGGAGGCTCTCAGCATGTGTCACCCTCCCTCCCCAAAGGGCCATCCCCTGGGCCTAGCCGGGCTTCTCCCTGAAAGTACTCCACTCTGGGGAGGACAGACTTTGGGAAGAGGCCTGCGTGGTTCTCAAGAGCAGGCTCAGGTCCATCTGAATAGGGAATCCTGGGGTCTTGGATACCCAGAAAGTGATCTAGAATTGTGGGTCTTGGGATCTAGTGCACATTTACCCAGCCCCACGGACCCTTGCCCTATGGGGAGAGATGAGTATGGGGGAAGGCCAGGAAGGACCTGGTGAATCATCAAAGGAGGGTACCCCCCATCTTGTCTAATAATCCTGTTCCAGGGGCCCAGGGGCCATCATCTCCTGGGGCCAAGGTCACTTGCCCCTCTGGTCAAGTTGATCAGGAAGACAAGTCCACTCCAGCAGCCAGTGGCTTTCCCTGGCTGGGCAGCATCGGGCTCCCCACCTGCTCCAAGGACCAGGCAGGGGGTGATGTGCCCGCAAGTGTGTGAGTATGCGGAGTGGGGGAGGGCAGCTGGCCTGCGGGGGGGCCTTGCTCAGCTCTCACACACACCAAGAGACAATAAATCGACAAACACTTAATCTCTCTGCAAATTGAAACGGAGCCATAAATATCTGCTGCATCCCAGCAGCTGAGTTATGAGTCTTGTTTATTAATCTCTTTAGTCCCAGGTGATGGATGGGGGAGGAGAATGGCCCATCAGAGACTCCAAGGGCGGGGGCACAGAGGGGAGAGGAGTGGGCCAGGGGTCTGGGAACAGCCCGTCCAGAGAAAGGGTCAGAGAGCAGAGGTCTGTAGGACTCGTGCCTCCCCCCACCCCCACTTCCCCCTCCTTCTCGAAGGGCCCATGAACACAGTGACCAGTCCTAAGCCTCCCACACAGTGGACAGCCCCTTGGTTTCCAGCGCACTGCTATCTGCTCTTGTTAATCCTCCTTGCAGCCTCAAGAGGGGGACAGGGGAGAGTATTCCCTCCACTTAACAATGAGGAGACGGGCCCAGAGAGGTGGTGTGACTTTTCCAAGGTCACACAGCTCTTGAGTGGTGGGGACCGAAGTCTGCTAGGGCTGTATGGAGAGAAAGGGAGGAGGCGCTGTGTGTGTGTGGGGAGAACAGAGCACCTATATGATGGTCTCCTTATTGCTTCCTCCCCCCCCCCTTCCTCAAACGCTTGTGAGCTTGCCCTCACTCTCTCTCTCTGTGTGCATGTGTAGGAACTGGTGGAAGAAGAGAAGGACAGAGTCAGGAGCTGGTGAGGGGCTCAGCTGAGCCCGGGAGCCGTGACGGTTGCACACTCCAAGATCTGTGTTTGGGACCCGCTTGCCCCCTGTGCCAGCCGCTGGGCTCACAGCTGAGGGGCTGCAGGAGTGCAGGGGAGGACCTGGGGAGGGCTGGTGTGGGGTGGGTGTGATAAGGTGCTTGTGTGATGAACATACGCCCCTTCCTGGGCCTCTGGCCAGGTGGACAGGACAGGGGTGCTTGCAGAAGCGACGGGACAGAAGACGGACCTGGCAAACCAGGGCCGTGGGCACTGGGCAGTGGAGCTGGGGGCTACAGACAGTGGGGCACTGGAGTGAGAGGGACAAGGAGACAGCCATGTTTCGGGAATGTGTCAGGTGGTTTGTGTGGCGTGGCTGGGAGGGGACACCCAGTCAGGTGCATCGGGTTGGAGGCTGTTGAGGTAGGCGCCAGATGGCTGTATGTTCTCCCTCCCTGTCTCACTGATTCTCTTGTGTTTTCTCTGCCCCTTGTGGCCCAAAGTATCTGAGCCCCCTGGTGGGGCTCTGCGTCCCAGGTTGGGCTCAGTGTCTCTCTGGCCCCTGGGGGCCAACCCCAGGCTCCTGGGCTTTGTGACGCCATCACCCCAGATGGCCATTCCTGTAAGTCACCGTCGCTCGCAGTGTCATACTCAGGTAACCACCAGGTGGTGCCTTGGGAGCGGGGCTGGTCTGAGCTTCTCAGCCTCACCAGCCTACAGACCTCATCCTGGTGGGGGTGGGGGGGTGGGTGAGGGCAGGACCAAGGCTCTGGTCACAGCACAGGAGCCCCGGGGCGGGGGGGAGGGGGGGAGCTCCGGAACATTTGCTCCAACCTCCTCTGCTGTCAGAGGAAGGAACTGAGGCCCAGAGAGGGGAAGGGAGTTCAAGGTCACTTCAAGGAGATGGTGAGAGCTCTGTGAGAGCAGGGGACAGTGTGGAGTTGGGCAGGATGGGCAGAGGGTGTGTGCCCTGTTGCTGCAAGGCTTGGGGGGCGGGCCCACACCACGCAGGGTGACTCTCTTCCTGGTTCGCCTGAGTCTGTCTCTGGGTTAGCACTGCAAGTCCTACGGCTCAGGGACTCCTCGGTCCTGGGCAAACAGGGATGGCTGGGCACCCTCAGGCCACTCCCGGCAGCCACGCAGGACCACGCTCCCAGGAGTCTCTACTACACCGCCAGCACCCCCCCCCACCCCGCTTATGAAGGTCCCTCCTCTGTCCCATCTGGTCCTATGGAGCTGTTAGAGCAGGTAAGCAGCTCTCCTGTGTTACAGACAGAGAAATTAAAGCTCAGGGACACAGTGCTCAGAACCACCCCGGGAAGGCGTGGCAGAGCCAGCCCCTCTCCACCTGCCTGGGGGTTCCCTGGGCTAGGAGGCCTGCACTCCAGTGGTCTGAACCCCACCTCTGCTGCTGTGTGATCTGAGAGAGGTCACAGTTCCTTGGGCCTTCCTTCCTCTCCTCGCCCATGAAATGGGGCCCTCTTTCTTGGGGAAATGGTGTCCCGAGGAGCTGAAGTCAACCTACCACCCTTAGGAGAGGTCAAATGGGGTGGTACAGTGGGGGAAGTGAAGTTAAGGAAATGAGGATGAAGGGATCATTCTGGGGTCCAGCAGACTTCAGAAATGGAGAGAGACAAAAGCTGTGCTCAGAGTGGGGCTGGCATATGGGGATAGGGGAAGGGGAGAGATAGAGGGAGGGGGGAAAGGCTTTCAAAGAGAGAATGAAAGAAATGAGTTATTCCAGTGTGGTGAGGTTGGAAAAACTCCACTGAATCTTTAAACAACCCTTGTCAATTATTCATCTTGTTTGCTGGTATGAGGGCCTCTGGTCTGCCACAAATCTCCGCTGAGAGGAGGGAGGGAGGGAAGGGGGGAGGGAAACAGAGTCAGAGAGAGAGAGAAAGCCAGAGAATCAGAAAGAAATTGAGAAAACCAAAGAAAGGCAGAAGCAGGGAGAGGCAGAAATGGGGGGTGGGGAGAGAGAGAAAGAGGGAGGGAAAAGGAGGTGTGTGGGGGGCGAATGGAGGAAGGGAGCCAGAGAGAAGAGGATAAAGACCCTGTGCTAGAATTTCTGCACTACAAACAACACTGAACACACACTTCTTGAATAGCAACTGAGTACTTCTCCCTCCTCCAGGAAGCCTTCCTTGCTCCTCTCTCTCTTTCCTGAGGACTCACTAGGTGTGCCCAGCAATGCTGGGTAAGCGTGGCACTTAAGATAAAGGGTCTCGGCCATGCCCCTTTGCCACTTATCCCTCACCAAATATTTCCTGTGTGTCTGCTCGGTGTCGCTCTGTTGTTTCCTGGAGTGTAGCTCACTCCTGCCTGCTGAGAAAGTCCAGGGCTCAGGGCCTTGGCCTCTTCCTCCCCGATCCTTCCCCCTGCAGAGTTGGACACAGCACTGGGCACCTGGCAGGGGTGGGGGCTTCTGGTTTCCTGGCAGGCTGGAGGAATTGCTGAGGTTGCTGCCCGGGGAATGGGGAATCCTGGCACAAGGCAGGTGCTTGATAAGCCCTCTGTGAATGGAACCAACCCCTCATCTTCCCTGCTCTTGACATTGCCTGGCTCAGCATGAGGTGGACTCGGGGAGGGGGGTTATGGGGGTGAAGGGGAATGCTTGCAAGTTGTTTAATGTTTGGGAGTTACCATGTTCAAGATGACTCTTTAACGTCGCACTCTTCACACTCAAAAGCCCACCTCTTCCAAAAAAGACTCTCTGGGTTGCTCAGAAGGGAGGTGGAGGCTTCCTCCAGCCCTGCCAAGCCCTACATCTGACCCGAGACCACATCTGCGGACCCTGGTCCCAGGGGGTCCACTTGGGACAGGAGCTTTGCACCACGTGGACAAAGTGGCACCTGAAAGTCATGTGTTAAAACCAGTCTGAGATGGGAGAACTGGCTGGACCGCAGCTGGGAACAAAGGTGGACCCAAGGGTGCATTTAGGGGAAGGGAGCCTGGTGGGGCTCATGGCGGCTACAGAGCTGGGACTGGCCCCTGGGGCAGAGAGGGTACAGACCCCGCGTCCCCTCCACTCCCTTCTCCCTTCCCAAGGTGCCCCTTTCTCCAGAAAATGCTCAATTTCCTATTAAGCCAGAGTAGGCTCTGGAGGGACTCAGAGGTAAAATTGTCTCTTGGGCTCTGGGGACTGCGCTACAAGACCAGACAGACAAACACACTCCAGGAATCTGGTGCAGCTGAGGGGCTCACAGCCTGAACACAGAGGTGGGGAGAAGAGGGAGACAGGTCATCGCTGGCTTAGCACTCAGCCACGGCCATGTCACCGGGGGCCCGCTGCCCTGCCCCCAGGCTCTGCTGCTGACCGCATGCCCAGGAGTCACACACTGTGAAGGCGCCATTGCCACCCAGATGTTCCAGTGGTGGCCGAGTATCTTCTGCTCTGTGACTCTGTCTGCAGCTTACCCTCTGTGTGTTCACTCCCATGTTCTGTGTTCACGTGTCCTATCATCAAGTGCTGTGGAGTAGTATTGTATGGTGGGGCTCTATTGATATGCGACTCTACTCCACCACTCCCTGCCTGCATTCTCCTGCTTGTCACTTTGTCTCTTGTTTGCATGGGCTCATTTATTGCTATATAATTTTGTGTGGTTGCTATGGAACAGTGACCCATTGCTACATGGCTACCTGTGATTTCACGGAGCTGCACATTGTTGGTACCCACCCACGTTCTATTGCTTGGGACGGGGCTTTGCTGGCCATATGGATGTCTGGGTCCTGCCCTGGTCCTTGAAAGCTCTGGCGAGTGGGTAGGAGCTGGAGCTGGGGGCTGGGTTTCTAGGACCCAACTGGGGCAAAGGATCAGAGGTGGGAAAAGCCAGATGGTAAATCTGAGCTGAGAGAGAGAGAGAGAGAGAGAGAGAGAGAGAGAGAGGAAGGGACAAATGATGGGTTGGGGGACAGAAGGCAGGGTTGGGAGGGAAAATGGTGTGGAAAGAAGAATCAGGCACCAGGAGGGGACAAGCTGGGCCTGACACAGGCCGTGATGGGCAAGGGATAAGGGCAGGCCCAGTGTACTGAATACTGCATGAGTGTCTGAGGGACCCAGTGGTGTCAGGTTAGCTCAAAAGTGTGGGGCTGGGCACGCAGGCCTCCGCAGCTACCTGTTTTCATCTGGTTATAAGCAAGACAGCATGGGAGAGTGGTGTCAGGAAGCCTTGGGCAGGGTTACCCCACCTTAGGGCTTCCTCATTGCCACCCTTCATCAATTAGGAGACTGGACTAGACTCCCTCTAAAGTTCTTTCTGGTGGCCTTGCTGTCTAGCCAGGGGTTTCATCACATGGCCCAGTAAGTATTTACCACCATCTTGCCAGGTGCCCAGGAAGGGGGAAGGTAGAGGGACCAGCCCACCGACAGGAGTGCTAAGTGATTTCCAGAGGGGGCATGCTTCTCTGGACGCATGCACCCAACTCACAGCTGCTCTGATAGCCTGTGGGTATAGGGGATCCCTAAGCCCCCTTGTACACCTTCAAAGGCTTCCAGAATCTTGTCTTAGTGCCCTTGGGCCACTTATTTCTCCTCCTCCCCTCCATTGTTCATAATGGTTATTCGGCCTCTTGCTCAAGAACAGTTCCTGCTCTTGGCTAACGTGCTGCAGGCTAGTACCATCTCTTACGGTTGAATCCTTACGAAAAGATGAAGACTGACCACAGGCACTATTCATGCTGCAAAGTCTCCAAAGACAAGGTCTGCATGTTCATTTTTAACCCAGTTGAGAGCTAAGCTTGCAAGTTAGCCCTGAGCTCTGCTTTCCCAAGGGGCAGAGGTGAGAGAAGGGGGTGTAGAAGGTGGCCCATGGGTGCTCTGGCACCTGCTCTGGGGTGGGCAGGCTAAGTCCATGTGGGAGCATCCTGGGCACACCCAGCAGACAGCAACCCTTCCTATTAATCTGATGGCACATGTTCCAGAAATGTGCAGAAGTGCCAGGGGAAGATGCAGAGGCCGTCGGTGGAGAGGGGCAGATCCTGAGAGGGGGAGCCCCAGGGCTTCCCTAGGGGCCAGTGGCCTTGGCTGGGGCCTTTCCTCAGGATCTTTCTGAGCAGCATTCCCCAGGGGACCCGTTGTGGAAGAAGGGAGGAAGCCACACATGAATTCACCCCTGGTACCCAAGTGGGGACTTCGACTGGACTGTCTCTTGGTGGCCTGTTCTTTATCTCTCTGCATTAAGGGGCCAGGACTCAGCACTGACCCCTCGCCAAATTAAGCCACCACCTTGGCCACCTTCACCAACCCTTTCCCAGCATCTGGTCAACTGCAGCTCCCATGACCAAGGACACAGACCCTGTGACCAAAGACGGTATCCTCTTTTCTTTGAGCCCCAATCTCCTCTTTGAGAAATTAAAACTAATGACTCAGAGGGGCTTCCCCTTACCCATGGGACGTGCTCCTGAGAAAGTTCTGGGTTGATCTCTACTTGAGTCAATGGATCCCTGTCTTACAAGTGTTGCAAGGGTTTGCTTTGAAGGAGATTGTGTGGGAGTTCCATTCGAAAGGTGAAGAAACTGTAAAATGAAGAATCCACACCTTCCACCAGTTTAGCTTGGAGGTAAGTCACAAACAGAGTGTGCCTGAAGGGAGGTCTCCTTGCCACCTGAGGAGTGAACTTGGTGACAGTCAAACCCTTTCCCTGTGACCCCTCTCCCCGCTCTTCCTCTCCCAGCACTGGGTGGAGACACTCACCATTTCATGGGACATCTTGGGTGCCTGAGGCTCTATCTCTGTTTCCTGAGAGGTAGATGTGCTGGAATCCATTGTAGAGCTCACCGTGGCCTTGGACCAGGACTCACGGATGGTACCCAGCTTCTCATCTAAGATCTTGGGGTCCAGGATGGGCAGAACCTGGCTGCTGTTTGGTGTCAAGAAGTTTTCCGGCTTCTGGGAAGAGAAGGTGCAAAGAAATTTCTGTCTTTCTACCACAAATGTCTTTTCTAGACCCCCGAAGCCTCTCCTCTTCATGGCTCAGGAGGCCCTGCATGCCTGGCTCCTGTCTACCACCTACCACTTGCCCCCTTGCTCCCTGGGGCCTTACCACACTGTCCTTGGCATTCCTCCGACAAGCCAGCCTTTCCTGCCTCAGGGCCTTTGCCCCTGCTGTGCTCTCTGCGCAGATAGCCTCATGGGTCTTTACACGGCTGTCCTCTTCTCATCATTCAGATTTTAGCCCAGACGAGAGACCCTGGCCTTCAAGAGAGAGGCCCATCCTCTCTAAAGTCACCCCTCCTCCAATATACACTGTATTCACATTATCCCATTTTACTGTTCATAGTACTTAACTCTACCAGAAAATTAAACTTGCAAAAACTGATTTTGCTTGTTTACTGTCTGCCTCCCTCTGATTCTCACACTATAGCGCAAGCGACATGTGAGTAGAGACTTTGTTTATCCCCAGTGTCTGCCTCATTGTTACATGCTCAATAATCTATTTGTCGCAGAAATAAACAAACCATGCCATCCAGGACTCTCACATTTGGTGCAGTAACAAGAGCCTCGAACATCGCCATGCTCCTTTGACACCCTTTGCTGGGAAGATTCCTTTTCCATTCCATGTCTACTGTTAGCCTCCCATCTATCACCTGTTAAACAGTCTCCTCTCTCTCTGCTCTGCTGGGCCTCCTCCTTGTGCTCCCAGGTTCTTTTTCCTCTTCTTTTCTCCCCTTGACATGACTGCAGCTCTCATCTCTGCTGGTCTAGAACTCAACCGTACTCAGATCCCAGCTTCTCTAGGAAATCTTGATGGCCTCCACCCACACTTGCTCAAAGCTTTTCTGGGATATTCCAGCCCAGCAGCTGGCTCTCTCTGCTCTCACACTGTTCTCTAATTCCAGGCTCATTTGCCATTTTTGTTTTTCTGCCCAAACTTTAAGTTCCCTGGGCTTAGGGACATGTGTGATGCTCCCTTTGAGGAGAGGTTACTTTAAAGCTCTCTTGGAAATCCATGGTTAGCCCTAACACGTGCATGTTGTTCAAAGGCTGTAGGGACCTCAAAGATGACCAGCTTCTACCCTACTTCAGTTGTTGGAATTCTGTCTTGGCCACATAGCAGATAAATATGCCACCATCTGTGCTAGAAGCAAACAGAGCAATGGGCACAGTGCCAACCACCACAGGATGTGCTCAGGGTTAGAGGTGCCTGAATGTCTGACCCTGAACAAACAGAGGAAGAACAAAGTATGCGTGGGCCTCCCTTGAAGTGGATATTCTATATAAAACCCCACACATATGAACCGGAAGAATCAGGATAAGGACCCTTCACTTTACCACTTGGATCTTTTAAATAATGACTCCTTTATCCCCTTTTAAAACAAAATTTTGTATGCAGAAGTTCATGGGGTGCCTAGGTGGCTCAGTTGGTTAAGTGTCCGACTCTTGGTCTTGGCTCAGGTCATGATCTTAGGGTTGTGAGCTCGAGCCCCTCATCAGGCTCCGTGCTAGGTGGGGAGTCTGCTTGAGATTCTCTCCCTCTCCCTCTGCCCCTCCTCCCCCTGCTCTGGCTCTCTCTCTCTCTCTAATAAAATAAAAGCCTTTAAAAAATAAAATTTGGTATGCAGAAATTCATTAACATGAAGTCTTTTCAGGCTTATGTCAGTAGAGTAAGGGATAGTCATGCAAGGACAGAGGTATCTAGTCCAGTCTGGGCCTCATCTCCCACCTACCCTGTCAGATGGGTACAAGGACAGATGATTCCAGAGAGAAAGCAGCTATATATTGATTCTTGGAATGAGAAGGGGATGCATTGGGTGACCTTGAGGCTGATTTTGGCACGTATTGTACTTCATAACCAAAACTCCTGAGCCTGTTTTGTCCCTGGGCTTTAGGCATGGTTATCTCTCTCACCTGCCTCTCCCAGTGACTATGGTTTAGGGAGGGTGAGATTCATCGAGAGGCTCCCCACTGAACACACCAGTGGCTCTGTAAAACATCTGAGTCAGGTGGTTTGGGGTTGTCTTGTTGTCTCTGCATTTTAGATAGGAAAAAGCACCACATGCATCTCCTGCTCAGAACAGCTGAACACCAGACTGGCTGGAGCAGGAGAACTATAGAATGCATACCGGATGGATGCGTGGGTAGATGGGTACAGGAGAGAATGAAGGAAAGAACAGCTATCCGGGGCAAAGATGAACTCCCTATTGACCAGGTGGCCCCTGGGACTGGGGCGAGATGCTGATTCAGGACCTGTAATGACATCTCTCCTCATTTCCAGGCAGAAAGCCAATCTCGCTGCCCTGGATTTCATAGACTGCCATCTAATCCAGTTAAGGGAGGAAGTGGAAGTAATGAAATCAAGGGAGAGGTCTCCAGAGGTGCCCCATCAGCTCTGAAAGCAGGGACACACTGCAGAGGGAGTCCCTTCCCCCACTGCCTGTCTCCCTCACATCTATCCTTTGTGGGCCCAGCACCAGCTGGATAAACTCAGTGACCCAGAGCTGACATGTCCAGGGCCCCAATCGGAGCTGGGCACTTACCAGGTACTAAAAAAAAATTTTTTTTCAAAAGAAAGGCAGTTTGTCACATGTGGTGCCTCATTTAGATGTGTCTGGTGTCTTGGAAGCTTGACTAGTCTACATTCTCCTACAACTGGACCTTGAGAGGTTATTTGGAGGTTCTAGCTGGGGAGAGCAGCTACTCATACACCCTTGATGGAAGAACAGTCTTATTCTATCTACAGAGCACAGCTTCGGGAAGAATGCATGCAGAGCAGTAAGGGAAAAAGGGGACACCTGCTTAGCCAGCCAGACCAGCTGAATCAACCCTGGTGATCAATGGGGTGAGAGATGTTGCAGCTAGATCACCCTCACATACACTCACCAGGTACTTTTACGTGGATTCTGAAATTTATTATGTATAATTCATTTAATTTTTCATCACAAAGATAAGATTAAAATGACACTGACCCCTGAGTCCAGACCAGTGACTTCACTTTGTCAATCTCTGGTAGGCAGGTTGTGGGGGGAGGATGTTCTCAGCAGGAGGGAAGGAAAGGCAGAATATTTATGGATGTCAACTCTTCTGCTCCTTCTGACCCCTAGCTGCTCTTCCTGGGGCCCTTGCAAGACTCAGTAGATCTACTCTGCTCTGCCCTCTCCATGGCTGGCCCTGGGCTGTATCTGTTCCCACAGCTGCTTCATGCTAGTACCTCCCCACCTCCCACACCCATCCTTGCAGGACTCCTGCCCACAATTCTAATCCCCTGATCGAATCAACTTTGCCAGAATCCATCCTGGCTTGGGAGTTGGGGGCAAGTGAGCCGGTGACTTTTATAGAAAAATCTTTAGATTCCCATACAGTAGAAGCTCCAAAGGGAGGGCCAGAGGCAGTTGCTCTTGTCATGTGAGGTAAGGAGGCTCACAATACCCCACACAGTGCCTAAATTCTCCTTAACATTGCCTATTCAGACTGCTCAGCTTCAGTCTGCCCACGTTGTGGGGAGGCAATTGTGCCCTCTCTTCCTTGCTTCTCATGGGAAAGGAGCTTGTCTGGGGTTACAAGAAGGGGCAAGGCTGATCGAAATGGTGGGTAGTCAGGGTGGAAGATGGGGGAGGGGGATAATGCTAAAATGAGGATGAAGAGAGGGTAGGGCCTTGGGGACTAACTCCTCCCTATTTAAGCCCAGACTTACCTAGCTCTCCTCCTTTTTTCTAGGTGGGGGTGGAGGCTGCTAGCCCACCCCACAGGCCTGCTTGTTTGCTTTTCTACTTGGCAGGCCTTGCCCTGATGGCTGAGGCAGCTTGGGGCTGACAAGTGGCCCCTCCACTCTGTGGTTCCGTGGCTGCAGCATGTCCTGCTTCATTAGGGCTGTAATTGGAGACGTACCTTGAAAGCTCAAAGCAATGCACAGCCATGTACTGGCTCAGACTCGCTGCGCAGCCCACCACTCCTTGTGCTGCCGCAGCTGCCCCGCACCACGTGAGTGTCATGGTGGAGAGCAGACTCCCCTTCCTCGTGCCTCTCAGCCCTTTGCTGTTGCCTGCAGAGGACAGTCTGTTGAGACAGCCCAGGCCAATAGCATCACAGGCTCGAGGCTTCTTGGGTCACCTGTTTCCTCCTCCTCCCCTAACATCTTCTGCCTCCCTCCTACCCGCTCCATCCCCTAGATCCCTGATCATGCAAAATGCAACAGTTCCAGCCTGCCCCGGCAATTACAGACTAGCCAGGATGCAGCTGCTGTCCTTGGTGCTGAAAGAGCCCGCCTTCCGGCCTGCCCGCCTCTCGCCCCGCCCTGAGCCTTCTCGCGGGAGCGCACATGCTCTTAATTCAATTAGCTGGCCCTGAACCCTCCCCAGGGAACCCGGAGCGGAAACTGACAAATTCTGTTTAACAAAGACATTTGTCCCCCGCCCCGCCGGCCTTGGGCTCTGCCCGCCTGTATCCCGCTCATTAGGTATCTAACAAAGTGCATCCCAAGAAATCTGCTTCCAATCGCTAGTAATTCAGGAGGCCTGATGCAATTTTCTCCCTGATAAGGGTGTCTCGCCCGCTGGCAAGCACCATAATGAGCCCTGTGTAGCAGCTCCCCGATCAGTCACTGCTTTGTCATTTCCTGTGGCCCCAGTTGTAGGTTCTTATCTCTTCAGCTGAAGGCGAGGCTCAGAAAATGGGGGCCCTGCAAGAGGGCTTGCTGCCTCCCATGCATATCGCAAGCCTCATTATGGCATCCTGCATGGTCTTGCAGCTGCAGTGGGGCTTGAAGCTCTGAGTCTGTCTGCCAGCAAAGAAGGGTCTGAGTGTTAATCCTCATTGGGGCCATATTTCATTCTCCAGAAAATGGTTTCAGCGGGTTAATCTGAAAGCAAGTTGCAGGGTCAGGGGAGGGGTGCCAGTGATAAGGATATTTAAAAATTCTGGCAAGGATTTTAGTATTAAATAGAGCCTTGCCCATAGCTCACTGGGCAGTCTGTGGGCTCACTCTTGTTAGTTTGGAATCTGGGCTTTCTGCATTTAATCTTTCCAATTGGGTCCCCCCATTTACATCTAGAGAGAGCTTTCCAGCATATAGGTCAGATCACGTCTTACTGCTGCCCAAAGACCTTCCTTAGCTTCAAACCACTTTGAACCACTGCCAAAGTCTAAACCCTGAATCCTGGCATCCAGGCCCTCCATGGTGTAGGCCCCAACTAACTCTCCAGTCTCACTCCCCACACAGCCTCCATATGTCCCATGTGCTTCAGATACTGTCATGCCTCCATTTCTTTGCATCTGTGATTCCTTCTGCCTGAATCACCCTTGCTTTGCCAATTTTCAAGCCACTCTTTGAGGCAGAGTTCAAACCATTTTTCTCTGTGACTCTTCCCCTGACCTTTGTATGCCCAAAGCACTTCAACCAGAACGCTTAGCAAGATGGGTGGTAACGATCTGTCAGGGTGCTTTACTGCTTGGCACAGGTTAGGGATCCAAAGAATGGCTAATGAATTCATGCCTGAATGAACTTGGGTGGAGCTGGGGTGCATCTGGTTTGGCTGAAGAGAGGTCTAGGCTATGGTAGGGTGGCTTTGAGATGGGGAGAAACCCAAGCCCCCTCTCTCTGAATAGTTTGGAAGTTTTGCCCTCTCTCCTCCCCTCCCCCTTCTTCAATCCACCAATTGTGCATTGGGCTCACGGGAGAGCAGAGCAGGCCAGGGGAGGGTCCAGCTTCCTTAGCCATCTCTGTATCCTGACTCAGTACATTCCATCTCTGGCTGGGAGTCACGGACTCACATTCTCAAGGCAGTGGAGTCCTGTGGTTGGTGAGGCATCTGGAATGAGCCTGCAGTATGGCTCTTGGTCCAGCCCTGCCCACTCCCAGGGCAGGAAGCAGGTCTTCACTTCTCCTCCACAGCCCCCAGCTCAAGGCAGGGTACACTGGGGACTTCAGCAAATCTGGCCTCTAGAGAGATGATTGTCTGTCTCTTCTCCATTTCTTCATTCCCTGAAAAATTGCTGTGAGACCAAATGTGGGGCTGGTGATGTTTATCTTCAGCACTTGACAAGGCCTCCTGATGTCCTTATGGATGTGAATCTGGTGGAACGGCTGTCATGAGGGGCGGGCGCCGAGTGATGGATTAGCAAGGCTCCATTGTTCCCCTCCCCCAGGAGCCCTGTCCTCGTCTCTGATGAGTTCAGCACTTTTGTCAGCAACTACACTGGGCTGGGCACTTACACATGCTCCTTCATTCCATTTTCACTACATTCTTGGCTGGTAGGAATCACAACTTCCTTCTGTGGATGAGGAAGGTGGGACTCAGGGTGGCTAAGATCAGGATCCAGGATTCAAACCCATACCTGAGGACGCACACTGTTTGTGTAGGGGTTGTGGAGTGGAAGGGAAGACAGGCAAGGTGTTGTGAGGTTGTGGGAGGGGAAAGGGTCTTTTTTCTCTGGATCCATCATCGTCCTTGCGGTAGCGTTTTCAGAGCTGGAGTCTTGGGGGTGGGGAGAGAACCCTCCAGAGGACAGAACCAGCCAGGGAGATTCTCATGCCATCCTGAACGCTGGGCCTTCCAAGCAGCTGTGCTTGGTGGGGAAATGGAGGCAGGTTTGTGTTGGGGCTTCTCTGAAGACCAGCCAGGGCTTTCATATGTGGCTTTTAAGAAATTTATAAAAATTCATCAAAAGCCAGCATGATTCTGCCTATCCCCTGCCCTCCCCTCCACATCTGTTAAACAGCCACTTGTCCCCACTTTGGTCTGGTCTCCAGAGAGCTTTGTAACTGATTTGAATAAAAACACCAGGCAGCCCTTTGCATGGCATTGAAGACCTGCCCCGCCTCTCCCTGTGAGAACAGGGAAGGGGGAGGGTCAGACAGGACTGTGGGAGCTGCCCCTTTCCTCAGGGGGTAGCAGCGAGTGCCACCTCCTTCTCTCCTCAAAGGCACCCACCCTATGCCAAAATCCAAGGAAACCCATGGGCAAGTCCTCAGGATTGTGGGCTAAGACGGAGGCAGCCACCCATGTGAGTGGCTGGTGCCCTGGTGCCCTGCCTGGGTAAGACTCTGGATTCCAAATCCCAGCCCGAGAAGGCACACTGTTGCCAAACACCCAGACAACTGCATAGACTTTTCCCACCTTGCAGGGGGCACGTTTCCATGTGAGGAGGCAGGGACTGGCACAGTGAGCACCTGTCATGTGCACGCTGGGCTCCAATCCACATGGGTCAGCCTAGGAAACCTGCTCAGTGTGGGCCTCACTTCAAAGAAGTTGCCTGCAAGCTGGAGGGCACCCAGGATGCTGCGGGATCTTGACACCAGTTCATTAAAAGAGGCAGACTGCTTAGCCTGGAGAAGCACAGACTCCTGGGGGACCAGATTGCACTCTTCAAAGAGCAGAGGCCAACATCAGAGGGAGAATGGAGGAGAGAGAGGGTTATTCGTATATAGATATGTGGAGTAGCCATAGGCTTTTGGATTCTTAGAGCTGAATGGACCCCCAAGGCCAACCCCCACTGTATTTACAATAAAGGGAAGTTGGCTGTCTATAGGCAGGTGTCCATTTTTTTAGTTTTTGTGAATCTATGTGTAGTTATTCACATGCTCATCTACACACACAACTCTAGCTTCAAGCAGATCACTCTAAGCAGCATGTGCCTGTAGAGAAGTCCCATCAGAGGAAAAAGCTTAACCCATCAACAGCAGAACCAGCTTCAAGCACAATATCCCCAACCAGGAGACCACTTCATCCCACATTCACAGAAACTGCAGGCTCTGCTGGCTAGTGGGCCAGCCAGCATGCTGGATGCCTGACCACGTGCCAGTGTCCCCACAACCAGCAGGGGAGGCTTGCTAAAGTCGCATTGCAGCCCCAGATGGAGAAGCCAGGAGCCTGGGGGTGCAGAGAGGGTGTGGGCTCAGTGTGGGGTGGTCATTTCTATCTGTTGTGGCCACGGAGCCACGGGACAGGGTACGTCCGGTGGTAGTGAGCTTCCTGTCATGGCAGAGCAAGAGTGAGACCACCTGTGGTGGACATTGTCAAGGACAATCCTGTCCAGGGTGGGCTGTTGAGAGAGGTGGTCTCTATTCGGAAATTCCACAATGCTCTTGTTCCCAGAGCTCTGAGAATGGGTGATGTGGAAGCAGTGGGTGGGGGAGAAAGTGTTCACCCAAACCTCAATTAACCAGGATACCTGTCTGTCCCTCGGAGGCTCAGGAGAAAGAGGATGTGTCCTCAGGAGGGAGGTACCCAAATAGGGCATGCATATTTATTTCTCCCAAAGCATCACCTTTCAGTAGCCCATCTGACCACAGGGAAGGAATTGCCCTCAAGTTGGAATTGTTAGTCAGATGGGTGAGGGGCCCCGAGAGACCCGTTACCCAAGCCTCCCCCACAGCCAGAGTGTCCACAGGACTCTAAGATCCCAGGCTTCCGGCGGCGGTGGCTCATGGAGCTTTGAGCAGTGTTTGATTTAAAAGATGGAAGAAGCAATGGTGCTGGTCCCCCAGGCTGGAATGCAGACATGAAGGCCAGGTACCTTCCACCATGAACTTGCAAACAGCGTCTTAGGTGGAACCGTAAGAGGGAAAGAATTCAGAACCTGTCAGGTGTTTGCTCTCACTGGGTTTCGTCAGGCCTCTTACCAGGAGCTGCTGTCTGCTCATGAACTGACTAGCTCACTGTCTGGTCCACACTCCCTGCCCTCTAAGAATGCAAGCTTTATGAGGACGTGTAAGATCCCTAAAATTGGGACAGTATCTGCTACATAACAGGTGCCCAATGTTGGCGGTGGCACAGAGGACATGGGTGGTGTGACAGTGATGGCGGTGGAGAGTGATGGAGCCGGGGATGGGCCCTCTGCACTCAGCTGCCAGGCCATCCACCTGTTCATCAATTCTCAACACGCTCTCACTACCCCGCAGAGAGAAGGATGCCAAAACGGCTCAGATGTGAGCAGAGAGCCATGTCCAAGCCCGATGAGGGTGAATTCAAGGCAGATGGGCTCCATGGCTGCCGGACCCTCCCTCTTCTCATTGAAATCCACAAGGGTGGCCAAAATTCTTGTCCTCATCACATATATGTGGAATAAAAGAATGAATGGCTGGGTGCCCTGGCTGCAAGAACCTATGCCGAGCCCACCACATTAGCTCCAAAATTGGAGTTCAGGATTCTAGAATCAAAGTGAGTCAGTTATTGGCCAACTCACAGATAGTGTCACCAAGGAACAGTTGGGCCACAAACAGATGTAGCTTCTGTGAATGCCAATGCGGCTGTGAAAACATCTGTGTGTCAGTCTGCATGTGTGTGTGTGAGCGTGTGTGTGTGTATGGTGTATTAAGTGCCCATGCAAAGGGGTGTATGTGTGCCCGCATGTTCATGTCTGTGCATATGGGACTGTCTGAATGTGGGTATTCGCACACGATGGTGTGAGAGAGCGTGCGTGTGTGGAACTGTGTGTGTGGTGAATGCTTGGCTGCAGAATCTGAATTTCCTCTAGTACTATTTTCCTGGTACACACCCAATCTTGATCCCTTTCTTTTCCTTTCTTCTCGGAAATCCATTACTGAAAGGTTTTTTTTCCCCCGCCTCCAGGGGGAGGGGGGCGGGGGGAAGGGGAAGCTAAAATCACAAGGCCCAGATCAAAACACTCAGCCGCTAAATGAATTCGGCAGCGTTTTCCCGCATGACTTGGAGGGATAATTTAGTGAGGCCGCCAGCTGGAAGGAAAGGGATTAATTCTGCACTTAGCACAGCTCCGGTGAATAATTCATCACTGAGACCTTTGTGCCTAGCCGCTGGGCAACCGGGAAGTGTCCTGTCCACCTGCCTGTTGCCTGCCTGGGTCCCCCAGTGGCTTGTCCAGGGGCACTTGATGCTCCTTTCGGTCCTCAGGACACATGTGTCCCTGGGAAGGGACAGAAGACAGGGGGAGGTGAGGAAGGGACAGGAGGGGCCACTGATAGACTCTAGACCCCGAGAAGAGGCCGTGGAGGAGTGAGCTCCCATCTGGGAAATTGGTGACATTTTCTCCAAGGACCCTGCTTCTTTCTTGGGTCTTTTGCTGCTTCTGTGTCTTCCCCTCTCAGTACCTTCTTGGTCCGACACCTGGTGTGGTGGTGGGGATGGGGTTGAGGGTGGGGTGTCAGACTGTCTCTAACAAACTCTCTTTCATCAGGAAAGAGAGGCATCAGGAATTAGAAGACGATGCAGAACATTCCACAGGGGGAAGTGCTGATGGGAGGTCCCAGGTACTCACCAGAGGCCTTAGGGACACATTTTCAGGTGGCTATATTTCCAGATACATGCCTCTTACCCCACACCATATAATTCCCTGTGTTCCCCATGGGTAAGGTCACAGGGCCAAGTATTACCCCAGTGCTGGTGGCGACTTTTCCTGGTGTGGGAAGCTGGCGGGAGGGGGCTGACCCAGGCATCCATGGTCCTGAACTGCTCACCTCCCAGCTTTGTGCCTGTCTTAGCACCACAGACCAAAAAGGGGAAGAATTCCAGAAGGTGCTGGCCAGGTGCACTGGAGCCAAATGACCAGGGTTCAACCGGGACCCAGAGTCCAGGGAGAGTTGTCTAGAGGAAGAGATCCCATCCATCAGGCAGGGCTCAGCCAGTGGTATCTTTCCACTTGGATCAACCAAGCTGTGGTAGGCAGGATTCCAAAAACGGGCCCCCAAGATTCCACACCCTAATCCCCAGGACCCATGCCTATGATGAGCTGTGACCCCTGTGATTATGTTACATGGCATGGCTGACCTTAAGATGGGGACATTCTCAGAGTGGGACTCTCCTAATCACATGAGCCCCTTTAAAAGCAGAGGGTTTTCTCTGGCTGCTGACAAAGGAGAAAGTCAGGAGTTTTGGAGTGTGGGGGGGATTTGACATGCCTGCTGGCTGAAAGATGGAGGGGGCCATTGTGAGAAGGAATGTAGGTGACCTCTAGCAGCTGAGGGGCCCCTTGGTTGGCAGTCAACGAGGAAACAGGGACCTTGGATCCCACGACTGTGGGGAACTGGATTCTGATGACCACCTAAATGAGCCTGGAAGCACACACTTCCCCAGAGCCTCCAGAAAGGAGTGTGACCTTGCCAACATCTTGATTTGAGGCATGCCGTGTCAGACTGCCTACCCACAGAAGTGCGAGCCCATAAATGGGCATTGTTTTAAGCTGCTAGGTTTGTGGTAGTTTGTTACGTAGCAAGAGAAGCTGAAATCCTAGCTCACCCTTGTAGAACCTTGATCCCAGTGAGCCAGGCTTGGCTTGGGCTGGGTTAGAGGCTGACTCCCAGGTCTGGGTGGCCCTCTGCTCTCAACTCTCCTCTTCCTAATCTCAGCTTTGTCTCATTTTCTGGAGCTTCAAATCACCCTCAGACATTTCTCTCCAAAGCAGCAGTCCCCTCCTTCCAGAAGCCCCTGGCCCCAGCCCCTGAACGAGGCCAGCAATTGTGAAGGAGGTTGGAACACACTGCGGGGCTCTGGGAGCTGACACGTGGCTGCCAGGCCCTGCCCTTCCCGTCCCCGCAGCCTCACCTCAGAGGAAAGCAGCTGGAAGGAGATATCCACTGTGGGGGCCTCACCATTTATGGTTTTCAGCTTGGTGTCCTGGGGAGGAGAGGGGAGCTGTCAGCGCATGCTGGCCAGGGCGGCTTCTGCCTCTGATCTGCCCACTGCTCTGGATTCCCCAAGAAGGGGCCTGCTAGGGGTTCTGCCTGGGGAGTGAGAGGGAGGCAGAATGATCTGCCTCTGCTCACCCTCACTGCCTCGAACCTCCCTTCTCAACTCCACTGAAGACCTGACTGGCACTTCCAGACCTGCGTCCTGGCAGAGTGGGGAAACGCCCATTTACTGACATCTATTACATCAGGATGGCCAGAAGCATTTTAGGGGAAAAGGTGGCATAGAAATAAATGGTGATATAATATGTATTAAATCTTATTGAGAACTTATTCTGTTCTAAGTACTTTACACGTATTTCCTAAAAGAAAAAAATCTCACAGCAACCCTATAAGAAAAATTCTATTACTATGAACCCATTTAACAGACAAGAAAACTGAGGCACCGGGACTTTAATTTTTCCAAGGTCATGTAATCTGGAAGGGGTGGGACCAGCATTTGGACCCAGACAGTCAGGCTCTAGAGCCTGGGCTCTTGGCTCTCTTGTCATACAGAGAGATCCTATACAGGTATGTTGTTCCCATTTTAGAGATGGGCACTCCGAGGTTCAGAAAGTCTAAGAAACTTGCCCCAGAGTGCACAGTGAGAACTAGGGCAAGTCAGGATTTAAACCCAGGTCTCTCTGGTTAAAGGCCTGAACTCTTGCCACTATCCCGTGGGGCCTCCCTGTGTTTCTCCTCACGTTGCTCGGGGCAGGAGCTCGGGGGAGCTCCTTATACCTGACGGTGGTTGGCTTCCACGGGGAGGGCCCTGGTGGAAGCTGCTGGAGAAGCCAGAGTCCCTGGCGTCAGTGGGGCAGGGCGAAGCAGGCTGGGCTGGGGCGGGAGCAGGCCACCCGCCACAGGCTCTGATCGAGGGGGGCACTCACGGTGATGGGGAGCCTCTCCACACGCAGCCCATTCAGACCCTTCCCTGCCAGCATCTTGCGGTACAAACGGCTCTTTAGCGGCAACACGGAGACGCCCAGGGGCTTGCTGAGGGTCCATGGCTCACTGCCTTTCACTGTAGGGGGAGGACCAGCTGGGATTCCCACCAAAGCCCGCACCCCAAGCCCCTCGGGTCCCAGCGTTAGAGGCCCCAGCAGGGGCCCCATCCTTTGGTACCCAACATCCGGTTCTCCCACACCTCACGTTCCTGCCCCTGGCCTTGCCCTGCACAAGTCTCCTCCTCCTCTGCTCTTTAGGGCTCTCTGAATTCAAGACCAACTCTCAACATATTCTGTGCTTCTGGGTACGTATATGGATCTCCTCTGTCTCTGCCCTTGGGGGCTTTACTCTCTCCATGTGGATCTAAGACCGTGGATCAGCTGGTCTCTGAATCCGGTTTCCCCTCTATGCTGTGAGCCCTGCGGGGATCTATCCCTCCCTCCTCCCTGACAGGTACATGGGGAGGGATAGTGGTGCGATAAAAATGAATGGATCTAATATGGAAATAGGACCCATGTGTGCTGGCCCGTGCCAAGGAACGAGGACAAGGAAGCCAGCCAGGTGCTCCTCCACCTGTCTGCATGCACTGGGAACCAGGTCCCCTTCACCTATCCCCGCAGGGGGCAGAGGCAGGTGGCCCGAGCACCTTTCTTACATATGTCCTGACGCATGGCTGCCCCTGTGCAGCACCAAGGGGCACTCACTGGAAGCCGAGGAGTGGTACTCCAGCACCAGGGCTGTGTCTTCCGAGAAGCTGGTGGCTCCGTCTCGGCCTTGGAAGAGGAAGGATTGGTTCCATAAGGGCAGCTCCGGGGGTCCCCCAGGCTTGGACAGCTGAAAGGAGACAGTGGGAGTAGGCGGTGGGGCCACAGCTTCTCCCAAATCAAGGGATGTCCAGGTATATCCGTCTGTGTGTGTCTACATATGTCGCAAATGTTTGTCCCAATTGTAAAAGCGACATACGTGTAATGAATGAATTTTGGAAAAATACAGAAAAGTAGAAAGATTAAAAAGAAAAACCCTAGGGGCGCCTGGCTGGCTCAGTCAGTTAAGTGTCTGGTTCTTGATCTCTGTTCAGGTCTTGATCTCAGGGTCGTGAGTTCAGGCCCCAAGTTCGCTCTGCACTGGGTGTACAGCCTACTTCAAACAAAACCAAAAACAAACACCCCCCAAAACACCTTAAATTCCTCCACTAAAGACAACTGTCCTAAGACTGTGTTTCTTTCTAGTTTTTTCCTAAGCCTATTTTGTAGATAATTGTCATCCTAACATCCTACATTTTTCAATTACTGTGCAAACCTAAGCATATCCGGAGTCACAAGTAACACTTGGTATCCGTGATCTTTGCAGCTGTAGGATACTTTGTCATGTCCATGTGCCCAGGTTTCCCCCTTCCTGTGTTTTCCTGGAATAGCACTGCATTGAATATTCTTTGACATTGATCTCTGTGTCTCAGATTATTTCCTAAGTACCCGAAATGAAAATGCTGAATTAAAGGACATACATTTTAAGGCACTGGACTGACCATGGATAAGCAGTTTTCCTAAAGAGCTGCACTAGTATTCACCCCCATGGCTGGGGGTGTCATTGATGCCAAAGGAGACATGCCCTCCACCCTGTCCGCAGCCCCTCTCTGCCCCACACAGGATGCAGAGGCCACAGCGGGTCTTCAGAAACCTGAGCCTTGGTGTGTCTGAAGCGCAGGCCATCAGGCATTCGGGGGACTTAACAGCACACTAAGTCAGCAGCTGGGGCACACACGTGAGTGCTATTTTAACAGTGAAACAAGACAGCATTGACCAGAGCCCCCAAATAAGGGGCTACAGGAGACATTCCCGAGGATGGCCACAAAAGCTGTCTTGCAGTAAGCAGGAGCAGAGGAAGGCTCTTAAGTAAGATTTGGCAGGGCAAAGGGAAAGAGGGAGATCTTCTGGCTGGGAAAACCGCCCAAGACAAAGGTGGATGGTGGTTCCAAGCATGGCAAGGGTGGAGGATGCCTGGAACAAGGGGGGACTGCAGGTGGAGGAGGCCGAGCATCTACAAAGGCTGGAAGGTGGGGATTGGGGAATGGAACATGAGGGCATCAGCATGTAACACACAGCCAGCAGCCCTGCACGGTCCCGACACACGGAGGGGCTGGGGCCATCGGTGCAGACTCCCCCAGAGGCCGCCTTGCCTCTGTCCCCAGCCAGGGGCTGTCAGCAACAGTGGCAGCCGCTCCCACCTCCCACTCCCCTGCAGGAACCAGTCGTTGCTCAGAAAGGTCAGCACAAATGTACCACTGGCTCCAGGAGTTATTGATGCAGGATCTCGAAATATCAGTGTGGGTCCACTCCCCCCGTGGTGGCAGGGCTCTGATGCCTGTCACACTAATGTGCCTGCTCTGGTTCTTGCTGAGGCCCCGCCCGAGGCTCAGCTGTGTCTGCCTCGGCCTCTGCCCCTGGGGACATGGGCTGTAGTCACTTTGGGGGCCAGGGGTCCTGAGCACAGGGACAGGGGCTGGGGTGATGGACTGTTCCTGAGAATGGGCTCCAGAGGGAGCTCAGGGACAGCCACTTGGCCACCAGGCCAGGCTAGAGAAGCTGCTTCCGGGTTCCATGGGCCTTGGGAATGGTCTTTCAGGATTGATCTCCAAACCATGCCCATCCCAGAGCCACCCCACTGAGTGCCAGAGGGGCTTCCCCATAGCCTGGACCATCTGCCAGGCCCCGAGGCACTCAAGGAGGACCTGTGACTCAGTCCCTTGCTGGCCCCATCTCTTGCTCCCACCCTGGAAGGGGGGTTATTTAATGGATGCTAGCTGTCCTCTTGGGGGCCTATTAATGTGTCTAAATGGAGTCTACTAAACAAGAAATAGTGTCTGACTGCTCAGGAAGGACAGGTCTTTCCCTGAATGGTTTCCCAGGATGAGTCCTCCAAGAGAGATCCCTTCAGACCTACAACTGGGGAGAGAGGGTCAGCCTCTCTTGTGTGTGGGGGGCGGGGGGGAAGGGCAAGGAATCAAGGTTAAACCACCTCTGGAGTCTGATGCCAGGGCCCTGGTGAAGGTGTTGGTGGCATGTGTGTGTGGGGGGGGAGTGGGGGACAGGGCGTGGGGCGGGGAAGCCATTGACCATAGAGGCTAATGGGAAAGGCCACGGCGGGCTGTGGAATTAAGGAATGTGATTAACCCTCAGCTGTGATCTTCAGCAAAGCCATTAACCCCTGGCCACTGAGGCAGACCTGCCTTCCCTAGGGACAGAGCTTTCATTACATGGGCCCATGGGCCCTCCTTCCATTTCCCCTGGGCCCACCACATCCACACCAGACCCACCACTGCCTGCTCTGCCCTCCTGGGAAGGGTAGCTGCTGGTGGCTGATGTTGGGGGCCCTTGAGGAAGTTAGGACACCTTGGCTCTGGGCCCAGGTTTGCCTCAACCTTGCTGCGTGACCTCTGGCAAGTCCCTTCCCTTCCCTGGAACCCAAGAAGTCTCTGTCCACTGGGAAATGTCTTATGCTGGATGCCTTGGAGGCTGTCGTGCGGGCTGAAGGACAGAATGGATACCTCGCCGTCAAGATGAAAGTTGAATTGAACTCAGCCAATGCTGACTGGGGGCTTCTCCTTGCTCTACACCTCAGGGGTGCTGCGGGGCATATGGGGGAGCTAGAGTCAGACCCTGTCCCCTCTGGAGCTCACCATCTTCCCAGGTGATAGGACACACACACACGTCTGTGATCCATGTGGAGGTCTAAGCAAGTTGTGGGTTGTGGGAGCTGGGATGTCGGAGAAGAAAGCAATGACTCTTGACTGGGGGAAGGGAGGACCTGAGGGAGGGGGGCATGCTAGGCTGAGGGCAGCAGAGAGAAAGGCTGGCAGACCAGAGAGGACAGCATGCGTGTGCAGGAGAGCTGCGCATCCAGAGTGCCGTGCCTGCAGAAAGCCTGTCGGGGTTGGGGGGGTGAGCCAGGGGGCTCCGGGGGATGAGGCCTTGTGTACCTGGCTGCCAGCGAGGGCTTCGTCCTGTCCGTGAAAGGGTCAGGGGTTCAGGGGAAGGGCTCACAGGCTGAATGGGAAGGGCCTGAGTGGAGGCCGCCGCGGTGGTCCACGCAAGAGATGAGGCCAGCACCAGGGCAAGGTCTGTGGGACGGAAAGGGGCCCCGTGAGAGCCTGGGGA
The DNA here is from genome assembly GCF_011800145.1 of Mirounga leonina. Classification (NCBI taxonomy): domain Eukaryota; kingdom Metazoa; phylum Chordata; class Mammalia; order Carnivora; family Phocidae; genus Mirounga; species Mirounga leonina. The sequence continues at coordinate 47,601,691 of NW_023270839.1, read as the reverse complement.
CCGACTGGCCATGGGGACTGAGACAGGGCAGATGACGGTGGGCACAGACAACTTCTTTCTCCTCTGCTTCTGTTTCATCGGCCAGGAGCTCTGCCTCAGTTCTCTAAGGAGGGCAGGCCAACAGGAACAGCCTGTTGCGCAACGGCCCCCCACAAAGGTGCGGGAGGCAGGGTAGGAGTAATTCCTAAGTCCCACCCGATTTCGGGCCCGACGGCCCAACTCTCCCTTCACTGACCAGGTTTGCCATCATCACCAGGCTCCCAGAGGGGTGACGCAGACACTAATGCCCCTCAACCATTCCCCTCCCTCCCTCCCTCGTGGCCAACAGAACCCGCTTTGGTCCCGGTGGCCCCCGCTTCTCCACACCTGGGTACATTAGCTACGGCATGGTGATGCCACACCCCTCCTCAGTGATTGGCTGAGAGAAGTGCATGTGACCCAATTCTGGCCAATGAGACGAGAAGGGAGGTCTGTGGAGGGGCTGCGTGTGGAAGGTTTCCAGCCCTTCAGAAAAGCCACAGGTGAGAAGGGGAGGCTCCCTCTCTCTTGGGTCCTGGTCATGTCTGGATGGGGTGCCCCGAACATTTTGCCTCCACGAGCTGGTAAGCAGCTGAAGATGGCAATTCAGGGGTGTTGGAAAGGTCCTGAGGACGCTGTTGAGATGGTGCATCTACCAATTCTGGCAGCATCCTAGGTGCGGAACCCTCGCCAAGTGTAACAATAAATATGCTTAGAGCTCAAGTCCATGGGGTTACTGTAGCCAAAAGTAATGAGGGCTGGCCTCAGGGGCCATCTGACACTAGGGGAGGGGCAGCTCTGAAAGGGACGGAGCCCATTGAGCCTCCACCCTGGGCTTGGACGCTGTGCACAAGTGAGTCCTTCAAGTGCTAACAGCACAGTAAAGGTAGGAATCTGGAATTGGAGAAACTGAGAAGCCTGCGAAAGGTCACGCAGCTAGTAAGTCACAGAGCAGGGGTCAAACCCAGCTGTGCCAGGCCCTCAAATCCCTGGCCGCAGTGCTTTGGCATGGTGGGCAGCTGGTGGGAAATCACAGCGACTCCAGATGTCCTAGAAATTACCTGATCCAACCACCATCCCTCAACTGAGGTGAGGAGGCTGAAGCGCAGAAAGGGGAGGGAGGAGGGGAGTATGTAAGCTGCTGACTGGTACCCTTCCAGGTAGGGCTCTGCCCACCCCCACCTTGTACCACAGAAGCCTGCCCCTGTCCCTCACTTCTGGGAGTTCTCAACCTGGCCCAACTGCCATGTTGTCTAGTGAACGTCAACAAGTGTCCTGCCATCACCAGACCGCTGGCTTTGAGTCCCACACATGCACAAGGCACTGGAGGCAAGTCTCTGTAGCTAGGGGCACCTCTGCTACCAAGACTGGTTAGGCAGCAAAGGCAGCCTGAGAGGGCCCGGGGATGGGGAGGGGGCTCCCTCATTAAAGCAGCCCGCGCCTCCTGCCCCTCGGGACCGCCTGCTGATTGGTTCATAATTTTCTGGGCAAATGCAGGGCCATGTGTGAGATGACTCTAGGGAAATCAGGCCAAGGATTGGTTTGGGTTTGAAGCCTCTGTCTCCAGGGTCCCCCTTCGTCCTACCCCTCCCTGCCACCATCACTCTTGTCTGTGTCTGAGCCTTCAAATGTCCTTGCCTTTAAATGAAGGCTGGGTCTCCAAATGGGTGCCTCATTCTGTATTTGCCGTGCTAGACATGAACTGTGGTGGGCAGACAACAGGAAGGACTTCCCAGGCACCCCTGTGTTCTTCAAGGCCTCTAGGAATATTGGGACCATCATGTGGGGCAAGCTCTGTGAACTATGGGAACTGACTGATCTGGCCATTCCTTGGCACCCGGCCACAATCTGCACACCCCTCCCCAACATATTCAATGTCCTGTGCATCACATCTCCACTCCTGTGCTCTGTTGCCCTGAACCATCCCTCCCCTCTTAAAAACTCAAGAGTCTTGTGTCTGGATACCCACCCTAATCACCCAGGCTTCACATCTTTCTGGCCTCAAATTCAAAAAAAAAATTTTTTTTTATTATGGTAAAATATATACAACATGAACTGTCCCATTTTTATCACCTTTAGATGCACAATTCACAATGTTGTATAACCATCACCACTGTCTATTTCTGGAACTTTCTCATCAACCCAAACAGGAAACTCTGTACCTATTAAACAAGAACAGTCTACTGTCCCCTTCCCCCAGTCCCTGGCAACCACCATTCTCCTTTCTGTCTCTATGAATTTGCTTACTCTAGGAACCTCATCTCAGTGGCTTCAGACCATATTTGTCCTTTGTGTCTTCTCTCCTCTCATTTTTATAGCTCTGACAGTCCCTCCCGCTTCATTATTAGATTACACATTCTCTTGTGTTGATGTTTGACCTTTTCATGCGTGTAATGCCTATCTTCACCAGACCAAGAGCGCCCTGAGGACCACTCCTCCATAGCACTGAGAGGCTTGGCTCTGGGTGCACAGCCGGGTTCAGTAAACTCCTTAATAGTCCAGGGACTAGCCGACTGAGGGAGTGAATCGACACGTGGGTGAGACACTAGAGGTATGACCCAGTGACAGGGTGTGGGGGGGCAGGAACCATACCTGAGGGCACCCGTTCTGGCTGACCCGAGGAACATCGAAGTGCATCACAGATGAGATAGGGAAGGAGAGTCGGGTGATGGGCAGCCCTGTGAACGCCGGGTCCTGCTTTACCTGATTGACCCTGGGGAGGCAAGGAGACAGGGGTCAGCCCAGGAGTGCTGCAGGTGACAGGTGCTCTTGGTTCTGTGCCCCAGCCTGGCAGCCAAGGGCTCCCATGCAGATGGGCTCTGGACTGATGTGAGAGAGGAGGAGGGGGCAGGGACCTGGACACCAGGACAGGGGATGGACCCTGGTCCTTCTGATCGCTGGCCCAAGCCTTGGGAAAGCTCATCTGGGTCAGGAGATGGGCTGCAGCTCCCAGGTTCCCTGCCCCATGACTTGCTGTGGCCCGGGCCACATCTGAATGCACCAGCTGCCCTCATCTTCAGAAAGCCTCGCCTTTGGAAGTCCTTGCCAGAATGACCCACCCCCAGGCTGGCAGTTCTAGTTTAGGCTTGGCAGGGCACGGAGGCTGCAAGGGCAGGATTCAGGAGGTGTGTGTGTGAGCGTGTGCACGTGTGCTGAGCTCTTAGGAGGGCTGGGAGTGAGTGAATCAGTCAGCTTCATTCCTCCAACAAGCAAGGAGTGTTCGCAGGTCATCAGAACTCAACAGATGGTGTACTGGAGTCCTGTTGGGCCATCAGAGTCAGTGGAAGTGACAGAGGCAGACAGCTGACCCCCAGGAGATGGTGCTGTGACCTCCAGTGGCCAAACTAGCCTGAATACCCTTCCTGAGGGCTGCAAATCCACCCAACCCCAAAGGTTGTCTGGGGAGGTGGGACATGAGCTTCAGCTGGGGCCAGGGAGACCCTCAGGAGGGTAAAGGAGGAGACTCATGGGCAGGGTTAAAGGGAAGTTCTGAGCTGACCCACAGGCTGCCTTCTTTGGGGACAACCACTGGCTGGAGCCTTGGCCCTGCACTAGAGTAGGAGGGGGAACTGTGGATGTGGTGGGTATGGGATGGGGAGGCAGGTTTGGAGGGGCTGAGGACCTCCTGTCCTCCTCCACATGCTGGCTCCTCTGCAGCCTCCTCTCCAGAGAGTTCTGAGCTGCCCCCTTCCAGGGACCATGGGCAACTTCCTGGGACCTCAGACCCAATGGGAGGTTTGAAAGGCCTTGAAGAGGGCAAGTTTCTAGGGCTCCTGGAATCATGGCCTGTGGTGGCAATGACAACCTTTCCCCTCCTCTGTCCTCTGCCCTCCCCGCCCTCCCCCTGCCCACACCCACCTGGGCCCCACTCACTTAAAATCATTGTAGTTGGGAACCACCCTGGCAATGACCACCATGGGGTCTGGGTTGTTGACCAGGGGCTCGTTGACTCCGCGGAGAAAGACCTGGGGAAGAGAGGAGGCAGGTGAGCCTTGGGTGGCTTTGGGCCCTCTCGGGGACAAGGCAAACCGACCTGCCATCTTTCTCCCCAGTAATGAGCTCATCCCTGCCTCCATCTGTCTCACTTGGTTCTTTCTCTGCTCAGGCTGCCCTCCTTCAGGCCCTGGGCTAGGCAATGGGAAGGCAGAGGGAGAAGACACAGATTCTGTCCCCATATATCTCCACTGCCATCCCAAGCAACTCCTGATCTGGCTCCTGGCCCTCACCCCTTACCCACCAAATGGGCTCCCACTCGCCCCTCAGCCCTCACCCTAACTCCCCCAGCTGTGATTCCTGTGGCTCCTTTTACTCCTCTGACCCCCATCACTGGCCTCTATTCTGCTCCCAACCCATCCCCTTTCCCAGGCAGTTTGATACATGATGGCAAAAACTGCTTTTGTAAAAATGAATTGGACCATGTCATTCTCCAGCTTGAGACCAGCAAGGACCATCCTCTCACTGCCCTTAGAGTGAATCCATGGCCAAAACCTGCATGTGTTGGCCTGTCTGCCCTTGGCCCGCATCTCCACCAATCCCCAAGTCCTCCTTTGCTCCAGCCTCTTTTGTCTCACCCCTCCAATATGCTCACTTGTTTCTGTCTCAGGGTCTTTGCACATGCTGATCCCTCTGCCTAGACCCCCCCCACCCCCACCCCTGCAACTCAGTGGCTGGCTCCTTCTCTTCCTTTAGAGCTTAAATGTCACCACCTCCGGCAGACCTTCTGTGACCACTCTTCCTAAAGCAGCCTGCCCCATTCTCAGCCCCTGGATTGCCTCTTCTGTACCACTCATCATAACCTGTGTTCATTCTCATTTCTTTCTTGTTCATGTTCTGTCCGTCTGACTAGAACCCAGGCTCCACAGGGGCGGGGACCATGTCTACCTCATTCACTGCTCTTAGCAAACGCCCCTGGCACAGAGTAGGAACTCAGTGTGTGTTTCAGGGAGAAATGAGCTCCACTGATGAAGGAGAAAAGTGGAGGACAGGGGAGGGAGAGGCTGAGTGTATTTCTGAGTGAGAGAGAGACAGACCTCTGATGCCTGGGGGGGGGAGGGGTGGCGTGGAGAGGGGCCAGGCAGTGGCCTCAGGCAGGGGCTGGGCTTGAGCTGCTCTTGGAGGGTGGATGGGGGTCCTAACTACAGGGTGCACAGGGGAAGAAAAGCAGAAAGAGAAGGGGCTGTGAACACAGCTGAGGGGCCACTCACAACAGCTGGGTCACTATGTCACCCTGGCCAGTCCTCGCTCCACCCTGGGCCTTAGGATCCCAGCTCATACACTGAGGGGTGGGTCCATACTGTCCCCAGTCCTCCTAGTCCTGACCTTCAATGGGAGGAGAGTGCCTGGGAGTAGGGGCTTGTTCTGGCTCCTCTCCCTTTCCTCCTCCCTGAGCACTCCCTCCTGGGTCCCTCTGCCAGGACCCATCTGAGCTGGTGCCACACAAGTGTGAAGTAGTAAGGCCTTAAAATAATAGTGCTTAGGGTCTTTCAGTGCTTGCTGGGGTCCCTGGAGACTGAGTCCCTGCCCCAGATTCAAAGGACTGGATCTGCTGCAGGTATTACAAACTTTGGGTGGGGGCAGGAGTCTGGGCTGAGGGAGTCCGCTGCAGAGCTGTCAGGCCCTTGTGCTCACAGGGACGCCAACAGGTGTAGGGGCTGAGAGCAGGTCTCCAAGAGGTGGGGGGTGGTGGCTAATTTACACCTGGTCCATGCTGAATGGTCAGGTGTGAATGAGATAGGCACACTGCTCATGACAGCCGGTGAGTGACAGAAGCAATTTCTCTGCACACTGTGCTCTCCAGTCTGCTCTCAGGACTGGAAGGGGGGACATCTGTGCTGGGGCCAGGGAGTGGGCGGAGTGCTGGAGACTCTACCAGGTAAGTCCGTGGGCTGGGGTGGGTGTAGGGCAGATCCTCGGTGGAGATACCTGCAGGCCAGGGTTCTGCTGGGTCTTAAGGATGTGGCCTTCTCCCTGTGGGATGTGGCCTGGGGACAGCAAGGCCAAGCTGTGGCCACTTTTCCTACTTCTGTGTGTGTGTGTGTGTGTGTGTGTGTGTGTGTGTGTGAATTGCTGGCAGGTCTCAGGAAAGGGCATGACATAAAAGGGAGGGAGATTGGACCAGAGGGACCCTGCAAGTCACACACACTGGCACCCAAGGTGGCTGTGGGGAAGCAGAGATGGGGGCCAGGAGCTCTGGACTTCCATTCCCAGGCTCTCCTTGGGTCTCAGTGTAGCCAGCTGTGAAATGAGACTCAAGAACAGTTCTTGTCCTGCCAGGCTTACAGTGCTGTGGAGTACATCAGATTGGCCCGGCTGGGGCAGGGGAAGCCCAGAGCTTGGGCCTTCTTGGCTGCTCCCTCCGCCCCCATCATACTCAGACCAATGCTGCATTTGAATCTGTCAGCCTTGGGCAGTTTGAAGGCTGTGGGGGAAAGAGAGGGTGTAGGTTCCTGGACATCTTTCTGGAGCACTGCCCATCCTCCTGAGGCTGCTGAAAGGCTGAGGGGTAGAAGGTTGGGGATGGCATGTGTGGAAGCTAGGTCCAAGCTGGGCCAGGCCTGGAGGAGTCTATGTAAACAGTTGTTGAATGGATGAATGAATGCCTAATTGGAAGGCCAGCCAAACCTCTTCAGAAATAGGACTCAAAGAAGAGGGGGGGGGCCCTAAAATTTGGGGCTTGTAAGCCCTAGATCAGGGGTCACTACTGCAAGAGGGAGAGAACATGAGAGAAAATAGGAAGGGACTATGGGCCAAAGTGGGACGCCACCCCCGTGAGATTCAGGCAGACTTAGGCTTTGGTAGCCTCCCCTTCTCCATCCTGCCTGCATGGTGTGTGGAGCAGAGCAAGAGATGGCCAGGTTAGGGTAGGACTGTGTGCCTGGAAGTGCTGGGAAAGGTTAGGCATCCTTTTCATCTCCATCCTTATCCCCATCATCCCTGACATCCCAGGGCTTGTCCTTCACAAAGTCCTTTGGCTATTCTTGAAAGGCCCTGTTGGTTTCTTCCCCAGACACCCCTCCCTGCCTTATAAAGTCAAGCCAATTGGAGGTGGTTAAGGGCAGGGCCTGGGGGCTGCTCAAAGCTTGTCTCCCCCCACCCCTGCCCCAGGCCCCAGTCTGGCACCTCCAGAGCTGTGTGGTTGCTGCCGACGTAGCGGGGGAAGAAGCTGCCCTTCCGAACGATGGTCGCGTACAGTTGGGTCTTGGCAGTGGCTTCTTCAGCTTTTCCAGACTGGGCGGGCTTGGGTCAGGGGGAAGGAAGAAGACACACAAGAAGGAGAGTGACTAAGGGGAAGCCCCTGGCCATAAATCCAACCCTCTGCAGACAATCACTTGGCATTGCTCCATCGGGGCTCCGAGCTGATAATTAAAGCTCATGGTCCCCGTGAGCCCTTCCAAGATCAATATAATAAATCTTCCCTTTTCTATTTGAATATTTCATCGCCCTCACAAGGACCATTGCCTGCCTGCTCTCTTTGTGAAGATGTGATAACAAGGCCTGGGTTGTAAGTGGCCAGAGAGCCAGAAGGCCTGGGTGATGATTGCAGAATCACAGCTAAAGCACTGAGCCTTCCAGGTGAGTCACTCATCTCTCTGGACCTTCCTGTCTCTGCCTGCCCCAGGTACCTCATCTAGGCTTAGGGAAGGTGCTTAAGGAAGGTAAAGACCCCTAGGTCATGGTTGAGGAGGTGCTTGGAAAGAAGATCGGTGCAAGGCTTGGTGGGAAGAAAGGAGAGGAACAAACTGAGCACCCACTACGTGGCAGGTACTTTGCCAGGGGCTTTATGCCCATTGTTGCAATTGATTGTCCAAATGCTTGTTCAGTGTCTCTCTATTTTGCCAATGAGAAGTGGAGGCCTAGGGGGTTAAGCAGCTTCCTATGGGTACACAGTTAGCAAGAGGCAGACCAGGGATAGGAATCTAGGCAATCTTGCATCACATTGTTCTTTATTCCAAGCCACATTAGGGGTCTGGAGGGCACATTGAGGGGAAAGTAATGCTCTGTTCATCTTAGCCCACTGCCTAGCACATAGTAGGTACTTACTAAGTACTGGAGCCATGAAAGAGTGAGTTCTCCCTTCCACCAATCAGCACTGGGGAGAGGGAGCCGATGGGGGAGTTGTCCTGGGAAGTTCAGGCCATGGACGGAGATGCCTGAGACTCCCCACTCCAGGCTCCTGCCCAGTTGCCTACTAGAGGGGTGCACTCCAGGGAGCACTTTCTCTCCCACCTGCCCCAAATCTTCTGGGCCTTCCTCCTGCCAAGGCAGTGTGTGGCAGCACAGAAAGAACTGACGTGGGAGACAGGTGACCTGGGCTCACCCTCCACTCTGCTACTCATTCGCTCTGTCACCCAGGTTAGGAGGATTCCTCTCTCTGGGTCCCAGTCCTATGTATGCAAAATGTAATTCACCTTGAGGATTAGAGATGGTGTCTGGCCCAGGACCTGGGACATAGATATTCTGTAAATACTGTATTTCTTTGCTTTTTAGATACAGTCCCACTTTTAACATACATGAAATCAGAATATATCTTTCCTTGGCGTATTTATTTAATGTAGTAGATGTTCCATGCTATTGGGCTCTTTTACAGAGATGAATTTGGAGAATTCCAAATTCTCATGGAAGTCATTCATGTCTACCTGCCAGGAGCTGGGTTTCCTGAGCCCCATATGGTCCAAGAATTGTCATACTGCAAGGTGAGCATGGGAAGCTCCGAGGGAATAGCTGGGGGCATCAAGGTGGTTCCCACCTGCTCTCCCCTTACCTATCGCAGGCCCTCACGGGCTCAGGGCTCTGACTCACCTTCACTAGCTCAAAGTGGTAGGGGTGGAAGACACGCAGGTACTTGATAGGGATTTGGTAGGATAACAGCTCCTCTTTCTTTTTATTGTCCATCACCTTGAGGACCACATCTTAATAGAGAAAAAAGAGCACAAGGTCAAAACAGGGCTTAGCTGATCAACATCCCACCCAGTGAGGTGAGCCAGTGGGAGGTGAGACATTGCCCAGAGCAGGCAGCAGGGGCCCTGCTGAGGAACTAACATGCACATGTACACATGTGAGACACACGCACACACACACACAAACACACACACACTCACACACATTCACAAGCGCTGTTTGAGCCCTGGGCCTAGGACAAGTCTCCATGTCAGGTGCTGTTAGAATCCAAAGATGCAATTCTGTCCTATGGTCCAGAAACTCCAAGCCCAGAGATGGACACACCCAGAATGGAGCCCCCATGTCAAGAGACACACATATGCTGGCACAGAGACACACACACAAGCAGGAATAATACCCCTTCCTAGGAGCCGCTTCTCTTAGTCACAGACACTCTCACCAGCTCTTCAGGCAGGGAAGGGAGGGCTTACCTCCCACATGTTGCAAATGGGGAAACTGAGTCTCAGTAAGGAAACAGGATCTGCTCAAGAAAACTTGCAATACAAATATCAACAAAAGTTTACTCCAAGGAAATGAAAACTAGACTAACACTATAAACAATGCAACACTTAGAAAACTCCCTCCATGGGGTGCCTGGGTGGTTCAGTCGTTAGGCGTCTGCCTTCAGCTCAGGTCATGATCCCGGGGTCCTGGGATCGAGCCCCACATTGGGCTCCCTGCTCAGCAGGAAGCCTGCTTCTCTCTCTCCCACTCCCCCTGCTTGTGTTCCCTCTCTCACTGTCTCTCTCTGTCAAATAAATAAAATCTTTAAAAAAGAAAAAAAGAAAACTTCCTCCAAAGAGACTACATTTTGTCATTAAATGCATGAACTTCAGGATGAACTCTGGGGAGAATGCCAATGACCTGGAAATAATCATGGCAATCCTGCTTAGTGAGCACATGCTGTGTGCCAGATACAGGGATGGTTGCTCCTGAGTCACTATTCCAACAAATCCCCACCACAAACCCTCAAGTAGGAATCACCATCTCTGTTTTTAAAATGTGATTAGTGGAGCTGAGAGTGGTTAAATAACTTGATCACCATCACAGAGATAGTAAATGGCTGATGGGAGAGGCTGAGCTTGTGATCCTGGAGGCATCTCTCCACTCTGGAAGTCTGTGGTTTGAGGGAGGAGAGGAGATGGGGAAGGGGGAAAAGGAGGGAGGAGGGGGAGAGAGAATAAGAGAGATGGAGGAAGGAAGGCTCTAAAAGATTTAGAAAAAAACGGGAAAGGGAGGATGGGAAGGACAGGTGTACCTGATAGAGACTGGAGTAGACCCAGTCTACTTGAGACAAGGACACATCAGCACCACGGACAGCTGCCGGCAGGTCGGTTCGGCAGGCTGGGAGCCCCACGTAGCTCAGTCACTTAGAGTTGGGTGGGTCATTTGCATTTTTTAAAAGATTTTATTTATTCAGTTGAGAGAGAGAGAGAGCACAAGCAGAGAGAGAGAGAGTAGCAGGCACCCCCACTGAGCAGGGAGCCCAATGTGGGGCTAGATCCCAGGACCCTGAGATCATGACCCTAGCTGAAGGCAGTCACTTAACAGACCGAGCCACCCAGGTGCCCCTGGGTGGGTCATTTGGATAAGTGTGTGGAGGAGGAAGAGGAGGAGGAGCCTTTGCTAATTACTCTTCCGTTCTTCCTCTTCCCCACAGCTACTCTGGATACATAGAGGGAAAGACACTTGCCAAAGTCCCTCAAGAGCTGGCCATATGGGATCTGTGCTAAAAGGAAAGAAAAGGAAGTGGGTACCCAAAAGACTCCAGGTTGTCTTGAAAGAAGTAGAGTAAGACAAAGGATTTGAAGTGAGCAGACCTGGGTTCTAGTACTAACACACCAACTTGCTCTGTGATCTTTGGTCAGTCACTTAACCTTTCTGAGCTTCATGTCCCTGCTCTGCAAAATGTTAATATTTTAAAAAGGAAAAACCTTGTCCCTCTCCTACTATTGTTGCGGGGAGGGAAATGTGTTTTTCAAGTTATGAAATTCTAAGCAAATGCTCCTTGTAGTTGTCACTATTTTCCTCCTCATTAACCATCTGTAGTGCTCCGTATACTCACCCAGCCCTGAGCAGAACTGAAAAAACTCAGCTGGAGGATTCCAGTGCTCCCAGCCAAAGCTTCAACAGTAGTTGTGGAAGCTGTAGCCCCTCATGGCCACTATCTATGGGCCCTAAGTCCCCAAATCTGGTTGGAATTTGCTGAGGCTGAAAGAAGGGTGAATGTCTTGCATTTTTACCCCCTACCCCCATCTTTGGAGCTCTGTGTGGGCAGCCGGCAGATGAGCTGTAACTGGGCGGAATGGACAGCCATCCTTCCCTGTTCCTGTCTCCATGCTACAAACACGCTTCATCAGCTTCTTCTCTGGGCATTGTGCCCCTCCGGCCTCCCACGGCTCCCTTTGTGTGGCCAACAAGCCATTTCTGCCACCCCCCTGCTTTAGCCCTGACACGGGTCTGCAACTCCCCTTTGCTTTTCATTAACACCTCCTTGAGCTACCTCCTCCCCTCCCCGCCACCTCTTGGCTTGGCCCCCATCTCCCCCACCCCCACCACAGACATCACCACAGCAACCGGTTCCAACCAGGTTCCAACCAGCATCCAGCTACTTCAATCTGCAAAGAGGAGACTGCCAATATTCCCTGCCTATCCAGGAGGCCTTCCCTACCCTCTTGTTCTTTCTGCAGTGAGTCTTATCCCCTCTCTGCTGCACAGATGGGCCCCAAGGCCACTGAATCATCATGTCCTTTCCTATAGTCACTCCGAATGTGCAGAGCTCAAGGTGGGGTGGGATCCCAGGTCCACTCACCACAACCCCTAACTTCCTGTCAGCCACATAGATGCATGCACACACGCCCATATACGTACACACACTATACACACGCGTACTGCCAGGCACACGCCACCTCCCAGATAAATCTAGGCACACACACAACACATTGTTGCAGCACACACACACACACACACGCGCGCACACACACACGCACGCAAGCCTATGGCAGTCACAAGCTCGTACTCACACACACTACTTTCCCACATACACGTGGACCAGCAGGCAGGCATTCACAAACAAAATACATGTGCATGAAATCCTAGGTCAATTTTCCCTCCTCTTCCACATATTCTTAATTCACCCCAGCAGCTCCACCTATCCCTTTATAGGCAGAAAAATATCCTTTGGCTTGACCCAGAACTAGCTTCTTGCCCTTTTATTGATGTGTCTCCTTGTGCTTTGCTTCTCTTCCCTTCCCCTGTCCTTAGCAGCTGGCTTTCTGTTCTTTGTGAGGCAGACAGGAGTTCTAAGTCCCTAGTGAGATTTCAAGGGGAGAAGCCAAGCCGGTCCTCGGAGGGAAGGACCACCTGCAAGACGGGAGCCTGAGGTTCTTCTGACTTGATAAGAGCAGAGATATCGTGGGCACCTGTGGGTCTGTGCTGACTAAGCCTGATGCCAGTGCCCACAGCTGTCCTGGCACCTGCCAGTCAATACTCCTGTGTGCCCAGCCTGAGCTCGCCCAAGAGCAGAAACCACGAGCGCACACGCATATGTATGCACACCTGTACCTGGAGATTTCGGGATGAGCCCTGCCTTGAAAAAGTTAAATTACTTACAGTGCTAGAATTTGCTGAAACATAGGGACTGGAAAGGCTTCCGGGGGTGGAGGAACAAGAACTAGGAGGCAGTTTCTACAAAAGTGCTCCGTGGCCCTCAGGAACACTGCTATCTGACTGTGGGCAGTATCAGGGAGCCAGGGCAGGATAAGGAGCCGTTCTAGGGAAGCAGTTAGAACCCTGGAGCTGCAGTGAGAGCAGGTATGCTGATCCTAGGTCCTCCACTTACTGACTGCATGAGCTTGAGCCAGTTATTTAAGTTCCCCGAATCTCAGTGTTCCCATCTAAGCAATGGGAGCAGCATGGCTTCTCGCAGGAGGTGTGACTCCGATGAGCGATGTGTGAGGATGTGCCAGGAAGCTGCAATGTGCTGTTTCAGTGAGAGGAGGTAGTAATAACAACCATGAAAATGATAACAGTGGCCATAAAAAGATAAGCTTTCCTTCTCTGGAAAATTCATTTATGTGGAACAACTCATTTTTCGAGCAGACCAAGGAGATGAGGCATGACAGTGTTATGATTTTTTTTCTTTAAAGTGCTTTTAACTGAGCCCAAAGAGGTGTTCAGGTGGCTTCCAGCTGAGTTGAGAGGGAGGCTGCTTCTGCCTCACACCCCTCCCCTGCACACCAGCCCCCTTTGCCCCTGCCTCACCTTCTCGCCCCGCATCCTCAGCCTGGAGCTCCACTTTGACCGTGTCCCCCCAGATGGGGGCTTTGGTGGGCTCCGAGGTTACAGATGTGACTGCCTTAGCATTCTGGTTCTTCGTGTCCTCAGATGTGGTTTTCCTGGGGAGGGGAGGAGCAGGCTGAGTCAGAGGAAGGGTGTCCAGTCTGCTGCTCAGCCCTCCTGGACACGCTGTCCATAAATCTGAGTAAAGGGTGGACGGAGCATAACGAGCTCCCTCCCAGGCCGACACACTCCTGTCATCCTAGGCCCAGGGGACGCTGGGCCTCTCTCCTCAGCTGCTCTGACTGCCCGGGTGACCACACTGTCTTGCTGACCACTGCTGAGGCCTTCACGTGGACTCAGGCACCAGAGGCCAGGGCTGGGGATGGGAGCAGGGATAGACGCCTTGCCTGTCTGACTTCCTGCCCCCTGCCTGGGCCGGGCTCCCCAGCAGGCGCCTGTGTGCACAGACTCCCCATCCTGACTCTCTTCTCTAGGTTCTGTCCCCTGGGAGGAAGTCTCTGGGCAGGGCGGCTGTGTGGTGCCTGCCTGGCTAGCTTCTCCTTTGACCTTCATTTCCCTAAGCTGCTGGCCCAGATTCCTGAGGCTCAGCCCAGCTCCCCGGGCTCTGAACCTTTACAATGGAGCACACTCAGGCTCCTGCCTTCTGCAGCATCCACTGTGCGCAGGGCCATGGGTTGGACACTGGGAGCCAGGCATGGGACAGGGCAGGGGGTGGTGAGGGGTTGTGCAGGGCCAGGGTGTCCAAGGTGAGGCTGGAGCCTGGGCCCTCTGCAACCCAGTGCATCCCACAGGTATCTGAGTTAAGTGTCCCTGAGCTGCCGAGCCATCAAACAGTTCAGCGAGAGAGTTAATACTTCTTCTGTTGAGGAGGTTATTATGTTGGGGCTGTAAATGGCACCGCTACACTAACTGCAGCAATCATGGGTGAGGAATCATCCCAGAGCCTGGAGCAGGGGAGCTGCACCACGTACTCGGGAGGGGGAGGTGCCGCCGATGGCTCCTCAAGCAGAAGCACAGATGGTGTCCTTACCAGCCTTGGAACCACCCCCGGAGGCCCCCAAAAGGAGCGTGGGGCAGGCGAGTTGGCCCAGAAGCTCCGAGCCAATGTGCCCCACATGGTAGCTACACCAGCCCGTGGCCTTCTCAGCTCATCCTACTGTCCTCCAGGAAGGCTTCTGGCTCCCCCTCACCCCCCAGGTCCTCACTCTGTCCTCTGGACCTGAGTGACATAGCAGCCTGGATCTTTGCTCCCCAGTTGTCTGTAGGACTCCCGTGGACAACCATTCTTGTGAGAGTCCTGTCTCTAAGCTCCGGCGGTCAACTGAAAACTCCCCTCTGCTTCGGCTGAGAGGCAGTGTGGCGCGGTGATGACCGCAAGGTCCCTGGAGTTCCAAATCCTAGCTCTGCCCCTTAGTAGCTGCGTGACTTGGGCAAAGTACATAATCTTGCTGTGCTCTACTTCCTTCATCTGTGAAAGGGGGTTGATAATGCAGGGCCGTTGTGGGCATGAGATGAATTCATATGTGTAAAGCACTTGACATATTGTTAAGCACCACGACGGTGTGAATAGTAATAATCATAATAATTTTAATTGTCCTTGGCCTGGTGTCCCCCCATCTTGACTCCAACTCTGGGTCTACAACTGGGGGTCTCTGGCTGCTGTGACCAAGGTGTGGGGTCCTGGAGAGAGTACTGGCTTCAGAGCGACACACAACTGGGTCTGAGCCCACTGTAACCTCTTAACCAGGCCACCTGCCCTCTCTGAGCCTCAGTGTCCAGCTCTGTAGGTGGACCCTCCCTCCCAGGGCGGTTATAAGGACCAGGAAGAAAGCAAGTTAAGCTCCCAGCACTCAGAGGGCCCCAGTTCGCGTTATTCCCTCCTTTGTGAAACAAGCTGGGTGTTTCTCAAAGGTGGCTGACCCAGGGCAGCCCGGCAGGGGCCGGGGAGAGCTGAAGGAGGGCTGAGATGCAGAGGGCCGTGCCTCCCAGACACATCGCCTCCCCACACCTACAAAGGGGGCCCCGCTGGCTCAGGGGTGTGTGGGAGGCTGCTGGGCTGGAGAGGTGAAGGCCTCGAGGCTGGGAGGTATTGGAACCCTCTTCCTTCTGACTTGGTGACCTCTGCTAACTCAGGGGTGCAATGGGAGCCCCTCCTCCTGCCACCCTGTGCCTTGCACTCTGTGTCAGGACGAAGTCAGTCCTCTACACCGCAAACACCCAACCTGCCCCTGCAGTGCACGTGGTGCTGTGTGTCCCTGGGGGCTTGCCGGCACCCAGAGAGGAGACCTGAGCCGAGGGACCTGAGTCACACGCAGTGCAGTGACAGACCTCAGGCTGGAACCCATGGCCTGTTCTTGCCAGCCTGTCTTCCACCCTCCTGAGAGGTGGCCTCACAAGCTCCTGGTGGGAGGCACTCCAGGTAGAAAGAGATGGGGACGGGCAAGGGACAAGGCCAAGGGAGCCTGCAGGTGCTGACTCTGCTCAGGCGTAGAAGTGGTTAAGCAAACCTCCCTTCCCTCCCTTCCCTCAACACACGCCAAAGAGGTCCGTCAGGGCTAGGTGAGTGGAGGCTGAATAACTCAGGAGGGGTGAGGCCCCCCGGGGAAGGAGGGAGGCTTTTAGCAGGTGGAGGGAGGCTGTCAGGATAATGGCTTTTCCTGGCACAGCTGACTCCTTCAGGCCTTGATGCTATTCTAGAAACTGGAGATCTAGAGGGCTGAAGGGGACCAGCTCACTCCTTGCTCCTAGTCCCCGAGACCCCAAGTGCCCTGATGGGGCTCGGGTCTCCCAGTGCAGTTTTGGAGCCAGGGAGCCTCTTCAGGACCTGCCCACACACGGCCCAGCTGCAAGAGCGGGATCTTCCCTCTGGTCCCTAAAGCCCTGGCCTAGTTCTAGCCCACAGGCCCTGGGTGCTGCCTGCTGTCCCGGGGCTCAGACTTCATCCAGCCATGGGGGGGCAGTCACACCAGGATGGAACTAGGGTTCGGTTCAGAGGCACAGTTTAGCAATCCTGAGTCTCAAGCTGCCAGGAAAAGGAAATCCCTCTCTGCCAGCCCCCACCCCCACCCCCCAGCACCCTAGAAGGATGCGTGGATGTTGGCAAATGAGCCAGGAGGCTCCGGGGCTCCCACCCAAGCAGAGGCTAGGGGTGAGGCCTAAGCACATCTGTGAGTGGGAAGGAAGAAGATGGATTTTGCTTTCCTTCTCCGAGGCTCTAACTAAGGGAGATGCATGGTCTGGTCCCCAGGGGCTGCAGCTGCCAGGGAGGTGAGCAGTGGGGTGGGTAGCAAGGGGCACTGATGGGGAGGGGGAGTGCAAGCTCCTGAGCTGCTCCCCCACCTGCCACCCAGCCTTTGAAATGCCCTCTAGAGCACACACCTCTAGGGGTGGGACCTGTGTGTGCCATTGTCCCTGCCTCCAGGAAGTCTCCCCTGACCGGCCTCTTCTCTGCTTCCCCTCCCTCAGCGCAAGCGCACAAGCTTGTGTGTGCATGCATGGGCACATGCATACACAGACACACGGGCTTCCCTGGGGAGGTTTGTGTGCCACACTATACCCCATCTCCCACCTCCCAGGCCTCTAAGCCGCCCCCCTGCACTTGCCCCGCCTGTCCGCTTGGTCTCCCACGCTCCTCAAGGTATCAGAGCATGAACAACTGTCAAGGTCTGGCCTCCTCCAGGGCAGGGCTTTGGAAGCCCAGGATGCAGACCACCTGGCTTGTCCTGAGTGTTGCTCCCAGGGAAGCCCCTAGGAGATCAAGGGGAAGGGGAGGATCCCAATTTGAGTCTGTTCGGGCTGCTGGGGTCCTGGCTCGGCAGGACCCTGAATCCTGAAAGGCCAGAGAGATGTTCCCAGAAGCCCCAAGGAAGGAGATGGTCAGGCAGAATAAGAATGGACAAAGGGCAGAACCTTCAGGTGGATGGATAGTACAACAAGGGTTCTTGCAATCTTTTGATCTGGTCCTGCACAGTCCTGTTGCTTGCTCACCTGGGAAACTTAGAGGTAGGTTCCTCTAGGCCAGGTGCCAGGTGTGTCATGATTGGGCCCCATTCTGTCCTGAGAAGGCAGGGCAATTCCCCTCTACCTGCACCCTCCATGCCGGCCTCTGAGCCAGGAAGTCCAGCCTCCCCAACCTTCTGAAGTTGAAGAGGCAGCCAGACTCCCTGGCACAGGCCTACTTCCATCCCAGGAAGGCACAGAAAAACCCAATGATGTGTCTCATGCCCAGAAGCCCAGCCTTATGCAACAGGGGTAGGAGGGGAGAATTGGCCCCTGCAGAGATGGTCACCCAAATGGGGTGGTCAAAGGCTGGATTCTTCGGATTTTGACCCTGCCTGGGCTGGACTGGGGAGGCAAGGTTTTCTGGAGGATGCAGGGCTTGAATAGATGGAGAGGAGGACCTTCCCACTTGGAGGATGGAGCCTGGGGCTTACAGGGGCAAGAAGAGTCTCATGGGCAGGTGTGGTGAGGGCATGGCTGGCTGATCCAGGGTCAGTGTGCTGGGAGCATGGGTAGTCAGAAGAATGAGGCTTGTGGTCCTCCCTGACCTCGCTCCTTCTCCAGCTCTCTTCTCTCCACACCCATGTCCTCTGAGGCCAGACAGGAAGGAGGGCAAAGCCCTGCCCTCATACCTCTGACCTTGGCCAAGCTCCCCTGGGATTGCTGGGCCAGAAGATGCAGTCAGGGCTCCACAAAAGCGGAGCTAAGATCCCAGGTAAGGATGTCGGGTCTGAAGCTCCCCTCTCTCCTCCCACTTTACTGCGCCACAGCCCATCAACATCAGTGCCCCCCACCCCAAGTGTGCCCCGCCCCCAGCCGCAGTGCAGCTGGTTCTTGTGGGTTCTGAGCTCTTGGGAGGCTGCCACTTCAGGCATGAGCAGGGCTATTATTCTTAGCAAAGCAATGGCTCTCATCCTGGGTTTCATTTATTAATTGGACTCTAATGAACCATCACTAATTGCTGATGGTGCTACACCAACTACAGGTGGGCCTCGATGGAAGGAGTAACGGCCCCTGGAGCGCTGAAGGCCAGCCAGTCCCCCAGCCCCCCATCCACGTGGGCCTGACTGCTCTCCTCCGCACCTTCAGGCAGGGAGCGGGGACTGCTCTGGAAATCAGAAATGGGTGGGTCTAGACACTCCTGGGCCTTCAGGATGGGGACTGAGGGTAGCCTGGGATGAGGGAGATCTCCCAGGGGGAGGACAGATCCAGGGAGAAGCCAAGGACTGAGCAGGGAGCACCAACATGTCTGGGTTATAGAGAGAAAGGCTGCCACAGAGGAGGCACCAGAGAGAGAAGAGGGACTCAGGAGAGGCTTGTCCTGGAAGCAAGGAAAGAGGGGGCTTCAGGAAGGGGGGCTGTGCCTTTGAGACGTGAACAGAGAACGGGCATCCAAGGGGAGGCCACGGGCCCCAGGCGGAAGAGGACGCTGGAGAAGCCGGATGCGGAGGCTGAGTCCGAGCGGGCTGGGGGTTCAGGAGGGGCAGACACGGGGCAAGGCCCAGAATTCAACTGAGCAGTGGTGTTTGGTCTGCACACAAAAACCGGCTGATTTCACACAACGATCTGGATTTCTGGCTTCTCACGAAATAGAGCTGACAACCTGAGCCCGCGTTCCTCCGAGGCAGGCACCGGAGGGGCTGATGAAGGAGCTCTATGCTCCTGTTTGTCTCACACACCCGGCTGCTGTCAGCATCCGTGGAGCCGGCTCCTCCCGCCTGAAGTCACCGACTTTGTCACCCCTGGCGCCACTCCCTCTGATGGAAGCTCAGTGTGTGTCGGGGATGGGAGGTGACAGGAAGGAGCACAGCACAAGGGCAGGAGGAGCCTGCCACCCTCTTGGATGGATGCCAGACCATGCAGCACCTGACCTGGAAGCCTGTGGGGGAGGCAAGGGGGACAGAAGCCGGACCGAGCCCAGAGGGAGGACCCAGCCTCCTGGCCACTTGTGATGTCCGGGGCAGGAGGAGGGGCCCTGTCAGCAGCTGTGCCCATGCTCAGAAATAAGCAGACAGGACAGCCTGTGCATAATGCAGTGAGGACACCAGGAGGGTCCCCACTGGCCTGTCTCATGGCCTGAAATCTTCCCATTAAAACTTGCTTCTCTTAGTAAGCACTGCCCCCCTTGGGCTGCTCTCCAGGATTCCGGTGCCTCTGGGGAAGGAAGAGCTCAGGCTTTTTGGGTCTGAATAAGTGTTTCAGGCATGAGAAGACCTCAGGGGCCCTGCATGGTGGTGGTAGGGGAACATCTGGAAAGATCCTTGTGGCTGCAGTCTGGCTGGGGGGTTCTCAGGCAACCCCCCTTTAACCACTGACACCAGCTGTGTTTACAGCTCTGGGTTACAGGGACGTTCTCACTGAACAAAAATTCTGAGGCTCTGAGCCTCAAAGGGACTGACATCATTTGGAGCAGGTGCAGATGGGCCAGGTCACAACATAGGCTGGGGGCCCTGCAGGGGAGATAAGACCCAAGATTCTTAGGCCTCCCCTGGGCCTTCTCCCCCACACTGTGCCTTTTTTCCACAAGCATCCTGCTAGGAAGGAAGGAACCTTGGCCTCTACCAGAGTGAGTTGCTAGTGGCCAAATGGAGACCCTTCCCTTAATCTGCTCCACTCTCACTGGCCAGCCCTGTGACCTCAGACAAGTCCCTTCACGTTCCTGGGTCTTGGCCTCTTCGGCCATCACATGGGGCTTATGCAACCTGCCTGCCAGGGTGGCTGGATTAAAGCCAGAGTGTAAGGAGAACTGAGCTCTGTGAGAGCTCAGCATGGGCCACCAGCAGCAAATGAGGGCTGCTTTATTCCTGGGACTGTCCCGTGATCCCTGTCACTGTGTATTACTGCTGTATTTGCTGAGCCCAACCCTCTGGCAGCTGAGACAAGCTCCCAGTTCATCTGTGAGTCATGCCAGGCCTCTGCCTACTCGGCCCAAATCCCTGCCCTCTGGGCCCTTTGGTCAAGGCCCACAACCAGATGGGGGAAGATGTGGGCAATCCAGATCCCAGGAGGGTTCTTCAGACTGGTCCCTGGATCCTCTCTAGAAGTCTGGGTTAGGACCCCAATGCCAACAGTCCCCTTCTAAGAGGGGCAACCACTGCATGAAGATCAAGTCAGGGAGTGAAGTTGAAAAAGCTTTTAGATTTGGAATCCTGGATCCTGGCTTCGGTACCCTCTAGTTCTGTGATACTGGACAAGTCACGGAAACGCACCGAGCCCTTAGTAACCTCATCTGTAAAATGGAGACCATATTTTACCTAGCTCAAAGGACTAGTGATGATGATGAAATTATGAAACACATACACACCACACACACACACACACGCACACGCACTCCTAGCATATTTGCTGGGTACATGGTAGGCACTTAGTAAATGTACCCTTCTTTGACCTTCTCTTACCAGGAACTTATGCAATTGCCCTACTTTCAGTACTTTCTTTCTTCATTCAATTAGTCATCAGGGTCGAGCTCAGTCTGGGGCTCAGTGTGTGATTAGGGCTCAGTCTATGACCAGAGTCAGGGCTCAGTGCATGACCAAGGTCAGTCTCAGTCAGGGGCCAGGATCAGGGCTCTCAAGCTGATCCAAGAAAACCAAAGATCCTCTGAGTGTGACTGACTGGCCCTGATCTGTGCTTTGCCCCACCCACTGCGCCCGGGCCAAGCCTTCCCCAGGCACCTGGAGGAAACAGCACTTCCCCTGTGGGCCCTGGCTCCGGCCCTGTTCCTTAGCTCGGGGCAGCCAGCAGTCAGAGAAGTAGCTGCCAACTGGCAGCCCAGCCACCAATCCTTTGGCCAAGGGTCTGAACCCCACAGGCTGTCTCCTGGCTGGCCCTGTCCCCACACCCAGCCTGCTGGGGCACCCCCAGACTGTCAGGCCACTGCCTTCCTGGTCCCTGCTGTGCTCTGATTGGCAGGCCTCTCCATGCCAGGCTGGGAGGCAGGTGCTGAGCACTGCTCAGGCCCAGATGGGTCAGGGGAGACCCGGGACCTGGGCACCGGCCCAGCAGACCTGGGCGTGGAATCCGTCTTGCATGTACAGCTGGGGCTCTTGTAGTCTCTAAAGAACTGAGACTGATTCCCAGGCCAGAGCACAAACCAGCCTGGCAAGCCAGGAACAGCATGGAGACCAGAACCGACATGCTGGCCACGGGAATACTGGAGACTCAGAGACGGGCAGGGACTGGCCTGAGGTCACACCGGGAGTCAGGGGCAGCGGGCCGGATTCTGGGTTTTCCTGACCCCATTCTGGCTTCTCTCCACCGCCCCATGGCTTTCTTCTGATCGCCTTGTGTGCCCACTGTGGGCACTAAGGATACCCCTCACTCCGTATCATGCTTTACACCTGTCAGCGTCTCCCATGGGCTCTGCCCTCTCCACAGCCCTCCCAGGCAGGTTCCCAGGTGAGGTACTGGGGCTCTGAGGCGAGAAGTAACTTTCCCAAAGTCACAGAGCAAGCTAGAAATGAGGCCGGATTCATTCAACAATTATTTGCTGACAGCTTTCTATGTTCCAGGTACTTTGTTAAATAGTTGGGGTAGGATGGGGAGCAAAACAGACCTGGTGGTCGCTTGTGGAACTAGAGGGGCACCATGGGGGTGGGCACTGAGGAAGAATATGCCAGTGATCCCATAAAAGCACATCAAACATGTGGATCTGCATCTATGGCCTGCGGAAGCGTGCAGTCCCAGGAAAGTACCGAATGCGGGAAACGTTGGCCTGGTCTGGGAGGTCAGGGAGGGCTTCCTTGAGGTGGGGAGAGCTGGGATCCAAAGAGGGGAGGGGAAGGGAGAATGTTCTTGGGGAGGGAGCGTGAAAGGCCTAGAGTGGGAGGGAACGGGGTCTGTTCAGAGAATGGAGAAACACCTGGTATGGCTGGAGCCCAGAAAGGGAGGGGCGGGCAAGGATCCAACCACGCTGGGCCTGGAATCTTCTTTACCCTGGGAGCAATGAGAACCCTTGGGGTTTGAAGAGGGGCAAGATCAGATGTGCTAAGAAGAAAACAGTGCAGTAGCCTAAGGTCAGGGAGCTGGCAGAGAGAAGCCGCCAGATTTCAGAGATAGGAGAGGCACTGACAAGCCAGGGATGGAGTGGAGGGGGGCTGCGGGATGAAAGAATGTGATCACCCACACCAGGATGAGGATGAGATCAACAGAGCGTACAGAGGAAGAGGAGTGACTAGGGTTGAAACCGGGGACAGGCCAGCATCACTAAAGATGAGACGCCCAGCAGACATAGGGTGAGGCATGGCCGTCACCTTAGAGAAAGCGATTTCAGTGGAGTAGCGGGGGGCAGATTGGAAGCAGGGCGATGGCCCGGATGGAAAGAGGCAGAATCACAAGATGAGCCACAGGGACTTCTTGGTCTGGGACAGTCGCCAGCTAGAGGTGCACCCTATTACTAGCTGGGCTGGAGCCTGCACAAGGAGGGACATGACCCGGCCCCCAGCTAGGGAGTCCCCATCGTTAGACCTGGAACTCTCTTCAGCTCCCCACTCGTGGGCTGAATGAGTAAATGGCTCTGGGGTACTCTCAGGCCTAGGCTTTCCCTCCTACCCCACCACTGCCCCCGTAGGTCTGTCTGCCTGCTGGGGATGCAGCAGGGCCCAGGGAGAGGGGAAGGAGGCTGGGACAGGAATCCCCGCAGGTGAGACACCCGGGGAAGACAGAGAGCAGGAAGCTCAGCCAGGACACCAAGCTGAGGGAACCAGAAACACAGGCAAGAGAGAGATGAGAAAAAGTGTTTTGAAAGACGATGAAAGATTAATAATACTAATCTACATTCGATACACTTGAAGCCTTGCAATATTCCTCATGAGCAAAAGGAGCGTGGGTGGGCCTGGCTTCATCTGTGCTTGTGGTCTGCTTTGTTAAGGGGCATGTGCAATCAGGACATCCAGGGGACTCCGGATTCTTCCCCCGCCTTCTGGCTTCCGAGGGTCTGGGTCCTCCCTCTGGGGTTCCTGCCTGGGGCCGGGGGCTCGCTGTGAAAGCCCCTTTCAGGTCCCCGACAGCTGGGCCTGCATTCTCCAAGCCCTCCCTTCTGCTGTCATTTGCATCTCATTAGCACCCCGGGGGCTGGTGGCCCCTGCGCCGCCTGGAGCCCAGGAAGGCGCGCTGCAGGCTGAGCTGGGCTCTGCAACCGGCCCCCTCCCGGGGCTGGAGATGGGTGCAGCCATGCGCTCGCCCCGCCGCCCCCACACCCCTCACCCAGGCTCCGGCCGGCTGGGCTCCCGCTGCGCGTTCCCATGGCAACTGGTGGGGGGCGGCGCGGGTCGCGGTGCCTGCCGTGGAGCAACTCCGCGCCCCGCGCCCCGCCCCGCCGCCCAGGCTGGCCTGGTGATAGGCAGGGCCTCAATCTCCCGAGATGATCGGCGATAATTGGTTTATGGAAATAGCTGAGGGGAGAAGGCAGCTCCCTGCCAAGCCCACTCTCGGCCACCTGTCCCTCCTCACCGCGGACATGGAGTTGGGGGAGGGGAGGGCCGAGGAGCTGGGTGGTGGAAATGGGGCTTTTGAGACAAGCAAGTGTTCCACCTGTTGGTCTCCAGCATGTCGTCTAGCCTCCTTTCAACCGTGCGGGGGTGCCGAGGTTGTCGTCCTACTGACTGGCTGTCTCAGTGGCTCAGCCCGGCTCCTTAAGCTGCTCCTTACGCCTCAGTGGCGCCTCTAAGCCTGTGCTCAGGCCTATGCCGGGAGCCTTGTGGGGGAAACGGAGGAGCGGGGATCTGTGCTCTGGAACCGCACCCCAGTTTGGGGACGGAAGAGCAGCAGCAGGTACTCTGAGAGTACCCCAGAGCCATTTACTCATTCAGCCCACGAGTGGGGAGCTGAAGAGAGTTCCAGGTCTAACGATGGGGACTCCCTAGCTGGGGGCCGGGTCATGTCCCTCCTTGTGCAGGCTCCAGCCCAGCTAGTAATAGGGTGCACCTCTAGCTGGCGACTGTCCCAGACCAAGAAGTCCCTGTGGCTCTTAATACAGCACCAGAGTATTAATAAAGTGCGTCAGCCTCAGAGTTGTCCCTGCTGTGTGGCTCCAGAGGAGGGAGGGCTCAACTCTGGTGGCTGCCTGGAGGAGGAGGAGCCTGCGAGGCTTTGAAGGTGAGATTTCAGCAGGTGTTGGGAGAGGGCTGGGGGCAGGCACTCCCGCAAAAGGAAATGTGGGCCAAAGCCCGAGGTGGGCACTGAATGACTGCTGGACTTCGTAGAGGAGGGGAGGTGTAGAGTAGCTTGTGGGGGGGCTTCCACTGTTTACAGAGGGGCTCAGCTTGTGGCAGGGCTTACCGCACAGTGCCTTGTCATCAAGATCGAACGCATGTCCGGCATCCCTACCGAAGGCTGGCTGGCTGGCTGGCTGGACACTGTGTCGCCCCTTGCTGCCCTTCTGGAGGCCTGAGGCCCGTGAGGTGGGCGGCAGACATGGGACACGGCAGGGCAGGCCTCACTCAGGCACCAGGCTGTGAGAAGTGTGCGCCCTGACCGGCTGGCTGGCGGCGGGCATGGGGTGCTTTAAAGGACCAGAGCTAGGGAATCCCGCATGAGAGAAATGACCCAAGAAATGGTGGGGGCCAAGGACGAGGACGATCGCGAGGACCTACCGCAGAACTGGACTTGGTGGGATCGGGCACCCAGAGGCCAGGAGAGGCGGGCTCGGGTCTTCTTCCTCTGACCACCATCCCACTGGGAGCCCAGCCCAGGCCTCTGTATGCAGAGGCCGTGCCTCCCTAAGGTCAAACTGTGGCCAAGCTGTGGGATCAAGGAGTGGCTCTTCCTTCCTTCCACAGCCCTGGTGAGCAGCTTCCCACGCAGCGGGGAAGATGTCAGCCTCACGTGTACAGAGCTTACAGCCCTGTGTGATTCACACTTGGCTTTCCCCTCCAGGTATCACAGTCCCGCCCCCAACCTTTGGCTGCTCCAGTTCCAAATATCCAGAGACTGGTTTCTGCTCACAGCCCCTCCTCCCAGCACTACTTACACTACCACATAGGGCCACGGCTCAGAGTCATCCCTGCAGGAGGGTAGGTTGATGGCCCCGTGGAGAGTGACCATGATGGTCTCCTTATTAGAGGGGGACAGGTGGCTGGTGACAGATTCCACACTCCGGAAGGTGTTCGGGGGCTCCTCTGGGCTCTCCGCGACCTGTGGAGAGAGCCAGGGCTGAGTGGTCTCCTCTGCGGTGGTCAGCTGTCCTTACTGCCTCCCTATTAACTCCAGTCCCTCACTGCTCCCCTCCGGGTGCCTTTCCCTCTGTCATCCCCCCACCCAGTTTGGAACTACAGGGCACTTGCCTTTGGCCCCATTTTCTCCCTGCCTTTGTCCCACACCCTATGTCCGCCCCAGCGATGCGTCACTTCCTGTGGAGACAGGCCCTCCCCTCTCAAGTCCAGTCTCACCGCTAAGCCTTTGCTTTTGCAGGTGTTTGCCTCTAATTCCTAAGTCCTGCCTGCTTTCGAGGTCCTAGCAGCTGGCCTTCTTCGGTCTCTGTAACCTCAGCCCAGTCCACCTGTCACTTCAGGTCCTTCCCATGCACAGCCCTTTACAAAGTTTATCCATATCCATGGAGTCACCCAATGCATTAATGAAAAGGGATGAAGGTGTCTGTCCCAGATGCCCCTCTATCTTCCACCCAGAGAACCCTACAGACCAGGAAGACAGAGAGGCGCCTGCCTGCACATGGGGCCTCTAGGCTGGTGGCCCTAAGCAGACACACAAGCAGGAGCTCAATAGCTCAACAGCTTGGGGATTCAAGGCCCAAAGGACCATGGTATTGAGAGCTGCTGAGAGGAGACAGAAGCAGCAGCCGGGGGGAAGTCAGGGAAGGCAGCTGGGAAGAGGAGGCCTTAAAGTGTTGGGAAGACATGCACGACTGGAAGGACAGGCTGGAAGCTAGAGCAAGGCTGAGAAGTGGGGAGGGAGCTTCCCACAGCTCAGGGCAGGCTCATTTTGATTCTGGAGGCAGGACGAGTCAGGGAGGATGGCAGAGCCAACAGTTTGTGAGCAAACACTGTGGGTTGGGGAGGGTTGTGGACATGTGGCTACTGTGGCTTGGGCTGGTCTTCTTCTGCACTGGCTGGCTGACTCTCATTCCCTGTGCCTGGACTTGACACGGATGACCCAGATTTGCCCTTGCGAGCCTCATCTGGCAGGAGGCTCCCCCCATCCTTGTCCCTAGCTGATGTGAGGGGCAACAGAGGGGCCCTCCTGGCCTGGTGAGGGAAGCAGTGGACCTCCTCAGCTTGGAGATGGGGCCCCCGAAGGGTGACTAAGGGTTGCCCTTTTATCTAGAAAGTTTGGCCTGTCAGAACCTGCATTCCAGGCCAGGCCCTGGTAGGGGGAGTCCTCAAAGTGGGAAGTGTCCATGGAGACCGAGAACAAAGTCCTGTGACATAGAGGGTAGACAGAGGCCAGGAAAGGAGTGAGGACCTCGTTCTGGGGACCGGCTTTGGTGCTGGGAGCAACCACACCAGGCTGGATCCTCTGGCTGAGGCCTGATGAGCACTGAGTGTCAGGAGAGCCGGGTTTAACTGGGTCTGCCCCTCACCATCATGGGACCTGAATCCAGTCAGGCTCCGAGAGTCAGTTTCCCCAGCGGGAGGCTGTGGGCTTGGAGCAGCTGGTCTGGAACCTGCCCTGCTCCCTGTGTGAGGGCCCAGGCTCCCCACACATTGTCTGCTCCCACCCTGAGCCTGGGGGTTCTGGGCACAGTGGATCCATCCCTGTGGCTTGCTCCCTCACTTCCCAGAGGTCTGACGTTATCAGAAAGGCCTTCTCTGTACAAGCTGTGGTCCTTGCCTAACAAGATGACTAATTAGGAGGTGAGAACCCCACCTCCCAGCCCCAGAAGTGCCAGCCCTACAGAGAAACCCCCCCGACTGAGGAGCGCCCCCTCCCCAAGACCCAGTGGGGCCTGTCACCATCTGCAGAGGTGTTGAGACTTAACCCTCCCCGTCTCCTCTGTTCCCCTGCCAGGCCAGGGTGGAGGAGGGGAGGGAGGTCAGTGCTCAGAAGGAACCCCTACCGGATGGGATGGAGGGGGACTGGGGCGGGGGGTAAGGGAGGGTGGAAGCAGGCACAGAGCCACCCCTCCCCCTCATAGGTCAGAGATGCTCACTGCTCATCCCCCATAACCCACCCCGCTTTCCTGCAGGTTTAGTCTCCTGGTTTAGGGGTATAGGAGCAAGACCAGTAACCTGTGGTGTCGAGAGATATAGGTTTCAGGCCAGCTCTGCCCTAACTCCCTGTGGGGTCTTAATATTCCCGCCTGGTCAGTGGGGATATCTGGGATGGTTTGTAGTTCAGTCTTCCTGGTAACAGGCCTAAGGCTCCTGCAGTGAGGCCAGGAGAGGCGACTCATGTCTCCCCAGTGCCCCAATTCCCAGGAGCAGCCTAAGATGGTGGCCCCATGCCCCTGTTGCTATGGGGGTACAGGGCCTGTCCCCAGCTTCTGAGGGCCCCAGAAGCAGCACGGCAGCTGCCCAAGGGCTTTCACTGACTCCCTGGTAAACCCAGAGCCCAACTGGTGATTTGAAAGACCAGGCGCATGAATTGTGCCCCCTCTCTGTCCCCTACCCGCTCTGTGCCTCCCCTTGTGGGACAGCCTTCTGGGAAATAAAGCTTCCAGGGGGGCTGACAAAGACTGCTTGTGCTTCAGTTCTGGGCATGAGGCCAGCTACCAGGCTGGTACCTCCTGGTGAGGCCGGCAGGCATGTGCCCGCTGGGCAGGTGGGGCCCAGAGCCAGGGAGGCCTGGGCCCAAGTGGGAGGCCTGGAGCAGGGGCCGTGGGCCAACCTGTCTGCCTCCCCTTTCTGCCTTCCTACGTCTGGATGAGAATCTGCAGGCTTCCCTCAGAGAAGTGCCTGCATCAGGACCAATGCCCGCCCCCATCCCTTCAGTTTCCCAGCTGCATCACAAAGGTTTTGAGTTAAAAAATGGTCCTTCATGGGCCCCTGGGTGGCTCAGTTGGTTAAGCGACTGCCTTTGGCTCAGGTCATGATCCTGGAGTCCCGGGATCGAGTCCCGCATCAGGCTCCCTGCTCAGCAAGGAGTCTGCTTCTCCCTCTCCCGCTCCCCCCTCTTGTGCTCTCTCTCTCTCTCACTCTCTCTCTCAAATAAATAAATAAAATCTTAAAAAAAAAAATGGTCCTTCATGTTCCTTCTAGTGTCAGCATCTGAACTTGCTTGGGAGTTATGATGGTCATGGTGGGGCCCTTTCCTAGGTGGGGAAACAGGCTCAGGGAGGCAAAAGCCCTTGTATCTGGGCACTGGGCTTAGCTAGCAGGCAGAGCCGGAAGGGGGATGGGGTCCGTGTCTCCCTCCACTTTGTGTGGTCTCTGCTCTGCTCTAGTAGTGTTCTCTGGATGTGCCAAGCTTTCTATGGCCACAACGTACATGCCCTTGGGCTCACGAGCTGGGTAGCTAATACTTGTCAGGACTGGCAGTAGGAGTTGTGGTAGTTGGAGGAGAAGAGGCTTTTCCAAAGATGACACAAAAGTCAGAACTCATAAAGGAAAGGACTGATCACTTTGATTGCATTAAATATCCATACCAACTTCTATAATAACCCCCAATTCACCAGAATATGAAGAAAAGACAAACAGGAGAAAATATTTGCAAAATATATAAAAGAATGAATATCCTTAACACACAGAGAACACTGAAATCTATAAGCATCACCGCAATAAGAGACATGGAAGATTCACCAAAGAAATATGAATATGTATTACTGTATACACGATATAAACATCCTTCTAGGGGATTCCACTCAGTCATTAAAAATGTTCCGCAAAGTTATGAATGAAACAAAACAAATCTGTCTCCTTCTCAGGGCTCCCATGCATTTGGATCCCCAAATCCAGCTTGTGTGGGCAGGTAGGACCAGCTGGCCGCTTAGGGCCTCTAGGTCAGGCCAGCGGCGGGGCCTGGTCCTGAGTGTGTGGCATTCCAGAAAGCAGCTGAAAGGGGGAGGGTGGACTCAAGGGGAGGAGCCAGGTGTGGGTAGAGAACACCAGGAACCAAAGACACCAAAGTCAAGGCTAATAGAGTAGAAACCGCAATGGGGGCCCCGGTAGCTATTTGGTTTGAGTCTAACTGCAAAGAGGCTGTCCCCAAGTTAGCAAGTACCTGGTGCCTTTGGTCTTAGCTCATTTTGCCATCCCTGTTGGTACTTGGCACAGTCGAGGGCAGAGGCTCAGCCTTGCCAGTTAGCAGAGGGTAAGGGAGGCCTCATATTGAACTGCTTGCACTTTTCTCTCGGAGATTTATTTATTTACTTATTGGAACTGTTTGCATTTCACTGCACTGAGATTTTAGTCCCCTCTTGGCAGGGTCTTGCTGCTCTGTCCTAGCTATTTATTAAGCATCTACTATGTGCCAGGCGTTGTGCTGAGTGCTGGGGATACAGCAGTGATCACAACTGACAAGAATCCCTTCTTTCCAGGAGTTGAGCATCTGTGACCTGGAGCAAGGGTCTGGGCCACGGCTGGAAGGGCGTAGGACAGTGGAGCATTGGCAGTCCTAGGGCAGCAGCCTGGGAATCTCCTAGAAGATCTTGGAGAGTGATGGTGAGCCACCTCGGTGGGGTCTCTGAGCCTCTGTGACAAGAGGGCAAAAACTCCTTTCCAGGCTATGGGCTGGGAGAGGCACTATACGCAGTTCAAGCTACATTTTTCTCTGGGTTATGGGGATCCCAGGCAGAAGCAACCAGGTAAGGGTAGTAGGAGCTGATAACACCTGCAAGCATGCCAAATTTCTGCTCCCACGTGGCCCAAGAGTATAGCATGCCTGGAACCTGGAAGCACCACAGAGGCCACCTCGCTCTCCATTTAGAAGCTGTGAAAACTGAGACCCAGAGAAGGGGAGCTTTTGTCATGACTTAGAAGCAAATAAAACAAGGGACTTTGAAGGAGAGATGAGCTCAGGCAGGTGCATGACCCATGCCCCCGGGCCTCACCTTTTTCTTTTTCCGTCCCATCCTCTCGGGGCCAGGAGTGTTTGGCCTTGTTTAACAATCTTGGGGACCAGTACCTGAGATTGGTGGGTGGTCAGGCATCGGACCTGCCCAGACAGTCGGCCTGAGCACCTTGGAGTCTTTGGGGCTTGGCAAACAGTAGGGACGTCAGTGTTGCATCTGGGCTGCCGTACGCTGGCTCTGGGACCTCGACAGGGGACATGGGCAGGGGGATGGGCAGGTGGGGGCAACCTGGAGCTTTCTCAGTAGCGGGACATTCTTCCAGTGGAGTTGTCCTCAGGGCTTGGAGCCATGAGCAGCTGCGTAGGGGTCAGCAGCTGAAACAACTAGCTCTTGGTACCCCCAAGGAGGTAAAGACAGGGGTGTGTCTCTCTCTGTCCAGTCCTGGAAAAGCCCAGCGGGGTCACCTGGGCAACACTGTGTGACGTCATAGGGGAGGGCAGAAGTCACACAGATAGAGTCCAGGTATCATGGGGTGGGGGCTCAGAAGCCCTTCTCCCTGTTTTTGGAGCTGGATCCTGCCTGCTCTCTGGCTTACTCAGTCCTCACCCTCCCTGCTCTTGGCACCCCAAACAGCTCATCAACCAAGACTCACCAGTGGTTCTGTATGCCAAGCCTCACTGAGGTGACCTAGAAACTATTCACAGGAAGTTACAACTTGGTTAATAACAACTATTTCTGTTAAAGAATCCTACCTCTTTGGGTGCCTATAGTCTCTCGCTTGTTTAATAATAATAAACACAAAATTCGAGAAAATGGTTTCCTCTTGGAGGCTGGGTGGGAAGAGGGTAGAGAGAATGGGGAGTAAGTAGGTATGTTATTGTAACGTCTCTTAGATTGGGTGGTCGGTTAATGGGTGTTCATTACATTATCAAAAATAAATTATAGGGCGCCTGGGTGGCTTAGTCATTTCAGTGTCTGTCTTCGGCTCAGGTCATGATCCCAGGGTCCTGGGATCGAGTCCTGCATTGGACTCCCTGCTCAGTGGGGAGCCTGCTTCTCCCTCTGCCCCTTCGCCCCCTGCTCTCTCAAATGAATAAATAAAATCTTTAAAAAATAAATAAATAAATTATAAATAACCAAAGAGGGTCAACAATGGTTCTGGGTTATGGACCCAATATCATGACTAATCCATTTCCGAGCCCCGCAAGAAATTATTACAAAGATATCAGTTCTTTTTACTGAGCACTTATTATGTGCCAGACGTGGTTCTAAGTGCTTTTCTGTGCAGTAAGAGGGCAGAATGAGGAGTGATTGGCCCTTGGCCTGGGGTGAGGTCTGCTCCGAGGGGAGGCTTGGTATGAACTGGGCCTGGAGGCATGGTCAGGAATCCTGGGCTAGCAAACGTGAGATTTGGGGTACTGTGTGGGGTTGAGAGGTGTCTGGAAGACTCCCGTGGCCTGCCTCATTCTTCTGCCAGCAGTTTTTGACCCCGTTTTGAGGGTTCTTCCCATTTTCCTGGGTCTAGGGACCAAGCGCTGGGCCATCCTGGCAGCAAGAGGCGGGAGCTTATGGCTTTGTGGGGACCTGCTCCTTCCCCCTCTACGCCTAGTCTAGAGGAAGGCAGGGAGGATGTGGCTCTCCCCAGTTTAGAGACAGAAAAACTGAGGCCTCACCTATGATTGGAATTGGAAAGACCAGCCAAGCTCATCCAGATGGCTGGGGATGAAAGCCCCTACCACCCTAGGGTACCTCCTCCTTCCAGTTAGTTCCCAAGACTGCAGCAGCAGATTGCGGGGGTGGGGGGGGGCGGTCAGTGCCGCCCCAGGGCCTACACGAACCATTCAGGGCCCAGTTCGGGTTCTACAGCAGGGCTGGAGAGGCCCGCAGGGCACTTCCAGAGCCAAGTTGAAGGAGGCGCTGTGGCTCCACACCTCCTCAAATTCCGCAACCCCCTGCCTCACCGTGGCCCCTAGGGCTGCCCCTCCTGGGCTCTGGCCTCTGGGTTCTCAGCCAGCTGCCCTAGCAGGC
Organism: Mirounga leonina; assembly: GCF_011800145.1. NCBI lineage: Eukaryota > Metazoa > Chordata > Mammalia > Carnivora > Phocidae > Mirounga > Mirounga leonina. The sequence continues at coordinate 47,569,503 of NW_023270839.1, read as the reverse complement.
ATCCGAGTTTGTGCCCCTGGAGCCCCAGCCTGCTGGCCTTCCTGCCTGGAAGGAAGATCATGCAATTGGACGCTGGTTCCAGGCAGTCTGGCTCCAGAGGGCTAGCAAGCCCTGTGCGCTCAGCAGCCGCCAGAAGGGCCTTCCTACTACCTCACTTGAGGGCTGCCTAGCTCCCTGGGCCAAGGACCCCTGGGACACTCACTCCTGTGCCACATGAACCTTCCCCCCAGAACTGTTTCCTCCTGGCCGGTGAGATAGCCATCAGCCTGGGACTGCATGTGGCTTTCCTACTTAACACCACCGTGAACCCCACCTCTCTCCCTGCCTCCCCTGCTCCTCCTCTTGCCTCATCACCCTTCCCTCTTAAGGGGAGCTTTGCCTCCCCCGGCCAAGGGAAATGAGCCTGCTCCCCAAATGCCCAGGGGCCAGCGCCAAGCTTGATGACTCAGAGAGGTTCCAGTGTGAGGAGAAGCAGGTAATGAGTGATCTCATAGCTAATGGGTAACCCTCCCCACCTCCCCCCAGGAGAGAGCCCTTGGAGTGGCCTCGTGGCTGGGCGGGGGGTTAAACACAGCCTTTTAGAGAGCCCACAGCTGTGGAGGGCACGCCGTTGGGCTGGCTCTGAGGCTGGCTCTTGGGGAAGGAGGGGGCCTGCTCCCCCCGATGGCTGTGCACTGGGCTTGCTGGGCAGCAGGAAAAGTCTGTGTGGACACGTGGTTCACAGCTGTCCACACTCCCTCATGCCCTGTCCCAGGTGTCCCTTGGGGCCTAAATATCCCTGCAGCAAGTCCACAGAAGTGTGTCCCCCAGAGCCCCCAAACCTGGCCTTCTGTTCCCCGTTCCCCATAGTCCTGTCCCACACCCCTCGACACCCCCCACTACTCCCCTCGTCTGTTCTTCCCTACCCCCATCACTCTCTCTATATTTTGTTTGGGCTGTTGCATTGGGCTTCCCGAAAAGGCAAAGGATGATGGGAAACTGAGCGTGGTTCTGTAGCAAACGGCAGCTTATAGCTGTGTGATCTTGGTTCAAAATACTAACCCTCTCTGAGCTTTGGCGTCCCTCCTTATACAGTGGGGAAATCAGCGCTGCTATGAGGACCGCAAGAGGCAATCCAGGTACAGCTTAGCCCCGACTCTCAGCTGAGTGTTCCAAAATTGCTCCTTCTTTCCCTTGCTGAACAAACTGGGACCTGGCAGGTTTTCCACAGCAGACCCGGGCCAGAGAAGCAAAACCTGTCCTTGGGGGAAGTGTGCTCACCTCCGCCAGTGCTCGAGCCTTCCCACGCTGCCCCCGCAGTATTCCAGCCCCAGTCTCCCCTCTTCTGTCGACCCACTCCATGCCCGGCTTCCAGGCCCATTCCTACAGCCCCACCTTTCTCCAGGCAGGCCCCCTCGCCAGAAATGGCTCCTGCTTTCCTACCTCAGGTCAGTTTGTTCTTAGGGACTGGCTCAAGACACTGCCTCCAGGAAGCCTCCCTGACTCCCTTCATCCCCTGCTCTCAAGGGTCCTCTCTGTGGATGGTGACACTGGCCTTTGTCTGTGCTGAGTTCACCCTTCCCAAGTATTAAGCCTGAGCAGGGGCGTGGGTCTCTATTCTCCAAATGCCGCATCATGTCCCCTCAGCTGGAGTGGTATATAGAGCAGGGGCTCGCTTGTTGGCTGAAGGATGGCCGACTTCGGGAGGGCCCCCTCCTGTCCTTACAGTGGTGAATCCACAGCCTGCCTCGCCTTACCCTGGGCTCAGCTCAGCCCTGCTGCGAGCATCTGGGCAAGTCCCTGGACTCATCAGGGCTGCAATTCCTCATTTGCAAAGCAGCAAGTCTATCCCTCCTCACAGGGGCCTGGTGGGGGTCAGGTGCTGGGCACAGGGCAGGCAGTGCTGAACCCAGCTTCCTCCACGTGCACGCCGGGGTGTGCTGACCTGAGCCCCTGTGGCCCCAGCTTTGCAACAGGGGACTTGGGGTGCTTGTCACAGGCGTGCTGTTCTCCTTCCTGGCTCAGCAGGCACATTTATTGACCGCCTTGTTGAAGGAGGCCTCTCAGCATTTGGTAACCAGAGTTCTCATTGGGGGCCACCGGGGCCCATCCTCATGTCATAAATCACTTTGCTAAAGATGCAACGTGGCTTTGGGGCATTTTTCTTTTGAAAAAATCAATAACTCGTTAACAAAGAACTAAATAAAGGGGTAAGCGATGAAGGCCACCTGCCATTCCCTTCCTTCAGAGAGAGCCGAAGCCAGACCTGCCAAGATGGAGTAGGGGGTCCACTCAGGGTCCACTCAGGCTTGGGGGGGCAGTAAGCTCACCCCTCACCCCGACTCTTCCAACCCACAAATCTGACCAAGTCCCTCCTCTGCCTCAGTAAACACTTCAGAAGGGCCCCACTGTTCTCAGGAGAGATTCGAACTCTCCCACGATGCCAGGTGGGGTGCTCACTGGATGAGTGAGGGATGACATTAACATCAGATGCCTTCCTCCTCCCCTGTGGTTCCTCAGAAGCCCCCACTGCAGCCTAGGATAATGGTGCCTGCCCCCCAGATAACCCTCCTTCCTCCCGAGTCCAAGCTCGCCGTGGCCTTCTCCCCCTACTAGGGCACAAAGAGTTGGTGTGTGAACCTCATAGTAAAAGCTGACAATTAACAAGCACTTGCTATGTGGCAGGCCCTCCTCTACACATTTTACACACGTTAACTCGGTTGTCACAACTACTCATGAGGTAGGTACTACTCTAGTCCCCATTTCACAGATGAGAACACAGAGGCAGAGCCTGGAACAGAAGAGCCAAACTTCAGACCCAGGCCATCTGGCTGCACAGTGTGTTGATAACCATAGCCCTTGCCCTTGCCCTTACTGAGGTGCTTGTGGGGAGTCTGGGGGGCCTGCCTTGCAGCTGCGATGAGCCAGCAGGCCTGAGGAGCTCGGGTTACAGGAAACTGCTTATTCAGGCCTAGTGGGCCTGGGATCCCTGATTCCCTCCCTCTCAGATTTCCCTGCTCAGCACCAGGCCCGTCGCCCACACCGCCCACCGTCTCTACAAGGAGCGCAGCCTCTGGCCCTAATCTCATTTGAGGCCATGAAATCACATTTGCAGCATATTAATGCAGCGCCGAGCTGGCCCAGCCCTGCCTGTCTCCTGGAGGACAGGAGCCTGCCAAGCAATCTCTCGGGGAGGCCGCTCCCGGAACACCCGCCGACAAAAAGCAATTATACTTTAAGAGGAAGATTAAAATAATATCTCCCCCCCACCCCATGCCCGCCGGAGGAGGGCCTCAGCTCCGTGAGGCCCCCACCGCCTGCCAGCAGTGATTCAAGGGCAGGCTTCCTGCGGGATGAGGGGTGGAGGCAGACTCAGCCTTCTCTCTCCTGCGTGTGCCTCTATGGCTAGCCTCTCACCTGACCGCGTGCTCCCCACCCTCTATCTCCCCCAAGTTCCCAAAGGAAACCACGCCTCTCTCAAGCCTCTGGGCCTTTGCCTAAGCTGTTCCCTCCCCCTGGAATGCAGCCCTCCCACCCTTGTCTATCTGGCAAGCTGCCATTAACCGGGCACAAGGATCATAGCTAATGTTCTGTGGGCATTTAGTATTTTCTTTCAATTTACTGCATATTCAAGTCCGCGATCCTGTCAGGGGACAACAGAGGAAGTTAAGTCCCAGGGCTGGAAGATGGCAGAGCAAGGGTTTAAGGACAAGTCTTCACCCTTTTCCCCAGGGTAGGCCCAGTGGCTTCCCCTCCAACATCCAATGACCACAGTGGCCTCGCTGTGGTCTCTTGTCTCCCGGAGAGCTCTGAGAGGCCAGGCCTTGGCACAGAATCAGGGTTTAACACACATTTCTTGTGCGGAAGAATCATGCACTTCCTCACAACAGCAGAAGGCCTGCCGATGTGTGTCCTGCCCGCCCCTGCCTCCCAGGCTGGATCCACTGTGCTTTCCAGTCTGTCTCCATTCTGGAAGTCTTTGGAATCTCCTCTCCTCCAGGAAAATCTCCTGAATTACAGTCAGGCTAGCAGATGATTTAATCCTCATAATCAATGCTGCAAAATCGCAACGTTACCCCCATTTCACAGAGGAAAAAACAAAGGGTCAGAGAAGTGACTTGGTCAGGAACACCCAGTATGGGGCAGAGACTGGGATCCGAGTCCAAAGGCCGTGTTTATCCACTGCACCTTCTTGGCTGTAACTCTCTCTCACCCCCTCAGGTTGGGAAAGGGCTGGATTCTGCCCTGGGACTATTTATGCAACAGTTTTTTTCTCAGTGTCATCTGCCAACTCCAGTGGGCCAGGAGGGTTGCCTGGGGACTCTGAGCCATTGACAGCCCAACCCATCCCCAGTCCTGCTCTCAAACCACCCAGCACCATGAGCACAATGACTCGTTGGGGTCATCTTAAGACTCAGTAATCTGCGGGGCGCCTGGGTGGCTCAGTCAGTGAAGCGTCTGCCTTCGGCTCAGGTAATCATCTCGGGGTCCTGGGATCAAGCCCCACATCGGGTTCCCTGCTCGGCTTGGAGTCTGCTTCCCCCTCTCCTTCTGCCCCTTGCCCCGCTTGTGTGCTCGCTCTCTCTCAAATAAATAAATAAAATCTTAAAAAAAAGACTCAGTAATCTGTCTTGGCTGGACTTGGTGTCATATGGGGCCACTGGGAAGAAATCTGTTTCCCCAAACTGCTTCCCCTTGATCCTGTCACATTGCCTAGAAAGCCCATCAATGTAGGAGTCTCCCTGGGAAAGAATGCTGCAAGTCAGTCCCACCTCTGTGCTGATTACTGTGCCTGAGAAACCAAAATACATGGGGGCCCCTGGATTCCAGCCTGGCTTTGCTACTGACTCAGGGGGAAGGATTAGATAAGCCATCCACCTCCTCTAAGGGCTGTTTCTTGCTCCAGAAAATGGACATTATGAAAGCTACCTGTCCCCCTCCCAAGACCTTTATGATGCTTCAGTGGGCTTCACAGGTTCCCCCTTTGCCAGCCTGGCTCAGAGCAGCCTGGGCAAAGAGGTGATGGCAGAAGGCTCGGGGTCCATGGAGCCAGCACACCTGCCCTCCGTTCCCGTGGCATCCCTGCAACTCCCCATCCCACAAACATGCTCTCTCCACTTCTCCCTGCTTGCTATTCCCTCACCCACTGCTACGTTCCTGCTGCCACAGCTTTGCTCACACTGTCCTCTCCACTTGGAAAACCCCTCTTCTCAATCTCTCTTGGAATCCCACCCATTCCTTGAGGCAGGGATCAGAGGTCCCCCTGACATTTGTGAGGTGGGTTTTCACGAACCAAGCAATAGCCCACCCTCTTCCTCACCTGACTTCACAACCTCACCGTCAGTAGGCACTGCTCTGCCCATTGCACAGATGAGGAACTTCAGGCCCAGTGAGGTCAAATGATTTGCTCCAAGTTACACTGCAACTAAGAAATAGGGTCCTAGACCTAGGTCTTCTGACTCCTGGCCAGAACCGGTTTTCCTACAGCAGACCGAGTCCTTGATGACCACCCAGTCATGCCATTGCTCCCTCCCCAGGTCCCAGTAGCCCTTACAGTCAGCTTGGAGAGTCACTGTCCTCCATCTCCTCCTATTGCCTCTCCCTGCCCAGCCTGGTGGCTCCCCACGGGCTGAGGGGATACAGCTACCTTGTTTACTGCTGGGGAATGGATGAACAGACAGATGGATGGATGGACGTATGAGCACCCTGGGCCCAGGAAGGCTGGACCACTGGACTCTAGGTCAGGCTGTCAGATCCAGATCTGTCTGAGGAGGGAAGGCCCCACTCATTCTCCATCTGTCTGCAGAAGGGGCTGGGCCCTGCTGGTCTCAGCTGCTCCTGAGCCCAGGACCTCTGCAGAACCAGGCCAGGACCAGGCCGGGGTGTCTCAGTTGACTACTGACAGGCCAACCCCTGACCCGACCCAGGTCAGGCTGGGCTGGGTCCCGTCATTGTTCCCTCCCCGCAGCCCTCCTCCAACCACTGTTTTATTAAAGATCAATTCTGAAAGATTGGTTTCACATGTGGTTTTAATTTCACCCCATACATCACACATGCCGTATCCCCAAGTCTCTTTCTTCTCTGGTAGAGGCTGCACTTGAGGGGGTCTGTACAGAAATGAAGCCAGGAAGGTCCCAAGGAGGTGCAGATCTGTGTGCGGGAGGGTGTGTGTCCCATGTGTGTCCACCAGTGAGTTGGTGTGAATCTCTCTTTGTGATGGGGAGGGTCTCTGTGTGTCCAGGATGTGACTTGGGGGGGGGGTCTGTGTACACCCACACATCCACGAGAGTGGCTGTGTTCAGGAGGGTCTGCTGGGGGGGCACATCCACCTTCCAGGGGTGTAAGTGAAGGAGCAAAGAGGAAGATGACATAAAAGGCCAGATAACTGGATCCTCCGCCCCTCCTCCCTCCTTATTTCACTGGGAAGGTAATTTCTGGAGATGAGAAGCCCACCACAGTTCCCTCCCAGGGGCTGGCTGGAAGGACATCAGAGGCAGGCACCCCTTTCCACTCCATCTCCCCCTCACCAGACACATATCACACACACATACACACACACACACAGCCTCCAGGAGGTGTGAGTCAGCAGTAGCCCCTGGCTGGAGTGGGGGAAGGCAGAGATGGGGGAGGGCAGCAGGGCCATCTGGCATGCTCGGTACAACAATCTGCTAATGGAGCGTCTTCCTAGACTAGCACCCAGGCTAGGCCAGCCTTCTCCACTCCGAAACCTGGTATTCAGGTCCCAGAGAGGGGGGCCCACAAGTTCCCATCACCCCTCCCCTGGGAGGCCAGCTAGGCAAAAAGGAGCAACCCTATTTTCGAGATGCAGAAACTGAGGCCCAGACCCAGCCGTTTTGCCCAATCTAAATATCACTTATTCCACGCTTCCTGCAGGGCAGGGCCAACTGTAAGCTAGCTCATTTCTCTTCCCAGCAACAGAGGACACGGGAACCGCTCTCCTCCATTTTGCAGATGTGGAAATGGAGGCCCGAGGGAAGTTATGTAATCTGCACAAGGCCACACAGCTACCAAATAGATGCTGGAGACTGATCTGAAGCCAGGTCCCCCTGACCCCAGTGCACCTGCCTCCCACTGTAAGCTGCCTGAACCCCAAACCTCTTCCATGTCCACCCTGCTGAGCTCCAGGCACCCGGATAGGACTCCACAGGCCTACAGAGGTGACTTGGAAATCAGGCCGGGCGGGGCTGAGGGACGGGCTTGGCAAGGACATAAATGTGGGACCCCCCCCCAATTTCAGGTCTTATCCACTGTGTCCAGGGAGCTCTGAGGTCTCCTTCAGAGGCCCCTGGGGGCACAAAGTCTTTCAGTGCCACAGAGGGAGAAGCGGGGACATCAGGCGGCCTGCAGGGCAATTGTACATTTAGCTGATGGCCTTTCTCTTCCTGAGGGGGCTGGTCATGTCCTTGTCCCTGGGCCAGCCCCTCCCAGCCCGCCTCTCCTGCCAGCCTCAGCCCTCCATCACGGCGATGGGCCTGCACCCCTCCAGCGTGGGTGACAGCGCTCTGGGAACGCCTTGACAGAGCCTTTGTTCCACGGAAATAAAAGAAAATCGAGCTACAAAGGGAAACCTCAGGTAGCTTTTAACGGGGGCTCAGCTGCCTGAGGCAGAGTGTGTTTAAGCTGGAGGCAGTTGTCACAGGAGCGGAAGGGGGAGCTGCCTGCCATCCCCTTCCCACCCCCCCCACCTCCCCGGCCCCCGTGATCAAGTTTACTCAAGGAAAAGGCTCTTCCAAATAGCCGCAAAGGAGGAAATCAATGAAAATTGATAGAGAAATGTAAAGCAGCTCTCCGCCGGGTGTGTGTGGGTGTGTGGGTGTGTGTGTGTGTGCACACGCGTGTGTGCAGCAAAAGCATGCTGCCTGGACCCAGGCTGACCTGCCCAGGGCCAGGAAGGCCAGGGGCTGGGAGTCACTCCAGCCAAGCTCTAGAAGGGTGTTGGTGGCTGGGGGAGGGGCGGCAGCCAAGTCTCACTCGAGTTAAGAGAGAGATTAATATATTCAATCCGCTCGGGGTAATTGAGGGAACAATCGGAGTGTTTTTCTAAAGCCCATAAAACTGCCTCATTTGCAAGAAAGAGCTGACCTGCTCCAATCCTCTGTATTTGATGGAGCTCAGGAGGCGAGGGAGGAGGAGGGGCGACAGTGGGATCCCTGTACAGAGGGACTAGGGACATTAGCCTGGGAGGGGGCCAGCAGGCCCGGTCTAACCTGTTCTCACCTTTCCCACCTCTTAGTAGCAGCCTGAGCCGTGCCTTCTGGAGCCTCTGTTTCCCCACCTGTGAAATGGGTCCTGGGCGTCCTCCTCCGACAGGAAAGTGGGAGTGAGTAGAAGTGGAGGTTTCTCTAGGTGAGGGACACCAAAGGTCTGGCACTGAGGCGAAGGGGCTTGAGCAAGGAGGTGCCCAGCTCCTCCAGCCAGGCCAGCTCCCCACCCCCACCCTGAGATCAACCGGGCGGTAAAATTAATGAAATCCACATTGTGCGCCTTTCTCCGCTTGAACCATTTTTAGTCTCCAGGGCAATAGAAACGCGTGTGCAATAGCGAGCAATAAAAGGCACAATGAATTTAAAGGAGTAAAGAGGGGAAGAGAGTGAAGACGTGGAGTGCGCTGGCCAGAGGGGAGCCGCTGGGGCCGCGAGTGTGCAGGCCTGGAGCTCCGAATGGGGACCGGAGGGGGTGGGGCCGGGGAGGAGGGAAAGGAGAGGGGGAGAGGGACTGGGAGGGAGGGAACAAAGGGAGACAACGGAGCCAGAGGTTTAGGGACAGAGGGCAGAGGGGACGCCCGGCCAGCCGCCGCCAGCTCTCCTCCCCTCCCCGGCTCCTTAACGAAAGCCCCCGCCTGTTGGTGCCAAAGCCTCAATCAGAAGCCACAGGCTGCGAGCCAGGTGCTCAGCATTTGGTGATTGCTTTATTAGCTTTTTCTTCTCCTTTTTCCCCCTCCAGGGCAAAAAGAAAAAAAAGTGTTTAAAATGGAAAGACTATGAAAAAAAAAGACCCTTGAAAGCGTCATTTAAAAGGCTCCTGGGGAACGGAATAGTTTCCATGAAACAAAACTGCGATTGTTTGGAAGAGGTAAATGCAGGGCAGGGGTGGGGGAGGGAGCCCCCTGGCGCCCTCCCCTCCCCAGCTCCCGCACCAGTGGGAGGATGCTCGCTTGCACAGTGAAGGAGCCCCCAGGATGGCTCCCAGGGCTACAAGCAAGGCGTTTTTAAGTTCATGTTTCCAGAAATTTCATCACTGGGAATTTCCAGCCCAAGGTTTCTCTCTTAAACAGCTCTGCCTGTGGGAGTTTGTCCTCAAGCCTTCAGGATCTCCTAGAGAGGTCGAGGGAGGTGCCAGGAGGGATGTGGCCCCTGAGGGCTGTGGTGTCCTCCCCTGCCCTCCAACCCCCCAGGAGGCGTCGCTCCCCCTTAAAAGAATTGAGCCAGAGTCACCACCTGACTGTGGCCTGCACCTTGCTGCTTCCCTCACCCTCAGGGACCCCCCCTGCCCAGCCCTGGACAGACCACCCTCATTCTGGTCAGATAAACTCCCTCTTACTCTGGGGGAGGGAGGGCCTTGGGGTGCTGGGGTGGCACAGCCATGTGGTCTTAAACCTGCCAAGAGGATAAGGAGGTAGCATCAGGGACAGGATGAGCCTGGTGGAATTCTGCCCAGAAAGGAAGCCACTGAGCACCCTGAGCAGCTGAGGGCAGGAAACTTGCAGCTAGCTCGGTCCCATGCACGGAAAACTAAACCCCCCCCGCCCCCATGGCCTCTGCCGGTGCCCCCCAGTCCCCCATCCGTGGGTCAGGGGCCTAGGGAGTGATCTCTCTCCTGGAGTCGGGCTATACCCGCTGGAAATATTCGTGGGGGCTATGCCCTCACCCCCCAACACACACACGGGGAAACTTGAGGACTGGAAAAGGGAAGGTGTTCACTGCCCACATGATGTTACTGTGGGCGGATTGACTGTCCTGGTGGTCTCAGGATTGTGGAAATGCTGTGGCCCGCGGTGGTGTGTCATTTAGGGCCGTGGCTGAGGAGCACAGTGGCTCAGATTCAAAGTCAGCCACTGCCGCTCCCTTGGAGCCCTGCCTCCTCCTGCCTACTCACTCTTGACATTGCATTCCCAGCCCCCTGCCCTCTGCTCCCCGCTTGTCCCATGACCATCATCAGTTCTGGTTTAAAAACTGACACACAAGTTGGAGAACAATGGATTCAAGGGTTGAAATGCCTAATGCAGACAGGACTGAAGATAGTCTGGAAGGAACAAAATCAATGCAGAGAAGGCTTCCTGGAGGAGGTGATCTTGAGCCCAGAAATCCATTCCTGGCCCTGAACTGAATGCAGTGAATAAAGTCTCCTCTCTCCATCCTTCCAGATCACTGCCTCTTCTCACCACCTCACATTATCCCCCTTTCGGCTGTTTTTCTCCTCTTCAGTTGAGAGCCCAAGAGAGCTGGGTGAAGTCCTTCCCTCCTGGGCTCCATTTTCCCCATCTGCTAAGAGGGGAGGGAGGAGGCTTTCAAGGGTCCCTGTGGTTCTAGGCCACAACCGCTTCTCCGGGGAGCTGGCTACAGGTAGGAGGGACGGTGGCCCCAGCCCGTCTTGCTGCTGTCCTTCCTGCTGTGTCTTTGAGCTTCCAAGTCCCAGCTCCAGAAAGGTGCCCACCTTCCTCGTCCACCTGAGCCGAAAGAAGGCAGCCCCTCTATCCTCTGAAGGACCCCGCGGCATTGTCTGTCCCCCATCGGTTTCCTGGCCTTGTCATCAGGGTTGTGATTGCTGACCCCCCAGGAGGGAAGCTATTTTCCTCTCCCTTGAAAGCCATTTTCTTGTCTTGGTAGAAGCAGACATCTGACACTTTAAGAGGGAGAACGGCAGGGAGATGATAGCATTAAATAACAGAAATTAGAGCTGCCGAGGATGGCTCCGCCACCCAAGGCCCCCCTTCCCTGCAGCCTGCAAGCTGTCTGCGGGGCCCTGGCTCAGGCTGGTCACAGAGAGCAGGGGACCGCTTCTCCCTGCGCTCTGAGCCTCTGGTGTGTGTATCTAGCCCTGTGACAAACTAGGACAGAGGGGCCAGGGCCCCAAAGTCCTGGAGCTTGCAGCCTGAGGGAGTGGAAAGTCACATAGGAACCCAGAGACGCTCCAACTCCCTCACAAGTGGGGTTCTCAGCCCCCAGCATACAGTAGGTGGTCAAAAGTATTTGTTGATCTTTTAAAAGTATTTGTTAATGGACTGACGGATGAATGAATGAATGAATGAACGAACAGAGGCCAAAGTGGTCCACGTAACAGGCTGAGACCTGGCAAGAGACATGGGCCTCTGGGTCCCTTCCCAGTTCTCCTGGCACATGCTGCCAGATTGCTATCTAAACCACAGTTCACGGTGTATCTTTCTCCCACAAGAACTTTCTCCCCCCTTGCCTCCTTTCTCCTGCGGCCGGCTAAACCCTTTCCTTCTCCTCCGCCAGCTTATTCTTGTCCCTCCTCTTGGAATACCTTCCCCAGAGCCCGGAGCTGGCATCCCGAAATCTTGCCCACCCAGGATAGGTTCTGACAGGGTCAGCACTTAACAAATGTCTGATGGATGAATGAATGAATGAATGAATGAAAGATTCATCTCAAATGACAGCTCTTCTGAGGAGCCTGACCTGCACACTCCCTCACCAGAGCGCCCCTTCCAGCACATGACTTACAGGACTATATAATGCCCACACTGTATCCACTGTCTTCAAGCTAGGTGGCACTGTGAGCTCTGGGACTGACCTAGCTTTGGATCCCATGCACCAGTGTAAAGTTCCCCAGGAAGTATCACTGGTATTAAATGGAACCAAGCATCCTGGGGCATGATCCTCAGTTTCACTGCCTATGAAATGGGCAGCTACTTGCTCTACTAGCTTCCACCTGTGCTGGCTTCGAGGCTCACCAAACACACGGCCTGGCTGCAGAACACAACCGCCCCGGGAAACCCTCCTTCAGCTTGGACAAGGACAGGAGTCTCTTACTTGGGTCTGAGGCTGCCAGGATCCCGATTCCGGGCTGAGTCCCTCCTGGCCATGGTGGGAGCTGGAGGGGTTTGGAGGTGGGCGCACACAGACTTCTGTCTCGTGGTCACTTCGGCCTCTCTCAAAACATGGTGACAATGCATGAGACTGAGTTTGGGGACTAAAGGCTCTCAGGGGACGCTCACCCACTGGGCAAAAAAATCTCTACCCAGTAGTGTCCCTGCTCCGTGTGGGCTTTGCTCCATATTTCTGTCACCCCCTGGGACTCCCTGCCTCCATTCTCAGACTGCAGGTTCTCCAGAACTGAATGAGGCCACCCTAGGAAGGTCTGCTGCTCTGCTCAGTGAGGATTTGGGGACAGCCAGGCTTATCAGAGACTTTGGATCTGGGGGCTGGTGTGTGGGGGGGTGGTGGTGATGCCAGAACCTGAGCCGGGCCCCAGGGGACACCCACCTGCAGCCCGGGCAGCTGGGGCTCTGAGCGCGGTGACACGGGGTCTGGGCGGCCGGCCCCCGGGGGGCAGTTGGGGGCTGGAGGCTGAGGGTCCCGGTGCTCCCGGAAGGCCACGCTGTAGGCCAGGCCCCCGCAGTGGCGGGCCGTGGGGTCGGCGCTGGCACGCAGCAGGGCCAGGCTGCCGCGGTACCGGTACAGGTCCTCGTGCTCCCGCGCCCACAGGTTCATGCGGGGCTGGTCCGGGCGCGGGAAGACCGGGAAGATGGCCTCGCCCACCCGCTGGGCGGGGCGTCCTGAGGCCCCGCCCAGCAGCAGCGCCTCCACCCGCAGCTGCGCGTCGTGCTGCCCATCGTTCTTGCAGAACCCTGGAGAGGGGAGACGTGGGCTCAGGGGTCGTGTCTGGGGGCTCCCTGCCTCCCCCCGGGGGGTAGGGATGACTGGTAGGGCCCTGGGTGGGGAGGGGGAAACCTGGGCGGCCGGCCCTCTGAGTGGGAGTGGGCTTGGCTAAGCTTTCCCAGCGGATGACGGCTTGACACCTCTCGGACCCCACCTCTGAGCCCTCCCTCTACCGATGTGGGGTTTGGGAGGGCTCTCAGCCCGTGACATGGTCCTGAGTATCACTACTTGGAGGGAAGAGTTCAACCTGTCCCTGATCTCTGGTCACCTGAAGGCCTGGGACTTGGTTTCCCCATTCCCTCACAGCCCTCCTCCTCCAGGAAGCCTGCCTGCGTGGCCTCGCAGTCTAGGCGTGGATCTTCTGCTCCTTCCAGACCACTTATCTATTCTCTGTTGAGATTCCCGCCTTTCTACCTAATCTGGAAACTTCCTGAACGCCAGACCCTGGTCTCCACCTCTCCGTCCACCCCCATGCCCACAGTCCAGTGGTGCTCAGGGCTGGGCACCCAGGGCACTGGCTCCAATGTTACTCAGTGTGACATCCAGTGGGACTGGCCCCAAACCTGCTGTGTACTCAGCTTTTGTAAATTTACAAAGCCATTCCTCATCTGTCCTTTTATTTCCTCCTCACCCGACCCGTGTGACCAGCATCAGTGTCCCCCTGTCACACTGAAGGAGGCAGGGGCTCACGGAAGACCAGCATTTGCCCAAGATCACACAGACAGAGCTTTGGGATCCAGTCTAAAGTTCTGACCCTCCCAGTTTCCCTGAGGCTCCCTGGGGTCCCTGCCAGGGGCTGGGGCAGGAGTTACAGGATCCTTCTCTCCCCCCCAACCACCACCCTCACTTCATACCTTTGGGCAAAATAAAGACAAACTTGTTCCTGGTGAGGGCGAGGCTCTGGCCAGGATCCTGCTGCTCAATGACATCGGTGACAGCAGAGCAGGTAGGGAGGGGGTCCCCATTATTTACCTGCAATAGTACCCCAGCCCCAGATCCAGCCTGCAGGGGGTTCTCAGCTGTCAGCCGCAGGACGTATCTGCCCTCCTCGTTAAACCCCACACTTAAGACTTCAAATTCCAGATCCAGTATCTTCTCCTCAGCCTTCAACCTCTGGCTCTGCAGGGATGCAGGGACCCAGGGTTCCGGCCCCCTGAAGGCCATGAACTTGCCGGGGACTGACCCCCCGGCTGAGCGCTGCCCCCTCCCTCCCACAGCCCCAGCCTGGGCCCAGTCTGAAAGCCTGTACACTAGGCGCTCAGGGCCGTACCCCACCCCTCTCTGTTTGTTTGAGGAGAAACCAGGCAACAAGCCAGGAAGCTGGGCCTGTCATGGGGAACAAAGGCCACCACTGATCCCTCCCTTTTAGCATTTGTTCATTCAACAAATATTTATTGAGCATCTAATGTGTGCCAGGCACTATTTTAGGCATTTGGAATACAGCAGTGAAACAAATGAAGGATCCTGCCCTCCTGAAGCTTCTCTTCTAGTGGGGGAGGGAGGTTGGGACAGATAGAAACAGGCACAAAATATAGAAAATAAATAATTATAATATGTGTTAGAAGATGATAATTCTATGGGAAAATTAGTGCAGCGTCAGGGATGAGGAGTACTGGTGTGGGGAGCACAGGGTATGGGGTTCTCAGGACTTTCCATTTCTGGGAGAGCCTGTCTCTATATGCCTATTCATCCCCAAAAGTTGATGAGTTGGGGGGGTGGTCTCAAGGGAAGAGGGACAGTGCTTGTTCTCTGGGAGCATGGCCTTAGCACCTGCTTCTGGAACCAGTTTGCCTTTGTAATCAAAACTCACAATATCGGGCAGAGAGCCCAAAGCTTCTTACACTAAAGAGTTGTCAAGCTGGAATCCATCCTTCCTGAGCCTGGGTCTTGCTGATACCCAACGGGAGAGGGAAAATTCTGAACACTCTTCAGTAAGAACCATCTCTACCATCACCATCACCACCAACGTTATTACCACCACCATCACCACCATCTTCACCTCCAGTATCATCATCATCATCATTTATGATACTCTTCATTGAGCAGCTACTGCCTACCAGGCACTCTACATGGCTCTGTGATGTAGATATAATCATTCCCATTTTACAGATGAAGAATCTGAGGCTGAGAGAATCTCAGATTACACAGCTAGTAAGAAGCTGAGCTGAGATCCGTACCTATCACTATACTTTCTCCTATTAAACCTGTCCTGGGACTGGCTCGAAGATTGAAATTCATATTATCAAGGACTTCTGTATCCTAAAATTGACAAGTACAGTTTTGAGTCCAAAAAGCACATGTATGGGTAGCATAGATTTCATTCAAGAGTTCATTTGAAGTCACTTTGACTGGAATGCATTATTTCCACAAAGTAAGAGATAACCAGTCTAAAGACGGTATTGGCCAGCCCTGCTAAGGGTCCCCAAGTATGTGGTAGGCTTCCTCTGCAATGATTAGAACCCAGTTCCTTCAGATTCCCCCAAGGAGAAATTGAGACAAAGAGGGTTTAGAAGACCAGAGTTCTAGCCACCTGACTTGCACGTGAACTTGGGCAGATCCCTTTCCCTCGCTGGGTGTCAGTGGCCCCATTCGTATCATAAGGGTGAGTTGGGTAGTAAGTCTTCCCACAGCTCTGGCGGGCTGCAACTCTGTAAGTCATAGTGGGAAAGCCAGAGTCTGGCCGTTTGGGGAAGAGAGGCCACCTGGAAACCTTTGCCTCAACAGTTGGGCCTGCCCAACCAACCTGGGTCTAGAAGCCATGGTTTGCCCCCGCTAGGTCTAAGGTCTTGGAGATCCAGTGATTCAATTGAAGTAGCTCTCTTCCCTTGCATGTTTGAAGTGACCCCCAAAGATGTCACAAGATGGGAGTCACTCCCTTCTGCCCTGGGGCCAACCTCTGAGCTGCACCCAGCCCCATGACCCTGCAAGCAGATCCCATGCACACAGCAGTTCTTTCTAGTCGGTTTACCCTGAGCCATGCCACACTTCCCTCCTCTTGCTTTCCTCTCTTCTTTCCCTCCCTCCCACTTTCTATAAAAGGTCTGAGGTGACCATGTTGGTCTCAGCATGGTTGGAGGGCCCTGCACCCCTTCCACTTCCCGCCTCCCCTCCCCAACTCAGTCTCCGGGAAAGGCTCATTTTTTGGGTGTGTATGTGTGTGTGTGTGTGTATACTTATCCTTTAAAATTATGGTAAAATAGATATAATGTAAAACTTACCTTCTTAATCATTTCTAGGTGTGCAGTTCAGTAAATGTTAAGTACATTCACATTATTGCACAACCCATCTCCAGAACTCTTCTCATCTTATAAAACTGAAACTCTATACCCATGAAACAACAACTCCCTATTCCTCCCTCCCCTCAGCTCCTGGCAACCGGCCCTTCTACTTTCTGTCTTTATGAATGTGACTGCTCCTCATCTAAGTGGAGTCACACAGTATTTGTCCTTTTGTGACTGGCTTATTTCACTTAACATAATGCCCTGGGGAGGCTTACTTTTGCCCCAGGCCAGACCTGCCCTGTCTCCCCTCCCCTGCCTTTGCTAGTGCTCTTCCCTCTGCCCCAACTGCCCAGCCACACCGGGCGTCATCCTACGCAGGCTGCAGACTAGCTAAAAGCCTCTTCCTCTGGAACCGGGTCAATGACTCCCACCTCTGCCCCACTCTACACCTTCCTCCTTCTGTCTCAAATGATGACTTGCCATAGTCGACTGAATATTCCTTCAGGGATCATGTCTGTGTGTCCAGGCCAGGGCCGAGCAAGGGATAGGTACCTGGGGGACCATTAAAGCATTATTGAATGAATTAATGAGTGAGGGGATGAATGAATGAGTGAGGGGATGAATGAATGAGTGAATGAATGAAAGGATAAATGAGTGGATGGACAAACCCGATCCAGCTTTCGCTTGTATAGAAAAGAATAAGAAATGGTTCTTTGGCTATTTCAACTGGATTCCATCTGAGAGAAGTGAAGACCATTTTGGGCTCTTGACTCATGCTTGGACTCAGAGATGCATCCTGGTGCCTCACTGGGCAGGCTGGTGCCTGGGAGAGAGGGCAGGGGTAAGTGACAGGCCAGGAGGTAGTGGTCCCTTTTTTGTTCTTTTTTCATTAAGATTTTTTTTTTTTAAGATTTATTTATTTATTTTAGAGACAGAGAGAGAGAGAGAGCAGAGGGACAGGGAGAAGAAGAGAAGCAGACTCCCACTGAGCACAGAGCCTGACGCGGGGCTTGATCCCACGAACCCTGAGATCATGACCTGAGCCGAAATCAAGAGTTGGGCACTTAACCAACTGAGCCACCCAGGCGCCCCAGGAGGTAGTGGTTCCTAATCCTCAGGCTTCTCTGGGCCTGGCCTCAGTTCCACAGAGAAAGTCTGGAAACCTCAGTGAATTTTAGCAGGTCAGGCCTGGATGGTGCTCCCACTTTACAGATGGAAAAACTGAGCCCAGGGTAGCAGATCAGGACCACCTCCCTACTCCCTTTGCAGGATTCTCTCTACTCCTAGCTGCCTCCCTGATTCAGCTTTCTGTGGTTTTCAAAAGATTGAAACTGCAGGCAGAGGCCTGGTTCCCTCAGAAGGAGTCAGGAAGGAGCAGGATGTGAGGTGAGGAGGGGAGGCAGTGGTGCTGACTTCAAGCTGCCCTCCTGGGCTCCAGCATGAAAGGCCTTAATGGAGCCCTCCAGTCTTCTTTCTTCTCTGGAAGAATGGCCACTCAGAGGCTGCTGGCTTTGTCTGGAAGAGCCTGGCCTGTAATTAGCCCATCCCAGAGGGCCCCTTCCTGCTTCCCACAATGGCTCCTTTTAGCCTCCTCTGTTGACACCTGTGGGCCCTCAGACCCCCATCCTCATCCCCAGGGAGCCATCTCCAGCTCTCCCTCAACCCCTGGTCTCAACTCAGAGCTGAATCCTCCCAGCAGGGACGTCTGTGAGTTCCTGGATCCTCGAAATAGTGCTGGCATGATTATCTCCTTCTACAGATGGGGAAACAGGTTCAGAGAGATCAGGTAGGGGAGTGAAGAGATGGGCCTGGACCTCAGGCCTCCTGATTCCCAGACCAGTGTGGTGATTTCAGTAGCCAGCCTCCTCCCGCCAGCAGCTTCTCCCCTCCTAACCCTGTTCCTCCCCCCACCCCACCCCCATGGAACAGTCCCAGGCCCACTCCCTTCGAGTCCACAGCGCCAGAAGCCTCCGGGGTGATAGAATCATAGACTCAGCACTGGTAAAGTGAGGCATGGCAGCCAGCCTCTCTCCACTGCACAGATAGGAAAACAGGAGGAGATCAGGAAAGAGCCTCTTCGTGGTCACTCAGTAACTGGTAAAGGCAAAATTAGAAGTCTGGTTTCTTCCCTTCACTGAGAGTGGCGGTTAGGGTTGGGGCCTGGCTACCTTGAAACTCTTTCCTCTGAGTGGTAACTCTGATCCAATCTCCATGTCTCTGGCACCATCGGGCTGCATATCCTCCCCTTCCTGGCCTCCTGCTCCAAGCTTTGGCATGGAGCACTGTCAGGAGAGTCCGGGTCATGCCTGCAGCCCTCCAGCTGGCCTTCGGCTAGCAGGAGCTGGGGCTGCACCCGTGACCCCTGGGCTCACATGACAGCCCCTCTCTGCCAGCCGTAGCTCAGAAGGGATAAAGTTCCTGAGGTAGCAGAAAGGAGAGGGTGCTCCACTCGGGCAGCATCAGCAGCACCGACCTTTGCCTCCCATGGTTGCCCAGCTGTTCTACCGGTTCCAAGGACTCAAACTCCTGAGCCCCGCATCCGGCCTGCTTGGGGGCCCTGCAGACTCTGGGGGTTCAGACACCAGCCCCAGTCCTCCTCTGCACAGGAGACAGGCAGGGCAGGTAAGTGGGGAGGGAGAGAGGCGAGCTGGCCGGGGCAGCACTATGTTAGTACACAAGAAGGCCCGAGAAAAGGTGCCGCCTAGAACCTTCAGGTGGAGAAACCAACTTCACAGTCAGGCTCAGAGAGACAGAGAGAAGAACAAAACAAAGAGCAGGAGGGGCGCCTGGGTGGCTCAGTCGTTAAGCGTCTGCCTTCGGCTCAGGTCATGGTCCCAGGGTCCTGGGATGGAGCCTGCGTCGGGCTCCCTGCTCAGAGGGAAGCCTGCTTCTCCCTCTTCCACTCCCCCTGCTTGTGTTCCCTCTCTCGCTGTCTCTCTCTCTGTCAAATAAATAAATAAATAAAATCTTTAAAAAAAACCACAAAAAACAAAGAGCAGGAGAGAGGAACGGAAGGGGAAAGACAGGTTAGAGAGAGAGACACACAGAAATTGACAGAGAGTAAGGCAGAGACAGAGAGATAGAAGGAGAGGCAGAAAGGTGGGGGACAGGCGGACCGAGCCAGACAGGGCGAGGGTGGGATAGAGAGAGACAGTAACAGGGATGGAAAGAGAGACTGATGGACTAGGACAGACAGGCAGCAGAAGGACAGGACACAGAAAGAGAGAAAGGAGCCAGATGGGAGATACTGACAGACAGATCCACCAGTAGGCACCACTGGGCAGAGCTTCTGCTGTGTTCTCATCAGACAGAATGCTGAGAGGTATGTCTCAGGTGGGCCACTTGACCAACTCTGGGGGCCTTTGCCCAACTCCAGGGATTGGGTCCCAGACAGGGTCCCCAACCACAGAAGGGAGCAGAGTCCAAGCCCTGGGAAGGGAGGTTTCTGGACAAAGAGCTGTGAGCTCTCTGTATGTGTAGGGGGTGGAAGGAGGGAGGATCTCTGGCAAAACCTCTCCTAGCTCAGTCACTGCCCTGGCATATCATGTGGCATCTCTAGGCCTCAGTTTCCTCTGAGGTGATGGTGAATATAGGTAGAGCAGGGGTCTCTGAGATCTCCTTCTGCCCTAAGATCTGGCCTTAGCTCAGGCTCTTTCTTTGCAGCTAATTTACTGCTCTATCCTACTTAATTCATGACCTCTACCTCATAGGCCAATATGGCTGCCTGAGATCCAGCCATCATTTCAGCCATCGGGAAGGAGGAAGGAGTAAAGAAAACATCGCTCTTTTAAAGAACACCCCTTTTCAGAAGTTATAGTCAATGCTTCTTTTTCCATCTCATTGGCCAATACCTAGTCTCAGGGCTGTATGTAAGCTTCAGGAGAGTCTGGAAGATGTGCAGTACTAGCCTGGGGACAAAATCTGTTTCACACAGCTCAGTGATGCCTGCACAGCTCCTCTCACACAGCAGGCTTCAATACAGCCTTACAGTGTTTTCCTTTGATTTACTAGATGGATAAATAGATAGACAGATAGATTTTAAATATACATTTCAAGCAAATGAAAATCCCCCTTCATTTTCCCAAACTCATTCCTCCCCCGAGTGTGACCACTATGAACAATTTGTTGTGTGTCTGCTCGATTCATTTTCTAATGTATTTACACGTGCGTGCGCACACACACGTGCATGCCCACACATACCTAGCTTAAAGGAACATTTACGTATTGCTCAGCAATTTGCATTCATGGTTATTATACTTGACACTATGTCTTGGAGGTTTTACCAAGTGAGGCCATGAGCAAGTACCTTACTGTACAGACTTATCAAAGCTGATCCATGGATATTGGGCTTTTGCCAAGTTTTGCATTACCAATGGCCTTGGAAGATGCAGGGCATCTTCCCTGCATATGTATGCAAATGTTCTAGATTTCCTGAAAAGGGGCCAAAGGTGAATTTTCTCTTTGAGTTGTGGGTTTACCCCTTTCTATGTAAAATCTCTTCTCATGGCTGTGCCCTCTGTCTGGAGTCTTCACCATCATGGGGAACCAATCTCACATCCTAAAGCCTGTGTTCCTTAGGCTGTCCCACCCTTTTGTTGACTGTTCCCCATTTCTCCTTGGAGGAGGAAGGTGCCTCCCCCGGTATCCGTCTCCTGGGGATTTAGGGCTCTACTTCTGGTCCCCATCTTTATCTCTTCCCTCCCCTCCCTGCCTGCCACAGCACAACACCTTCTGAGCCCCCTTCTCCTTCCCCAGTGCTGTTTACCCCTCCAGGGCACCCCCTCTAGGAGGAGGAGGGGAGAGCATGGTGAGCCCGAGCCCGCCTCCAGCCGACAGAGATGGGCCCACTGTCCCTGCAGCCTTGGGGTTGCAGGAATGTGCTTGGGACGAACAGCAGGCCCCAGAACCCCAGCCTTCTCCTGGACAGAGACTGGGCCACGAAGAGTTGAAGAGAAGGCTCTCCCCCTTGAGTGGATCATTCCTGAAATTCAAGCCCCAAAGCCCCATGAAAGTGTGACAAAGTCCCCCTTCCCGTGGTCAGGGCCCTCAGCCCAGCTGGGCAGCAGTGGGTATTTAAAAGCTTAGCTGGTGGTTCCCCTCTGGCTTGGAGCAATTCATCAGGCCACGGCCCCCGGGGAGTGATGGATGGTGACAAATGAGAGTAGGTAGGGGGTTCCTGAGCCCTTCCAGGGCCACAGCTGGGGAAACTCAGCCATCAAAGCCCTGTGTAGGCTTCTCCACCAGAGGTGACTCTGAGGGCCAGGGAGATCAAGTTTCAGGCAAATGGTTTCGGGAGGTGGAGAGGCTTCTCTGGAGACAAGCCATCCTGTGTGCTATGTGGGGCCCAGCCTGGCTGAGGGCCTGAGCTGGAGAGATGGGGGTGGGGTGGGCTTCTCTGATTCTGCACAGGCGGGAGGCCTGAGGGGTGGGAGGAGGGGCAGGGCCAGAGCCGGTGGGAAGGAGGGAGCTGCTTTTCTGGGAGAAGGAGATCAAACACTTTTTAAAGCAGGTGCTGGGGACCCTGCTCGGGGCCATCTGCTGAGACGGCACAAGCAGCCAGCCCTCCGGGATCCTAGCCAGGGCTGGCGCTGGCACTCAGAGGAGGAGGCCTCAGTTGCTGGGGAGCACCCTGGGGCTGGAGCAAGCCTCGCGGGCCAGGTAGGACCGGAAGAGGAGGGGACACAGGGACAAGGCACTTCAGCGGGGACAGAGCCCCAACAAAGACTCGGAGGCAGGAAGGCAGCAGGATGGTAGGGGGGAGCAATTCTGAGGGATGAAGTGGGAGACCTGGAGATGGCTGTACTTGGGGGACACTGGGGAGCTAGTGCCGGGTCCAAAGACAGGGAGACATCCGAAGAGCCGGGTCTCAGTACGGTTTGCTGGGAGAGATTGATGAGAGCCCTATCCTGCGGCCAGGAGGGAACAAGGAGAGAGAACTCAGAGAAAGAGAGAGAGGATCTCAGGGGATCTAACAGTCAGTTCCTCGGTGAGGAGGGAGGGCAGCACGGAGGCTACAACTCAAGGCCAGAGCATGGTGACACCACGCCTGGAAGGGAGAATCTGGGGCTCCTATAGCTGGGGGAATCTTCATGGCCTTCTGGCCAGTCCTCCTTTGAAGGCAGGAAACCCTCTGTAGCATCTTGATGTTACCACCCTCTTCTTGATTGCCTCCCCTGATTGGGGGCTCACTCCTCTGTGAGAGTAAGAAAGCTACCTTTGTCCCAGGCTGAAATCTGCCTCCCTAGCTTCCCTCCTCTGAGTCAGTTCTAGCCTAGCTTTCTGGGAGGGGAGGGACATGCTGCTCCCTGACACAGATGGCCACCTTCCTCCTACCCCTCACCAGGGTCTACACTCACGCCAGAGCAGTCTGGCCCAAATCCCTCATGTCCGATGGTGTTGGTGGTAAGGGGGACAGGAGAGTTCCAGGAAGGGCTTGTCAGGTGATGCTTCTGATGCTCCCTCGTGGCAAGGGAGGTAGGAGGTAGAGAGCTAAGAGGTAGAGAGCCATCCACACTCTCCCCTCACGAGCTTGGCAGCCGACAACATGCAACTGAACGGGGTCAGTCTGTGTCTGGGGACAGGTTAGGCTCCCGTGTCAGTCTGATACACGGGCGCCATGTCGCTGGGGGTAGACCCGGAGCTCACTGGCCTGCATGGGCTTGCACCTGACTTGGCTGCCTCTCCATGGGGGACCCTATGGGCAGGACCCAGCTGCATAGGCAGGCACATTGGCCAGCCCCCCTCCACCCGCTGCCGCCCCACTCCTGGATGGAACATCCCTTGGGCATTCTCTGCTGCAAAGCCGGGGATTAGGGATGGTGCTGAGGCTCTCTGAAGTGTCACTGAAGTTTGGGTGTTGTGCAACTTTTGGGGGGATATGTTGGACTCAGAGAGCCCAGGGCTGGGATGGGAGGGTGGTGGGCAATGGGGTCTCTGGACCTTCTGCAACTGCTCACCATGGTTCCGACCATTATGCTCCAACCTGTGCTTGATTTGCCCATGTCTGCGGGTCCTTGGAATGTGACCAAGGTTCTGAGCTGTTTCAGAGGTTCTGGTACGATACTGACGTTCTGGGGGCTCATGGGGCTGCCAGGTTCCAGGAGTTCTTGTGGTATTACTATAATTCTGGGGATATTGCTGAGATTCTGGAGGTGCTTTGGGGGATCAGGGAATCCTTGGGGGTGTTTCTGAGATTTGGGGGATGCTGCTGGCCTTCCCTATTGCCTCTGGCCCACTGTTAGCTCCTTTTAAGCCTAGCACTTTGCCCTTTGAGGATTTTGATAACCACAGGCTGCTGAAGGCGCACACGTGGGCCTCTGTTCCTGGACGCAAATATTCCTCAGATTTAATCAACTTGAACAAAAACATGGGGAGGAAGGAAGCCCTGTCCCAAGGCCTTCATGGGCCAGCCCCAGCCCCAGGGGCAGAGCAGAGCAGCTCGTGCCAGGCCCAGGTAGCAGATGGCCTTTGTCTTCTCAGAACCCAGAAGCTTTTTGTGACCCCTTCTTACAATGAGCAGGGCTTAGGCCCCCAATCTGTGCCCCGCTGGGAGCCCCTCAGGTATTGCTACCAGCCTCTTCTGAGTGTACCCACATGGGCTCACGCAGACCACACCGGACTGGCACCCCTGCCCCGTCTTCTTGCCTTCCAGACTCCCCTTCTTAGCTCTCCTAAGGCACCTCATTCTTACTACCATTGCTGACCCTGTCTGACATTGGTGCCCTGCTCCAGGCCCCCTCCTCCAGGAAGCCTCCAAGACTGCCCAAGACGTCTCCTTATAAATCCCCCTCCCCACCCCTCTTCTCCGAACTTCTACAGTCTGTCTCTGAAGTCCCTCCACTCTCCAGCCCCTCCTCTCCTGATGGCAGGTACCAGTTTCCGACTCTTCTGGGTATGAGTCACCCTATAAAGCCAACTCCCGTGGGTCCGCTGTGGACTCTGCTGCCAGGTGGAGAAATTCGTCAGGAGCACATCATTACCATCTTTCTCTTCTCAGTACATTTCCTGGCCTGCCTGCAGCCTGGCCAGGTGACATCTCTCCTAACACCTTGGTGCCAACCCTCCCATTTTACAGATGTAAGCACCAAGCCATTCCAGCTCTGAGCTGAGGAGGTACTTTGGACTCAAGAAGTGGGGTTCCCCTCCCAGCCTGAGCTATGTAGCCCCCCAGTATGCATGGTTCTTCCACGTGGCCTGCCTCCCTCCCTGCCCCACCAGCGTGGATGGGGGAGTGGGGGGGTAGCAGGGGGGGCAGGAGGGTGGGTAGAAGATGATAGGGGACACCTGGGTAGTCACAGCCTCTGTGGCTTTGACCTTCTCGCTACAGCCAGTGGCTGGTGTGCTACTCCACATTCTTGGGCCGTGAAGTCATTGAGGGCAGGGAGTAGGGGCCTCAGGGAGAGCAGAGCCCATAGTCAAAGCCAGGCTGGAAGCCCCACCCCTCCTGGGACAGAGGAAGGGTTGAGACCCAGAGAGGCCAAGGGAATCGCAGCCAGCCCCAGGGTTCAAACCCAGGTAAGGCTGCATCCCCGACCAGGGCACTTCCCACTCCATATAGGACCTGTGCTTTCCCCCCTGGGCCTGCTCCTGCCCGTTGTCCGTGTGGCCTCCATCAAGGCGCGGCCTGCTGTCCACTGCGCCCACACCCAAGCAGAGGGACAAAGCTCACAATTTCTTCACCTCTGGTTGGGGCCTCCTGAAGGCGACCTCTGCATCTCCCCAGTGAGGAGGGAGGTGATCTCATGGGCCCTGGGATATCCCTGGGGGAGGCCGCTAGAAGGCATCCACTGCAAGTCCCTTTGGGGGCAGAGCAGGGTTTGGTGGGGGGAGAGGTGCTGTGGGGAAGGGATTGGGTCAGGGACTGGGTCTGGGCTCAGCTGGGCCCCTCCCTGCCAGCCTGGCTCAGCCCCTGAGGCTGATGGAGGCTCCTTCAGGCAGCCTGAATGTCTTTCCTCAGTGCCCAGCTAGGTACCCCTCTCTTCCCCCAGGTCTCTGCTCACACGTCACCTCCTCTGCGGGGCCTTCCCTGACCATCCAGCCTAAAGCAGCCACCTCCTGTCTGTCTGTCTCTCTTCTCTCGCCCCACTTTATTTTCCCTCTCAGCGCCATGACACGTTTGTCTCCCCACTCTCCCCCGTACCTCTCTTGCTCATTGCTACATTCTCAGCATGTAGAACCTTGCCTGGTGCATAATCAGGATGCAATCAACATTTGTTGCGTAAATGACTGAATGAACAAACCAGACCGGGGAGGCTTCCTCCAGGGAAGGAAGAAGTTTCTGACAGGCAGAGTTGCCCAGCGAGGAACATCTCTGCCTTGTATAGAGGGAGTGAGCTCCCCATCACAGACTGGACTCTAATTGTTGGATAGATCACCAGGGGGATTTAAGATCAGATAGAAATTAATTGCTCTCTAGGCTGGGGGTCCAGAACTCCTGAGCAGAGAAGGGGGTGCGGGACTCTGGTGTTGGAGCAGAGCCTCTGAAGTGCCTGGCTGGAGACATACACAGGAGCCTGAACACGGCAGGCCTGTGGAGGGGTGATGGTCACTAGAACGAGCAATGGCTTGGCCAAACCCAGGTCGTAAAGTCCTCGTCACCCGAGAGCCCCATACTGGGTGTGTACCAGCGGAATAAGGGAGGAAGAAGAGAAGAGGCCGAGTTCTGCCCCCAGGACCTCACAGCCAGGCTTAGGAGGCTGGATTCACCCCCAAGTTCCTGGGAACAGACGGGCAGTGTGGGCTCCTGCATTGCATCACAGAGAGTTCAGGTTCAGTTCTGAGTCAGCTGCCGCTGACAGCTCTGCGGGAGGGGGAGGGGTGGTCTGAGCCCTCTTCCTGGAAGAAGGTCATTTGGGAAGGAGGGGGAGAAGCCAAGGCTGACATGGCATCAGGCCCTAATCCTGGAAGGCCTCGTGGGCCTGGCTATGAAGTTTGCATGGGGAGCTTTTAGGATTTCAAGCTCAGTCTCCATTGAGCACCCCCTCACCCCGGGGGGCTGTTCCCTCTATGAGGATACCCGCTTCCTTCTCCTCCACTCCCATCCTCAAGACCCCCACCCTCCGCACAGCTGACTTTTCCTTGCCCTCAGATCTCCATGAAAAGATTTATTTTTTCGGGAACCCCTCATTTTTTTTGGACCAAATTCAGCTTCCTATGGTATACATCAGAGCGTTCTGTGCCTTCCCTTTGTAGACAGGAAGACTCAGACTCGTGGTTATTTACCTACTTGTCTGTGCCCCCCCCGAAGTGTAAACTCTCACATGCCAGGGCCCAGAATAGTGCCTGCACTTAGTAGTTGTTCAATGAATTTATGTTAAAAGAATAAATGTATGAATGCCTTTAGAAAAAACACTTGTGGAATGAGTGCCTTAGCTGGAGGGTGTGTGTGGCCCGGGGTCCCCTGGGGTATTGGAAAGACAGGGACCTTCAGATGTTCACGGGGCCTGACCACCACCCAGGGACGGGGGCCTGAGAAGGGCTCACTGTCTTTATCTGATTCTTGTTTCCCTTCCGAGCTGGGGCCAGGAAGGGGAGGGGAGCCAGCCAGGGGTACAGCTTCTCAGGGGCAGGGTGGGGGGATGGAGAGGGAGCCCCAGCCCCTGCCTGGGCCCTGCCTTCCTCACCCTCACCCCATAGCGTGGGAGGAACCGTGGACAAGAGGGGTTCTTCTTGCTTACCCGTGGGTCTGGTTTGTGTTTAGAGGACTAATCTCCGCCTCATGAGGGTGAGTTATCTCCTTGTGAAATCAAGTTGGAGAAACCAGAAGTTTTTACCAGTGAGACACATGTTGCCTCCTTCATGGAAACCCAGGAGAAGGAGTGGACAGGCTCCCCCTCCCCGCCTCCGCCCCTGGTCCAGCCCCAGCTGCTCCTTGGGTTGCCAAACGCTGGACTGTGTGCGTGGTGCCCTGCAGATGCAGAGGGCAGAGGTGTGGGCGCTTGGGGGGGGGGGGGCACAGGAGGCAGGTATGTGTGCGCAGCCTGGTGCCGGACCCTCCTGGCCACACGCCTGCAGGGCTCAGGCCGCGTGGAGCTGGGGCCTCCTACCCTGGCGGGGCACTTTGTCAGGACCATGATGTGATCCCATCACTGAGGGCCAAAGGACGCAGAGAGGGGCAGGCTAAGGCTGGGGGTGGGGTGGGTGGGGGGGTTGTCTCGGGGAAGCCTAACAAAGAGGGGGATTGGGCTGACCCCTGAGGGCAGGAGGGACCTGGATCCCAGCTGGGAGGTTCCAGCTATGTTGGGCCTGCCTGCTGCCCGCCCACCCTTTCATCTCTGCATCTCCTTCCTCCCTGCCCTTCCTTGAGTGTGTGTCTGTGGGTCATTTGGGTGGCTTTGGGGAGGGGGAAGGAAGGGGGGGGTTTCTGTGGGCAGCTTGGATTGGACAAACTTTCTTTGAAAATGGGCCTTTGCACAGAGGCTGGTGGTCAGACGAACAGGCAGGTGCTCCAGCAAGAGCCCCAAAGACCCCGAGGGCCGCCCTCTTCCCAAGGGGATAACTCCCTGCAGGAGCGGGCAAGACGGGGCGGGAAGGGACGGGAAGGGACTCGAGGAGCCCTTCCCCTTTTCCCTGTGCCAGCGGGTCGGCCCAGGCCCTCTCTCCCAGACGGGCTTTTCCCAGAGAGCTAAAAGCAAGAAAGTAACCTTTAGAATTAAACAGAAACGTTTCTTTGTTTGGGTTTCTTTCTTTTTTTTTTTCTCCCTAAGCCTCTTTTCACATCTGTAGTGGTTTTCCCCCACTTGTCCAGGGGAGGGGGGGCAGAGGAGAAAGGCCGGAGAATGTCGTCCCAGGCAGTGGGGAACCAGACCTCCTCCGGGGCCGCAGATGACTACTCCAACTGGTACATCGATGAGCCCCAGGGGGATCAGGAGCTCCAGCCAGAAGGGTAAGTCTGTCTGCCCGCAGAGTGGGGTGTGGCAGAGGTTACTGATGGGGGGATGGGGAAGCCACTGGTAAGATGAATTGTGCTGCCTTTTGCTGTGTGACCCTTGGCAAGTCACAGCGTCTCTGGGCTTCAGACTCCTGTTACCGGAGAAAAACAGCCCTGGCCCGGTGTTGATACTTGAGGTGGGGGTCCTGGGCCAGGCTGTCACTTCAAAAGCATCTGTGTGGTTTGTTAAAAATACAACCTCCTGGGCCTTCTCCTTGCAAATTCAGATCCATCCAGTCTGGGGCGGCTCTGGCCAGTAGCTGGGCTGCAGCGTGCTGGCTGAATGATTGAGGGAAGTTGGGCCTGCCTTCAAGGGGTTTCTGGTCCCTCTGGTGACCACCCGGGGTGTGGTGGCCACCAGCTGTCACGCCCTCTGGGCAGCCCAGGGCAGGGGGAGGCCTGAGGAAGAAAGCCTGGGGGGAGGGCCCTTGAGGAAAGATGCCCGATGCCTTTGGCCGGTTCTCAGTCTCCATGAAGATGAGGAGGCCCTTTCTCTTTTGCAGGAGTGCTCAGGCGAGCCCAGGGGAGGGAGGCAGCCTCGGCCCAGTCCAGTGTGGCCAGAGGGCTTGGCCCACGGCTCCCTTTGCCAGACCCTATCTTTGTCTAGTCTGGGCACCCTGGCTGAGGGGCTGGGCCTCCCTGGGCCCCATATGCTGCCAAGGACGCCTGGCCTGTGCGGGCCCCAGAGCCCGGTTCTCCCCTTATTGTTCCCGGCCCTTGCCCCATCCCCCACCTCCCTGCTCTGACTGAGGGTTTGGGGAGCTGGAAAGGTGAGGCTGGGGGGTGGGGGTGGCCGAGCCAGATGTGCACACATCTGCTCTCCATCAACACCTGAAACTAGAGAAGGAGAAACGCTGGTGCGCCCCCCCGGGGGCTGGGACTGTGGCCTGGCCAGGCTTGGGTCACTGGCAGGGACAGAGGCCCCAGCTAAGCCTCATGCTGGGAGGACTCAGGGTGCTGGCCACCCGGTCAGCAGCCCTGGGTCGGCAAGGGTGCTGGCCGAGCCCTCCCCTTGTTGCTCCGGACAGCCCGCAGGCTCCCCTTGTCCTGCTGCATAGTTTTGGAGTGGGAGAAGCAGCAGAATGGGGAGGGGCCCAGGACCCTGTGAGGATATGGATCCTGACCTGGGGTGAGACCTTAATCTGCAGCTGTGTCCTTGGGAGCCTCAGGGCCCGGGCACTGGCTGGGGCCAGGCTCTTCAGATACGGCCTCAGACTGAAGCTGGGTACACGGCAGGGCCCGGGCGACGGGCAGCACTGACTCTAGCGTGTGAGGCATCTGCAATCTGCAACTGCCTTCTCCCACTGCAGGCAACAACGGGGAGGTTTGTTTTTGACTCTACTTACTTGGTCAATCCAAGTGGCCTTGCTTGTCCCCTAAGCGCCACCCCTAAAAGTGGAAGCTCAAGGGGAATCCCAAGGAGCTGAACTTGGGCCCACCTCTCCCTGAGTGAGTCAGACACCCCAGGGAGATGGTGCACTGAAGCTTCGAGGCGCTCCTGATGTTGGGCCCCCCCTGCACCTCGGTGTGCCCCCAGCAGGCTGGTTCGGGCTGGTGGGCACTGGTTCCAGTGGCCAGCTGGACTCTGTCTCCTGGTCACACTTGTCCAGGTGCCCTCATGGTGGAAAGACCTGGTTGAAAAGATTGGGAAGGGAGTAAGTCTGATGGGGGTGGGATGTGTCATGTGGGGTCTTCTGTGGCGCACGGGACTGATCCATGGAAGCCTAGCTGGCCCTTTCCTACCCCCGGAGCCCCCCTGACCCGGTCATGTACCCAGCCTGACATCTGCCCACATGGTATCCACTTATCACTAACAGCCAGAGCCTGGGGACATGAATGCCTGTGGCAGCCATCCAGGATGACACCCACCTCCCCACCACTTCACGGGGCTGCCTGGGGAATTGGAGCCTTCCCTCCTGGCCTGCCCTCCCAGCATGAGGCCAGCACCAGGGTCATTGGCAGGCCCTTCTGCTGGGGGGGGGGGTGTGACATGGGGGTGGGTATCAGGACCCGCACCCCAGACAGTCGGCCTTTTCCCTCTGAGTGGGGCCCTTTGTAGGCTCCCGCTCAGAGACTAACTTCTAGAAACAGTTGTCCCGCTCCTTCTTTGTCTCAATGTCCTCACCACTCTGCAGTCCGGCCTCTGTCTGAGTGTCTGAGACCAAGCCTCGCTTCCTTGGCTACATGTGATTCTGGTCCTCACCTCTCCTCTTGGAATAAGGCCTAAAACTCTGCAGTCATTCTGGAAACCCCCTTCCCTCTGCTCTTCCATCTCCAGGCATCTACATTCTTCCTCCTATATACGTCTGAGGTGCAGCCTGTCGTCTCCCTTCCCCAGTCGCTGCTTACGCTGAACTCCTTGAAAATGTGAATTTTCAACTGCTTTTGATGTACAGAAATGACACTTTCATATGGTTCAACTTAAAACTTCCTTCCATACTCCTCACCTCTCCCCTCCTGGTCAGATGTGGGGGCTTGGAGCCAGACAACCTCAGTTCGAATCCTTACTCTGCTGCTTTCCAGTGTGATTTGGGCAAGATACTTAGCCTCC
Source organism: Mirounga leonina (assembly GCF_011800145.1). Classification (NCBI taxonomy): domain Eukaryota; kingdom Metazoa; phylum Chordata; class Mammalia; order Carnivora; family Phocidae; genus Mirounga; species Mirounga leonina. The sequence goes on along the minus strand of NW_023270839.1, from coordinate 47,538,963 downwards.
CTGAGCTTTGGTCTCCTTGTCTACACAACGGGGACAATAATAGCACCCACTTTGTCAGTAATACCTGAGTTAATACAAGGAACAAACAGCGTCTGGCACGTAGTCAATTCTTAGTAAGTACTAGTTACTACTGTTGTTACTATTCAAATTGAGCCCCAGAAATCTCCCCAGATCCAGAACACCGGCCTGCTCCAACACCCTCAATGGCTCCCTAGTGCCTCCCATGCCTTCTGTGACCTGCTCCCGGCCTGCCTGCAACCTTATAGACTGCAGGCAAACGGAAAGCCTTGCCTGGCCCCAGCCACACCGTCTGCTGCCTGTCACTTCGCTTCCTTGTGTTCCTCCCTCTACACGGAGCTCCCTTTCCCCTTCTTTGCCTCAAAAGATGCTAACCATCTTTTAAACTCACATCAAATGCCACAGGGCAAATCGTAGGACCAAACACTCAATTGCTCCACCCAGGCAAGAGGCTCCGCCACGATTCTGAGAAAGAGAGGTCTATGAGGCCTGGAGCAGTCAGAGGCTTCCCGGAAGAGGGGGGAATGAAGTGGCCTTGAAGGCTAGGAAGAATGGGTGAGAAAGAAGAGGGGCTGGGTTGAGCTGGCCCACTCTGTTTCTCCCATGCCTTCTCCTGGGAGCCCCCTGTCTCCTTCAGCCCTGTAACCTCAGAGCGCACCATGAAGGGCATGGAAACCCTGGAACAGCCCTAGAAGGTGGAGCTGGGCCAGCTTGCAGAGGAAGATCGGAGGGTGGAGGGAGGTGGTGGGCGGAGCTCCAGTGTAGCCAGCCTGGAACCCCAAACCCGGCTGGCTACACACCCAGGCCTGAGCCAACCTTCCCTTGCTCTCTGCAGAGTGGTGCCCACCTGCCGCCCCAGCGTGCTGTCGGGCCTCCTCCACACCGGCCTGGCCCTGCTGTCGGTGAGTCTACCCTGAGGCCGACCTGTTCGCCGCTCGCCACCTATCGCCAGACTGGACAGGGGGACTTGAGCTCCCTGCTGGGCTGGCGAAGGGGAACCCCAGGAGCCCCAACTCTGGGAGTTCTCCCAGGGTGGGGACCCAAACCAAGATGCGGGCCAAGTCCAACCTCTCCGACTTTTGTCACTCTTCTCTTGGCCAGTCCGCAGTCTGCTGCGTGATCGTGCCCTGGGAGGTAGGGCGGTCCTGGGTGTTGAGGCCAAGCCCTCAGACTCAGCCCCTCGGGGAAGGACTGGGCACCCAAGGCCTGCTCTGTGCTCTCCTTTCAGGTCCTTGCGCTGCTGTTGCTGGCTGTGCTCGTGAGGTGCCGCCGGCTCCGACCCCACCACGGGCCCGGCGGGCCTGGACTGCCCCGCTTGGTGCCGAGGCCTGGGCGCCCCCACTCAGGTGGCCCGGCTGACAGGGCCACTCTGGGACGGTGGGGGTTTGTTAGGTACCTAGAAGCAGCTCTGGCCTCAGGGACACCCCCACTTCTCTCGGCCCGGGGGCTCTCGCTACCCCTATCTGGATCCCCAGGTTTAGGCGGGAGCCCCAGAGGGAAGGGGAGGGCCGCACTCAGGTCCACCTGCTCCCGTGCCAGACCCAGGAGACACCAGCCCAACAGGGCCTGGCTCCAGGACGCATTACCTCAGGTGGCCCATGGTCTGGACAGGCGATGGCCATCCCATGCCATCTTGACCCTCATTTCCCTTGAAGGCATCACTCGGACCCTGATGCTTAATGGCAGATTATGAGGGACTGATCTCCAGTCCCCATGGCTAGGACTTTCTTCCCCCTCTCTCCTTCAGTCCTACAACCCCAAAGCCTGGGACAGGGATGACCCTGAGATGGAACTGGGCAGGCTCATATGGGAGAGATCAAAGGGTTGGGGGAGGTGGCAGTTGGAGTCCCAGTGCAGACAGCCTTGCCTCCCAGGCCCAGACCACACACCAAGGTGAGTCCTGCCATGATGGTTTTGTGGAGAACTAGCCTGGGTTTCTGTCACTGGTGGGCCCAGGTAAGAGTTGGCCCTGCCTAGTGGGGGGAGCAGGAAGCAGGATGGAGAAGGAAGCGGATGACCTCAGGGCATGAGTCAAGCTGGACAGATGCAGAAGGTCTGAGTGGCCTGCCCAGAGGGCTGATGCTTGGGACAGCTGTGCTCGTGGTCTGCCCTCTGCCTTGGGCCGCACCCCGGCCACGGCCGTGGCTGTAGCATAAGGATGTTGTGATTCTCTGAGCTCTCTGAAGATTTGCCAGCCCAGACAGACTGATTTGTGTGGAGGCAGCTGTTTCCTGGGGCTTCCAGGGTGGGCGGAGGGAGCAGCGCTCGGGCCTGTTCCTGCTGTGTGCGTGTGTATGGGGGTGGGGGCCGCATAGTTCTTGAGTCACTTTGCCACAGGGCCCAGAACTTGGGACACAGGAGGCACTCCACAGAGAGTTGTGGAATGAATGGGTAACGGGGCCTCGGTTTCCTTCTGGAAAGTTTCCATCTCTACCTCCCTGACATATGGAACACGGCATGGGTTCATGGGGGTGCAGGGCCCGAGCGACGCCCCTCTGTCCTGTCCCTGTCTCTGCACCAGCCCCGTGGATTTCTTGGCGGGGGACACGGCCTGGACAGTGCCTGCGGCTGTCTTCGTGGTCCTCTTCAGCTCCCTGTGTTTGCTGCTCCCCACCGAGGACCCGCTGCCCTTCTTGCCCTTGGCTTCACCCCCCAGCCGAGGTACGCAGCACGGCTGAGGCCCTGGGGCTGGACTGGTAGGATGGGCTGGGTGGGCATCCAGAGCATGGGGCGGGCTCTTCTGTAGTGAGTCAGGTACCTCCCATCGCCGTCATGAGCCACTGCCAAGAAGATGCTGTCCCGCGGACCTCCCAGCCGCACTGCACGACACCTGCCCTTCGTTGGTCCCAGCTGTCGGGGCACGGCTGCCCTCTCCACCTCCTCTGTCCTTGTGCCAACCCCTCTCCCAGAACAGCGCAGGTCTCTGAGAGTGAAGGGGGGTGGGCAGGAAGCAGTCGGGGTTCTGGACAATTGAGCTGGGCTCAAGGAAGTGACGGTACAAGGACAGTGGCCACCAAGAGGAGCCGCTGTCCTCAACATGACCTCTTTAGATCAGCCAGCCCTCACAGTGACTCTGCACAGGGTGGGTGTTGGCTCCATTTCACGCTGGAGGAGGCCGAGCGTCAGGGGAGGGAACAATAGGAAAGCCGGAGCTCAGTTTACTGACAACAGACTAAGCGCTGTGCTAAGCACTGTACATCTACCTTCTCGTTTTGCCTTGGCTAATACAGTACCATTATTTCCATTTTACAGATGGAGAAACTGAGACTCCAAGAGGTAACTTGCCCGAGATCACGAACGCTGGCACTAGTCAGAACCTGAATGTGAATGTGGGGTTCTTGCCCCCTGAACCAGCTGAGGGGCTCAGGAGGGGGGAGGCAGGAGAGGGGCCTGCGGGGGGCCCCACATCTGCCGCTCCATCACGTGGCTCCCTCTGCCCGCCTTGCCTTCCAGGGCCATGGAAGATCATCGCCCTGCTCTATTACCCTGCCCTCTACTACCCTCTGGCCGCCTGTGCCACCGTGAGGCAGGGAGCTGCACACCTGCTCGGCAGCGTGCTGTCCTGGGCTCACCTTGGGGTCCAGGTCTGGCAGAGGGCCGAGTGTCCTCAGGCACCCAAGGTAACCACTGACTCACAACGGCCTGAGGCAGAGGGGCGCGAAGGAACTGCATAACCCGGGCAGGCTCCTTTCCTCTTCTTTACGTGTTGGACTTCTCTGCTGCCTTCTACTCTGCCCCGAATTCCCCTCCCGGGAACGCAGGCCCTTCCAACCTTGGGCACTCTGTGGCAAGAGCAGGGACAAGGGAGCTGGGCCTGCCCTCAGGAGCTTCCAGTCTGGGAGGGGGCAGGGAGGAGGAAGGGGCCAAGGGGGAGGAAGAGGGAGCCTGAAATCCCTCCATTATTGATTCCCCAGCCTTCCTTCGGCCAGGCTGGAGTGGGAGCGAAGAGATGGAGGAAGGCGAGCCCTGAACTGGGGGGATGGTCTTGGAGGGCTGAAAAGAGAATTCTAGAACCTCAGAACCTGGTTCACTGACTGCTGGCTGGGAGTGCCCAAAGGGTGGAGGCATAGGCCTCAGCCAGACAACCTGAGTTTGAACCCAGCTTCTTCCTCCTCCCTCCTTCCTCCCGCCCTCCCTTCCTCCCTTCCTTCCACAAACATATCTGAAGCACATACTCTGTACAGGGACATTTCCCAGCACTGGAATATAGCTGTGAACAGGACAGATGAAGTCCCTAGCATCCCAAGAGCTGCCTTTCCAGAAGGGAAGATACAATAAATAAATAAATATACGGAATGATGCCAGGTGATGCTAAGTGCTTTGAGGAAATCATGTCACCATTCTGAGACTCAGTTTCCCTCCCTGTAAATGGAGTGGATAACACCAATCCTCCAGGGTAGAGATGAGGATTAGCTGGTTTCTTTGAGAACGAGGACTTGGTGCGTCTTTTTCCCCATCCAGAACCTGGCACATACTAAGCTCTCAGTAAAAATGTATTGAATTAACAAATAAATGAGTGAATGCAGAAGGAGCCCAATCCTGGAAAGGCCTCAGTGCCAGGAGGTAGGGCTTGCACTTCCCTGATGCCCAGGTCACAACTGTACACGGTCAATATTAGGCCTTTGTCTAATTTTCAGGGGCCTGTGCCCAGAGCCCAGGGACAAAGGAACATAGCAAAGGGGTATCTCCGGTTTCAGACCCCACGGTAGCCCCCTGGAGCAGGGAGGAGGGGATTTCTTCTAAGGGCTGTGGGAGTCCAAGAGCCCGGGAGAGGGGGGAGTAGGTCCGCAGGGCCTCAGAAGGGGAGTGGGAGTGTTTGTGCTGAGTGACCCGGGTAGGGGGGAGCATGAGAGGACCAGAAGCCTCAGACCACCGTCAGCCAGGTGGGAGTGAAGTGGGAAGGGACCTGGGTCCTGGTCTTCTGTCGGGGGAGGAAAGCAGAAGGTAGGTGTATCTGGGCGTCTGTCTGTCTGTCTAGATCTACAAGTACTACTCCCTGCTGGCTTCCCTGCCTCTGCTTCTGGGCCTCGGATTCCTGAGCCTTTGGTACCCGGTGCAGCTGGTGAGAGGCTTCAGGAACACGGCAGGAGCGGGCTCTGAGGTAAAGGGGCAGGGCTGGCCTGAGCTCCTATTCAGCACCCAGGATGCCCTGAACTCCTCCATGGCTGTTGGCTCCCTGTGCGCGGGCACAGCACATAGTAGGTGCTCAAAAATATTTGCCGAGTCACCAAGTGACAGGCTAGTCCTCCCTCTTGGAGCGAAGGTTAGGCCAGGCCCTGAGCTGGCACCCGGGGTACCTGGGGCAGCCAGCCGCGTGCGCAGCCAGGAGTCAGCAGAGGAGGGGCGGACCAGAGGACAGGGCAGTCCGAGCTCTGTTTCTGAAACCCCGAGGTGCCAGCCGGAGAAATGAGACAGGCCAGGAGACTGGTGCCTCCGAGGAGCTCTGCAGATGCCCAGGAGCCCCAGGAAGCTCCTGGGGCAGAGTCGCATTATGAATCAGTTCTAGGCTGCGTATGGTTGGATAAAGTCAGATAAAGGGGTGGACTGGGAGAACTGAGGCAGGCTCGGGGGGCTTCCTGGAGGAGGTTGACTTCAATAGGGACCCTGAAGGACAGGGAGGATCTGGAGCAGGGAGAGAATAAGGAGAAGGTCTTGCAGGTGTAGGAAAGAGGAGTAAAGGGGCAGACACGGGTTGTGTCTGTTTTGTTCACGTGTAATTTGTAGCACTGGGCGGGTCTTAGCACATGTTAGATAATCAGCAGCTATTTCTGAAGTTTTAGATAGATGGGTGGGTAAATCATAGCGAGAGAGAATTCTTACAAGACAAGGCAATCTTATTAAGAAGCCTTCTAAGTGCCTACCAAGAGTCAGGCCCTGAGCAAGGGACTGCGGACTCAGAGCCGCTGGCCTGTGTCTGACCCCCAGGGGCCCCCAGGGCGCTGGGGGAGATGCAGGCAGCAACAGATAGTCACGCGTCAAAGTGAGAAGTGCAGCCGGGGCCCAGCCCACGGCCCTGGGTGAGGGCAGACACAGGGTCATGTACTCTTCTTGGTGGGAGAGGAAGAAGAAAACCACCCTACAGAGGCCCTCGAAGGGAGGCGGACAGCCTCAGGAGAGGTTGAGGACCCAGACGCCAAGGGGCTCAGTTACTCTCCAGTCGGGGAGGGTGAAGGCAGGGCTCACAGGGTGGCCTAGAGGACAGAGCAGCGAGGTGCTCACGCCAGTTGCTGAGAGATGAACACTGGATGTGGGTGGGTGCTCGGGGGGGCTGATGCGCAGTCATGGGGATGTGGTGGGTGGCTGGACCGGGGGCCTGGGGCTCAGGAGGGGGGCTGGGATGGAAGCCAGAGAGGTGCCCCGAGGAGGGAAGGAGACCCAGGGGAGAGAGGCCTGTGGGCTCGGGTCCTCCAGCGGCCGCCCCGGGTCCTCCTTGGGCTCACCCAACTCCGGGTTTGGTAACAGAAGGGACCTCACGGGCAGTCACTACTGGCCTCCTGACATTCACACTCCTCTGGGGAAGCCCGATGTCCCCTCATTTTTACAGTTGACTCAGAAGAGGGGAGTGGCTCTGCCAGGGTCCCCAGTACACTGGTCACATCTCTACCCCCTGGGCCCTCTCCCTCCTCCTCCAGGGATCTTGGCTGCCTCACCTCTCCCTCCAGGCATGCCTCTCCTCCCGAGAAGTCCTGGAAGAAATAGAATCCTCTTTGGCCCTGTGGCAGAGAGGTTTAAGCCTCAGAGGCCCCAGTCAAGCTTTGACCTGACCCATACCTACCCTGGGTGGTGTGCGTGCGTGTGTGTTGCCATGGCAACAGGTGATAGGCTTGTATTCTAATGATCAGGGGCAAGGGCTCACCCCACCTTACCACGGGCCTCTGGAACTTAGCAGGCAGCTTTCGGCCTGGAATGTGGCTTAGACAAATCCGGCCACCCTTGTGATCTCCCTGGAGTAGCAGGAGAGGCCTGCGGGATGTGACCTGGAACGGCCCCAACCTGTGTCCTGCTCAGGGATGTGCCCATGGGACCTAGGCTTCCTTTTGCCCCAGTCTCAGCTAGCCAAGGCCAGGGGGCCGGGGCGGGGGGCGGGGGGAAGCAATGAGCAGATGTGACTAAGTGAAGCAGGAGAGAGCTGGACGCAGCCCTTAGGATGAACCGCTCAGTGCTGAGTATTCCTAGGAGACTGGTTAGTCTCCTAGTTGTGGAGGAGAAAGGGCAGCTTTGGGGGGCATGGACCTCATCCCCACAGGCTGGCCCTTCTCTGCACCCTGCCACAGCCAAGAGGTTTTTATGGAGCCCCATGTGCTCACTGTGACACCCTGAGCCAGGGTCCCAGGGATGGCTCCGGGCAGGTCTCATCTGCTCGTCCATCTGTCTGTCTCCACAGGGGCTGCAGAGCAGCTACTGTGAGGAATATCTGAGGACCCTCCTCTGCCGGAAGAAGCTGGAAAGCAGGTGAGGTCCTAGGCAGCTGGTGGGGCAGAGTGACAAAGAAACCAAACTCTGGGGCTCGGGCCCAGGGCGGGGGCTTCTCCTGAGGGCACCTGCCTGCCTCCGTCTTTCTGCAGCTCCCACACCTCCAAGCATGGCTTCCTATCCTGGGCCTGGATCTGTTACCGAAACTACATCTACACTCCACAGCGAGGTATGGAGCTGTGGTTAAGAGTGGCAGGTGGGGCGCCTGGGTGGCTCAGTTGGTTAAGCGACTGCCTTCGGCTCAGGTCATGATCCTGGAGTCCCGGGATCGAGTCCCGCATCGGGCTCCCTGCTCGGCAGGGAGCCTGCTTCTCCCTCTGACCCTCCCCCCTCTCATGTGCTCTCTGTCTCTCTCATTCTCTCTGTCTCAAATAAATAAATAAAATCTTTAAAAAAAAAAAGAAGAGTGGCAGGTGACCTCACCCACGCCTCGTGCAGAACAGTTGCCGTGGAAGGCCAGCTCCCGTCCCCCAGAACCCCCAGAACCCTCCAGGAGGAACAGCTCCAGCTGGGGACAAGGGGAAGCCCCTGGCCCAGCTTTGGTGGTCCAGGGTCCTGCAAGCCCTAGCCCTTTACCTGGGCCCTTTGGGAGGGAAGGGGGCTCCCAGGCCTGGGTGGGGCTGGGGCTTACCACATCCCTCCTTTTGGGGACTGCAGGATTCCGACTCCCTCTGAAGCTGGTGCTTTCAGCCACCTTGACAGGGACAGCCATCTACCAGGTAGGTCCTGCCCCTGTCATACCATTTACCTCTGGACCCCCGCCCCTGACTGCCAAGCGTGGGACAGCGTAGGCCCAGCTCCACTCTCCAAAAGCCTCAACCACAGTCCCACCTGGCTGCTTCTGGATATCTGGGGAACCCTGGCCTGCCCAGAAGAGAGGGGGTGTCAACTCTCACGGGGCTCATGTAGAGTCAGAACATGAGCTTTGGAGTCATACAAACATGGGTCTAAATCCTTGCTCCATTATTTACCTCCTGTGTGACCCTGGGCAAGTTATTCAACATCTCTGAACCCATTAGCTCAGCTGTAAAACAGAGGAAATAGAATTACTTTCCTCTTTGAGCAGTTTGGGAAGGTTTAGGCAGATTTGGGTAGTTCGGAAATAATATGCGTTTGAGAAATACTCCCCTCCATTGCCACCCCCAGAAAACCGAAAAGCCCAAATCCTGGGAGGTGGGTATAATTTGTCTCCATTTTACAGATGGGGGAAATTGAGGCTCAGACAGGTGAATCTGACTCGGCCAAGTTCCTCTAGCTAATACCTCAAGGTAGTCAAGATGTGAACCCAGGTCCGTCTAGCTTCAGTGCCTGAGATAATCTATAGGATACTTGGCTTTTGCCAACGTGGGAAATTGGAAACTTTCTATTCCACAGCTTAGATAGATAGATGACCGATAGGTAGACAAAGGTGCAGATAGACAGTTGTGCTGTTTGGAGGCACAGCAGGGGCCTGGTAGGCTAACGTCCTATCTCTGCAATGTGCTGGTGAGCACGCTGCTTCGGGGCCGCGGACTCTGATGGGTGCTGGGCATGGGGACGCAGCCTGCGCGCTGCCGGAGTTTCTGCCCTGAAGTCTCCCTGTGAGCTGAGGAGACACTTCATCTGGGATGGGGGCCTGGTGTGAGCACAGCCAGGTCCTGGCACCTTCCTTGTGGGGCTCTTCCAGGTGGCGCTGCTGCTGCTGGTGGGCGTGGTACCCACCATCCAGAAGGTGAGGGCGGGGATCACCACGGACATCTCCTACCTACTGGCCGGCTTCGGGATCATGCTCTCAGAGGACAGGCAGGAGGTGGTATGGCTGGTGAAGCATCACCTGTGGGCTCTGGAAGGTGAGGCCTCCCGGGAGCCCCGGAGGGCGCCCAGTGGGGACACGAGCCGCATACCCCAGCTCAGTTCCAGCCTGCCAGGGACATGTGGGATGCTCCTGGGCATGTCCCTTCCTCTCTCTCTGGGTCTCGACTGCCTCCCCTCCAAACTGGGGTGGTCGTGGCTTCCGGTTCCAGGTCTCTGAGACCTGAAGGAGTCATCTGAGCGGCCCCTCAGCTCATGTGGTGTCTCCCACCCCCAGCTCCAGTGCCTTTGCTCAGCTCTCTGGGCAGGGAGACGGGCAAGGCCTCGGGATGTGTGAGCTGAGGGGACGGCCCCTTGAGTCTTGCTGAGGGGAGGGAAGGAGGGAAGGAGGCAGTGGTGTGGGACACTGGGCCAGATTCTGAGCTAATCGCCATGGCGGGGGTGGGGGGGGAGGTTGGGCAGGGCAATGCTTCCTGTCCCCAGTCCCTGTCCTCCTGGGCCATCTCCATTCTCCTTCCTTCCCTTGACAATGAGCCCCCGGGCCAGGAAACCATACCAGCCTCCACTTCTGGGGTATGATGCCTCCTTCAGCCCTTAGTCTGGTCATCCACCTACACCACCTTCCAGGCCCTCCCAGTGGCCCCTGTGGAGGAGGTCGAGAAGTGTCCACACCTGACATGCAGGGAAGGATTCACTTGCGGTCGTACAGCTGGGTAGAGTGGAGTGAAGAGAGGAACACGGTCTCCTGACACCTTGCTGGGGCTCTCTCCATCATCTTGAGACAAGGCCTGGTGGTCAGGAATCCTGGGGCCTGCAGCATCTGCTGACTTGGAGTCCCCGGGAGATTTCTCTAAGTTGGCCGAAAGCCGGACCACAGGCAGGGCCCCACACGGCCCACCTCCGCCCAGGGTCGGCCCCCTGCTTACAGCAGCCCTGTTAGGTCGGCGTCATCAGTCCTCACCCGCGGCACAGGAAATGAGGCTCAGAGCGGGAAGTGACCTGTCTGGGATGGTGGGCTTTGCTTCTACCCCCCACACCGACATTTAACATTGCATGCTGCAGTTTCCAAGCCTCAAGGCCTCCACTTTGGATCTTCTTGGATTCAGGCGCCAAACAGAGCAAGCAGTGTTTACCCTCCTAGTCCACAGATGAGGAAAACTGAGGCCCAGGAGGATTAGAGCTATGCCCAAAGCCACTCAGCAAGCCAGGGTCGGAACTGAGATTATATCTGGGCCCAGGGGCCCTTTGATGTCTCCTTAGCTTAAGGAGCTAATGTCTTCTGAACACCGAGAGCTGTTTTAGGCTGCCCCCTGGGCACCTGGACCATAAGCCTGGCATCGCTCACAGAGGGCTCAGCCTCTGAGTCAGGCAGACTAGATTAGAACTCCCGCTCCATCACTTATAAGCTATGTGACCTTGGGCATGCCACTTCACTTCTCTGGGCTTCAACTTCCCTACTGCAAAAGGTGTCAAAGCTACAAGGGCAGCCTTGTCCCTGAGGCCCTCCATCCCTTGGGGGAAGTCAGATATCTACCAAGCAGGGTCCCAGAGGAAGCAAAGAGCAGGAAGATTTTATGGGTACTGGGGTTTGGAGAGATCCAAGTTTGGAACCAATTGAGGGAGAGAAGAGCAGGAGGTAGATGGATGAAGATCAAAAGCCAGGCCTGGCACCAGGGGGGGCTTGCTCACCCCTCACCCTGTGTTAACCTGTTCACTCACATGTGCAGGCTCAGCAGGCAGACCCCTCACCTGGCAGGAAATGTCCAGAACGCCCTCCTGCTGGTGCTGAGCTCGCTGCCGAAGGGCAAGCGGGGCTGAGCAGAGCTGCACATGCCCAGTGCTCTCTTCTGTAGCATTGTTCTCGACCCTGGCTGCGCCTGAGAATCGCCTGGTAACTTCTTTAAAATCCCGAGGCTCAAGCCTCTTGCTGGACTCCAGAAGCGCTGAGGGTGGGGCCCCGCCTTTACGATCCAACCAGCCCGCCTGGGGATTCCCATTCAAGCCTAACTTTGAGAACCGCTGTAGCAGGCACTTGATACCTGCCGGTGGGTTGGTTGATTTCAATCAACTGCTGATTGAAATGAATCATGAAGGCTCTGTCTTTGGAAAGCTCCCAGTGCAGCGGTTCTCAACCCAGGCTGCACGCAAACTACAAAAGCTAGGGACTGGGTCCCACACCCAGAAATTCTGACTGAATTGGCCTGGGGTGCCGCCTGAGCCATGAGGGGTTTTCACAGCTCCAGGTGGCCCCTCTGTGCTGCCAGTGCCGAGACCCCCCTCTCCAGCCCCGAGGCTATGTGGGACTAGTGCGTGCCTCTCCCCGTGTGTTTGCGCCCGCTCCCGAGGCTCTGGGTGGGACGCAGGCTCCAGCAACCCTTCCCCTGGATGACTGATGAGATCAGGGGCAGGCACCCGGGGCTGATTCTGGGTCTGCTTGGAAACAGTCGCAGGCCTCTCAGCCCATCACTTGCCAGCAGTGTGACTGGCGGGTCAGGCTCTCTCGCTGAGCCTCGGCTTCCTGGTTGGCCCAGTGCCTCCTCGGTGGGGTTGTTGCGGGGGTGCAGACCGAGGCGGGGTGTGGATGGAGGGCGGGAGAGCTGCAGCCTCAAGTCCCTAGGAGGCCTCGATACCTCGGCTGCTCGCAACGCGCTGTGCATTCTCCCCTGTTGCCGAGGATGCAGCAAACTCATTATGTGTGGGCATGGCCGGGGCTGGGGGGGGCAAGGAGCTGGGCAGGAGGGGCCACCGCCGGAGGAGATGGGTAGCAGTGGTCACCTCCCTCCTTCTGAAGGACACAGGCCACACTGACATGGACTCACACCCTCTGTGGGCCCACACATGACATGGGGTTTTATGGCCCATGTCATACTGGGAGCTAGGCAGCCGGGCACGAGCAAGCCAAGGCTGGGAGACCAAGGGGCCCCCTGAAGGCCATACGGCCAGGAAGCCAAGGAGATGGAGGCAGTTGCCAGGTTGGATGGTGTCTCTCTCTGGGGATCACACAGCAATGGAAGCAGCAAGACAAGGGTGGAGACCAGGTCTGCAGCCTCGGAGCTGGCCTCTCCCTGTCCTGGCCACCATGTCACTGGGCAGGAGGGGAGGGCTGAGATTGTTGAGTTGTACTGCCTCTGAGAATGAGGTGGGCGGGGGGAGGTGGCAAGGGGCCTCCGCTCAGGGCAGAGGGTGGGTATGGGGCAGGACTAATTCCCACCCAGGCACCCCCCTGGGGGCAGTTCAGGGGCTCCCACCTCCCACTTTGCTCCCTCTCTGCCCCTCCAGTTTGCTACATCTCGGCCTTGGTCCTGTCCTGCTCACTCACCTCCCTCATGCTGATCCGCTCACTGGTGACGCACAGGTCAGTGGCAGGGTCTGAACCCCGGTGCAGATGTGGGGAAGAGGTGCGGGAACCCTGAGCCAGGAGGCCTGTAGGGCAGGGCCTGGGGCTGGACGAAGGGAGAGCCACTGCAGGCCCAGGTTGTCCCTGTGTCCCGCCCCTCCCAACCCCCCCACCCAGCTGCCCCATGGTGGGTGGGGAAGGTGGGGCCTTCCTGTCTGGTGGGAGTGATACAGGGCTCAGCTGAGCAGGGCTGGGGGTGGACTTGGCCCTCTGAGAAGGGACCGCTGGGCGGACTGATTCAATGGGGAAGGCAGCCTGGAAAGCCAGCCTGGAAAGCCAGCCCTCCACCTGGGATCGGAAGAAGAGGCAAGAGCTGAGGGAGGGAGAGGGCGCGCCAGGGCCGGAGGGACTGTGTAAGAAGCAGCAGCGGGGGTGAGGCTGCCACACGCCAGGGTGGGTGTGGAGGTGACCCGGCTGGCGCTGGGGCACTGAAGAGGTTGTGATGGGCCACTGAATGCCAAACTGTCTCGCTTGCCCTTTCACGGGGAGTGATATGGAGCTGAGTTGTGAGTGGAGAGGGAAAGAAGGTTCTAGTTGTGAGCAGGGTGCTTGGGAAGGGGAGCAATGTCAGAGAGTGCATTTGTCAGGCCTCAGGGTTTTTGTGCAGGGATCTCTTCCCACAGAGTTGGCTCTACTTTGGCTGGCACTCAGGCCCTCAGGCCTCTGCCTGCCTGGAACCTTGCCTCCTGCCCTGGTGGCTGATCTGCGAGTCACTTTCCATCCCTACTGTTGTTTCCTCACTTTTCTGACTTGGCTCAGGTTTGAGCCTTCTGCCTGAATTTGTCTCCCTTGATCAGGCCTTGCCCCTTACCTTGCTCTGACACTTACTCTTATTCATCCCTTAAGACTCTACTCAGATACCACCTCCTCCAGGAAGCCCTACCTGACCTCCCAGCCTGGGTTAGTAACCTCTGCAGGGCTCCCACAGCCCTTGGCTTTCCTGTCCGTGGCCACAGGTTGTAAGTAGACAGGGAGTTCCACCAGAGGAGGAATCTAGGGAGTGTGTGTGGTCCCTGAGATCCCTGCCTTCCTCTCCCCCTCTGCCCTCCCCTCCCCCAACCAGGGCCAATCTGCAAGCTCTGCACCGAGGGGCCGCCCTGGACCTGGGCCCCCTGCCCCAGAGTCCCCACCCCTCCCGCGAGGCCATATTCTGTTGGATGAGCTTCAGCGCCTACCAGACAGCTTTTACCTGCCTTGGTGAGCCCCCCTTGCCACCCCACCTGGCTTCAGCTGGCCCCAGAAACTGGCCCCAGTTGGGAAGGGGAGAGCACTCAGCAGGTCTGGGCTGCCCCTGGGTGTCTGCCTGTGCTGGGCGAACTCCGGGGTGAGAATAAGAAGAGGGACCCACCTTGCCTTCTCTGCCTCCAGGAGGCTCGCTCAGGTTCGGGGAGGGGGGGCAGATGCAGAAGCCCCTGGGGAAAGGATACCCCTCACGTGAGGATAGCCCCTCAGGGCCACTAGCCATTTACACAGAGGGTGGACCCAGGGCTGCAAGGTGGGAACTTCAAGGAGGCATATTCCTGCTTATATAAGAGAGTGTTATGCCGCGGTGGGCTGCCTTGGAGATAATGAGATCCCCGTCACTGGGGATATGCAAGCAAGGTTCTGTGGTCACTCTTGGGGCTGCAAAGGGGGTCCTGCCCTGAGAGAGTTAGGTTAGATTAATTTCCAGGACCCCTCCTACCTCCGAGTTTCTGATTCTTCCCAGGGGCTGTACAGTGAATAAAGCCCTCTGAAATGTGAGGGGGCTGGACTCAGTGTTGCAAAAGTGAGGGCCAGATTCCCTTCCCTGACGGTTCCTTCAGTTCTCACCTCCCTGGGGGAGGAGGAGAAGAATGATAAAGGAGAAGAGGAATGACTAGTACAAAAAGTTGTCATTCCTCATCTTGGTAGATTTTATACCTCCCAAGCTCTTTTACACGCATTACGCCGTGTAAACACCTAGCCATTTGTTTCAATAGACGGCTTTCTGGGGTCAACTGTGTGTCAGTCTCTGGCCAGTAGGAATGCAAACATTAATTTAAAATGCAATCTTGTCCCCAAGGACTCAGGGGCAATTGGGGGAAAATAACGTTTGCAGAGCACTTTGTGGTTTTCAAAGAGTCGCCACAGACATTATACTGGATCGTCCCAACAAGCCTTCTGAGGTAGGGGCCACTACCCCATTTGACAGAGGATGAACAGGAGTTCAGAGAGGTAGAGGAACTTGCTCCAGCTGGCACAGCTAGGCAGTGGGAGAGCAGGGATCTGCATCCAGGCTTGCGCCATTCCTAAGCCCTTGGGTTCCTGGGAGTGCCAGGGTGGGCTGGGTCCCGCAGAGCCTAATGTCCATCCCCCTGCACCTCCCCATCCTGCAGGGCTCCTGGTGCAGCAGATCATCTTCTTCCTGGGGACCGTTATCCTTGCCTTCCTGGTGTTCATGCCTGTGCTCCATGGCAGGAACCTTCTGCTCCTCCGATCCTTGGAGTCCTCATGGTGAGAGAGGCAAAGAGTTGAGGGCTCTGGGACCACTTCCCAGAGGGCTACTAATAGTGACTTCCTCCCCACCCCACTTGCAGGCCCTTCTGGCTGACCTTGGCCCTGGCTGTGGTCCTACAGAAAATGGCAGCCCACTGGGTCTTCCTGGAGACTCACCATGGACACCCACAGCTTACCAACCGGTGAGGAGGCTCCTGGGCTTGTGGTACCTCCAGGACCTCAGCCTCTTCTTCGGTGTCTTTCTTGTAGTGTCTTTCTCCCTCCACTGCCATCTCTCCCTTTCCTCTCTCTCTCGGGAAGCCCAGTGGGGAGTAGGAGAGCTTGCCTTACCCAAACGGAAAGGGAACAGTGGCCCAGCCTACTTGGAAATACTTCTCTATTCACCTGTTACAGTATCAGAAATATGAGCCACGAGCCTTTCCTGCTTTGGGGGTCAGCACTGCTCTCCCCTGGATCCTCTGTGTCCGCCAAAACCCCGTACCTCCCCCTTTGCAGGAAGGAGGTTAATTGAAACATTATTTCCATGTTAGGTGGAAAGGCTGTGGGAGGACCTCAGCGCCAGGAGGGACTCAGAGTCTGTGGACAAGAGACCTAGAGGAGGGAGGTGGGAGACAGAAAGATCCAGGCCATAAGCCCCAGGTCTGCCACTGACTAGCTAGACAGCCTTAGCTAAGCCACCCGATCTCTCTGGGGCTCAGTTTCCCTTCTATAGAAGAGAGTACCACACCCGCTCCCAGGGTGGTGGGGGGCAAGCTGGCTTGAGAGAGCAGGCCCAGCACAGGGCACGGTGCTTCGAAGGTGTACTCGATAAATGGTAGGTAGTCAATAAACACACAGCAGCTGTGCTCATCCACGACTGACCCTGACCCTGAGGAAGGCTCTGTGTGTGGGGGGGGGTGAGGGGGCAGCCTCGGCCTTTTCTCTCCCCACCCCCAGGCGAGTGCTCTACGCAGCCACCTTCTTCCTCTTCCTCATCAACGTGCTGGTGGGCACCATGGTGGCTGCCGGGCGCGTGCTCCTCTCCGCCGTCTACAATGCCGTCCACCTTGGCCAGATGGATCTCAGCCTGCTACCGCCCCGAGCAGCCACTCTCGACCCCGGTAAGGTCGCTAGGCAGGGGCCATGAGCAACTGTGGCTCGGGCTGTGCAAGCAGCAAGGGAGAATCTGTCCTGGCCTGGGCCACGTTGCACTGTGTCCCGGAGCCTGTCTGTGACCCTGTGGGGCGAGTGTGGGCAGCGGGCCCACGTGCGGTGCATGTCCCACCTGCTCGGGGGCAGGGTGCGTGGGAGGGGGGCCCTCCTCCCCCCAGCATTGTCGTCCTCCCCCCCCTCCCAGGCTACCACACATACTGCAGCTTCCTGAAGATGGAGGCCAGCCAGTCACATCCGGCCACGACTGCCTTCTGCACCCTGCTCCTGCAGACCCAGCAGCCCCGGCCTCCCCGGGCCCCCCAGGACGGCCTCAGACAGGGGGAGGAAGAAGAAGGTGCACCTTCCCCCGGGAGATGGCGGGAATTGAGACCACCCCCTTCTCTAAGGGACGAGGCACACCTCCTCCCCACCACATGAGATGCATGTCCAACGTACAACATAGGAGTGCCAGGAAAATGCTTACTTCCTCTCTCCCTCCGAGGCCTATGGGAGAAAGGAAGTGAGAAGTTTCCTGGCCCCTGTCAGGGTGATTTTTTCCCACGATACAAACATACCCTATCTCCCTCTCCCCATTCCACAAGCTTGCACACACACCCCCTTCTCACACACAGAATGAGATGTCTCCCCCCTTCCTCCCTGCCTGGAAAGTGCGTAGTAGGGAGGGGGGCACTGGGCTGGCTGTCCCAGCCCTTCCTCCAGTCCCTTCCATAGAGCTGTCCCCTCCGTCTTCTGTCTGCCACCTGCAGATGACATCCTGAGCCCTTACAAACACCCCTCTGCAGCCCACGCTTCTCCCCACCTCCTGCTCAGTGAGCAGGCCCCCCAGCCTCCCCAGTACTGCACGTGGGATTTTCAGACTGCTCCGGGCTGGTGCTAGGGGGCGTGGCTGGGTGTTTGCTGAGTGACTCACAGAAAGTCTCCCTCTCAGGGATGCAGCTGCTGCAGACCAAGGACCCCGTGGCCAGGGGAACAGGGCCCAGGGCCCGCCAAGGCAGGGCCCGCTGGGGGCTGGCCTACACGCTGCTGCACAATCCGGCCCTGCAGGCCTTCCGGAAGAGGACCCTGTCGGGTGCCTAGGTCAATGGAGCCCAGCCCTGAGGGTGGGGAAGCCGCCGTGTCCTTGTCTGTGCTGGGGTGCTTCCCCCCGCCTCCAGCCCCCTCCCTCCCAGCTTCCCCAGCATCCTCTGAGCCACCGCAGCCTCGGGGCCCGCAAGTTCCGGGGATCGGCATGAGCCGCCAGCACCAGAAGCCAGGGGGCGCTGTGGTTGGGTGGAGGTCTGTCCCGCAGCCGCAGCCTCGGGAGCGCTCTGGCCTGCCCCCTGGTCTTGGGAAGCCGGGGAGGGCTCGGGAGGCAGTAATCCGTGGTTTCGGCCGTGGTCTGGGAGGCAGTGGAACTGGGACGGCCACCTCCAGGCCCCTCCCCAGGCTGGCTCTGCCACCAGCCTGAGCTCACGCAACCTTCTCCTGACTGGGGTCGGTGAGTCAGGCCAGAACAGCCTCAGGTTCCAGCTCAGCCCCACCTCAGCCTTGGATGCACCACCACGGAACCAGACACAGAGCTTCCTCTCTCCTCCAGCTTCCCCCTCTCCTCTCCGGGGCCCCGTGCCTTCCTGCGAGGCAGCCCAGGAGGAAGCCATGGGCTCCTACCAGGCAGCAAAGTCATGGCCCCAACCAGGCCCCACACCGAGCTGGCCACACTTGAGAGCCCGATATTTTTGCAGTTGGTATGCCTTTAGATATTATGAAAGAGGTTAGTGTGCTTCCCGTAATAAACTTGTCCCTGAGAAACAGTCCTCCTCCGGGGCGGGGTACGTGGGGGAAAACTGCCAGTAAATCAGCACTGCATTAATGGGGCTTGGGGTGGGGGGGTATTCTGCTCCCATGTGGGGCTGGCCACGCGGTGTGGGCCAGAGGAGGACCCATGGCCATATCCCTTTGGGTGGTAGAGGGACTGGGGACCCTATGGCACCACCCCTGAGCTATGTGGACATTGGCTTTGGAGGTAGGACTTTTTCTGGGCCGTCAAGAATGGGCAGGACTTGGGGAGGGGAGATTTCAGGAAGACGGGGAGCATTATGAATAAAGGTGTGGAGGCGGTGGGGAGGCACAAGGCAGAGCTGTCCTAAAAGGAATGGACCCCATGCGTTGCGAGGGGGTCCCTTCCCTTGCTGGGGACTGGTGGAGGCGGGGGATGTGTGACTCAGGGTGTGGGCTCCACTGTGGGCCTGGGGGCTACAGAGGGTAGGGAAAACGTGGCCACTCCACAGATCTGGGTCGGTGGGACCTTGAGAAACGTCTACGCAATAGTGGAGACCAACCTCTCTCCTTGCCCCCATTCCTGCACCCCCACCACAGCCTCAGATACACAGGAAGCGAGGGGTAGAGCCAGGGAGCTCACACCCACCTTCAAGGCTGCCCGTGAGGAGAGCAAAGAGGGCAGGCCCTGATCCCACTGCAGTCCATTGAAAAATATCTTCTTGGCGGGGTAAGGCAAGCTCTCCTACTCCCCACGGGGTCACAGAGATGAGAAGGCAGACTGGGTCTCTGCCCTTAACAGGGAAACAGACACAATGGAGTATGATCAGGCTGGGACACCGGACGCCCAGGGCTGTGTGAGCCAGAGGAGGGGACCTCATCCACATTGGGAGGGAGTGGGAACGGCATCCAGGAAGGCTTTTTGGAGGAGGTGGTGCTAGAGCCGACTTAGCCAAGGGCGAAAGAGGGGAAGTGTGTCCAGACCAAAGGAACGACATGTGTAAAGGTACAGAGGGTAACACATCACAGACGATTAAGGGAACAATCAATTCGCAGGTCCAACAGAGGCACGGAGCAGTGGTTCTCATCAGAGAATCAGGCACAGGGGTGATGCACGGCTGGCTGGGGAACTTGGCCTTCACCCTGAGGGCTGGGGGAGCCACGGATGACTTTAAAGCAGGGAGTGGCTAGTTCATTCAGAGCACAGTGTTCCCCAGCTGCCCCTAACTCAGGTCTTAGGCCCAGGTCCCACTTCCAGAAGACGAGCTTGCTCCGCTGTGAATGGAGCCAGAGAAGTCAGGGGTCCAAGCTGGGTTAGGATATCAAGCCTTAGATGATCAGAGTAATCGGGCCCTTAAGTATCCTACCCGTCCTTTGTTTTCTGAGGAAACTAAAGCCCAGAGGTGGGCAGTGATTTGCCTAAGGTGGCACAGCACCCGGGACTTGGGTCCATCCTGCTCTTTCCACCAGACGCGCAGTCACCCTTGACATGTGCTGCTGGTGATGTCAGCTCAGCCGGAGCCACGAGCTGCTGAGGGGGTGGGGGGAGGTTCTGCCTGGGGACCAGGAGGAGGGGGATGGGGAGCTGGCCAGCCTCCAAGGTTCACAGCTGCAACCCCAGGCTCCTTGGCCTCCCTGCCTCCACTTTGCTGGGCTCAACAGTCTTGAGCGTAGAGCTTGGGAGGCCGCAGAGCCTCTCCTGCTGGGGGTCTTGTCCCTGTGGGCAGCACCCTTCAGTCTGGAAAGAGGTGGGGACGGAGACATATCTCTGACTGGGCACAGATACGGGGATCGGTCTCCAGGTTCCGACTCCATGTATGTGCTCCCCACTCTAAGAGACCCGCAAGATGCTGCCAGGACCTCACCGCCCCCCCGCCCCCAAGTCAGTCACTGATCCACCTGCTGTGTGGGAAAGACTCCAAGGCCAGACTTTCCTCCAGGAGTACCATTTCCTCTTCCTGGAAAGCACTGTTCATCTCCTCCCCCCTCGAAGACGCTCTCTTATTCTCGATCTCTGAGTCTTTCTCTCTCTCCCCCTTCTCTCTCCACTGCCCTGTGTCCCCATCTCCTCCTTTCTCTTTCCTCTCCATCTTGCCTTGTCAGTCCCGCATTTCCTCTCCATTTCCTACCATCTCTTCCAGGAGCTGGACCGGGAAGAGGGGCCACAAGCAGGGACTCCCATTCCCCGTCCTCCTCCACAAGGGCTCCCCAGGCCACTGCTGGCAGGAAGCCCTGCTCAGGGCCACGAGGACCCCAGGGAAGCCTCTGTAATGGTTATCAGGCCTGCACCCCCATTTGTCCTGTGGGCTAGTTTGAAGAGAGAGAACATCTGCGGTTCAGCTCAGCTCAAGGCCCAGCCCCCGGCCCCCGGCCCCCCGCCCCCGGCGCCCGGCCCCCGGCCCCCCCCCTTTCGTGCTGCCTGCTACACAGTCTGTGTGTGCCTCGCGGGCCCCACCACGTGTGGACAGGCAGCCTGGGCGTCCTGACTCTCCAGCACCCTATCCTATCCCAACCGGGGTGGTAAGGAGGGGTCCTAGATTCAGACAAAACGCCAGGCAGACAAAAAGTGAGCATCAGAAATGCTGTTTATTTCTCGGCCGCCCCTGGGATGGCCAGCCTCTTTGGAGGGGCAGGCCACAGATGCACACTTGGAGAAAAGGCAGGACAGCTGTCCAGGGTGGAGGGGCACAGGGCGGGAAAAGATGCAGGCCATCCTGGATCCTCCCTGTCTGAGATGAGGGCACTGATTCCTGAGCCCCCAGATCATCAGAGAATACCAAGAGGCAGCAAGAGCTCAAGCAGGTCACCAAGAGCCCAGAGCCATGCCAACCACTGCCCCTAGACCCTATTCCTCCCCCCGTGCCCTGTCTGCTTCAGGGTCCCTCCCTGCCGAGCCCCCGGCCCCAGCCCCGTGCCCCCAGCCTTTGCCAGCTTGTTGGTCCCAGTGTCTGGAACGCCATCGGTGGGGCTTCACCCAGTTGGTTAGGGCATGGCCCTGACAGGGGAGCAAGGGCAGGGTGGCTAGCAGCAATCAGCACCGTGGACGGTGAGTATGGAATCAGGTTCTGTTCTAGTCACTAGCTTTGAGCAAGTTTAGAAGTTGGGGGTGGTGAGTGTTCCAGAAGAGATGAGAAGGGAGGTAGGAAGACTCGAAGTCCCCCAAGCAGGCTTGGGAGTTGCCACCCTCAGCCCCCTGCGCCACTTACAAGGGACATCTGTGATGTCCGCGGGGGGTAGTCAGGGAGGCCCTGGCGTTGCTCCAGCCCGGCCCAGGGTGGGGGCGTAGGGGCAGGCTAGAAGGAAGTGAGGAAGATGAGGAGGAGGCTCTGGCCTAGCAGGAGCAGGCCGGGGGGGCGTTGCCCAGGGCCCCCTTCTCCCGCTGCTGCAGCCTCGGGGCCCCCAGCGCGGCTGAGGTAGATGATGACAACGTTGTCCTCCGGACCCGAGGGCTGCACCTCGTTGTCCACCGTGTAGCAGCCCTTCCCCTCGGCCGCTTTGCCGTGGAACCTGCGCCCCAGCACATCCTCGCCGCCCTCCCCAGGTGTGGCCAGCGCCACGTTCACCGAGCTCTCTGCACTGCCCAGCTCGTTGGTGGCCAGGCAGCTGTAGGTGCCCTCCTCCAGCTTGCCAAAGTCGGGGATGAGCAGGCTGCCGTTGGCAAAGGCCCGGAAGCGCGGCCGGCTGGCCGGGGCGCCGGGCAGGGCCCGCCCGTCGGCAGCCACGTTGGGGCTGGCGATCTCCACGGTGCCGCCCGGCGTCTGGATGTGCCAGTGAAGCTGGGGCGCCGGTTGCCCATCCACGTCGCAGTGGAGGGCCAGCACGAAGCCAGGCCGCAGCTCGGCGCCGTCCTGGCTGGGCTGGTAGGTGAGCTGCACGGAGGGCGCCGAGCAGGGCAGTGGCAGCAGGCGGCTCAGCGGTGTGCCCTTGAGCACGTGGGGCGACGCGCAGGTGATGTTGTCCTGCTCTGGGATGGACACGGCCGTGGTCAGGGCCCACGTCTTGAACCACACGATGCCGCAGGTGCAGTCGAAGGGGTTATCGTTGATCTGCAGGTGGGACAGCGCGGTGAGCGGCGCAAAGGTGCCCTCGGCCAGCGTGTGCAGGCGGTTGTGGTTGAGCTGCAGCGAGCGCAGGGTGCGGAGGCTGCGGAAGGCGTCCCGGGGGATGAAGGTCAGCTCGTTGCTGTCCATCTTGAGCAACTGGAGGGCACTAAGGTTGTGCAGGTCGCTCCAGGCAAAGTCAGAGATGAGGTTGTGGCTGAGGTCCAGGCTCTTGAGATTGCCCAGCAGGGCCAGGGCGCCGGCGGCCACCGCGCGGATCTCGTTGTGCGCCAGCCACAGCGACTGCAGGAGGGGCACCTCCCTGAAGGCCCCCTCTGGCAAGCTCGGCAGCCGGTTGGCTGACAGGCTCAGCGTGGTCACGTTGGCCGGGAAGCCGGGTGGCACGGCCTCCAGGTCGCGGTAGGCGCAGTCGGCGATCTGGAAGCCGTACTTCTCCCCACAGTCGCAGGGCTCAGGACAGGCCTGCGCCAGGCCCAGGAGGACCGCCCAGCACAGCAGACGTAGCTCCTGCATCCTACCTCCTGCAGAGAAGGGCATGCCGCCAAGGTGACCCTAAGGACCCACGCAAGGCGCTCGTCCCTCTCAGGACCCCAGCCAGACAGGGCTCTTCCCCATCAGAAGGTCCTGCCCCACAGAATCCAGCTAAGACCCAGCACCACCTTAGCCCGCAGCCCATTCTACAGAAGGGGAAACCAAGGCCCCAAGAAGGGCCAGGACTTGCCCGAGGTCATGCAGCCAGAAGAGGCGAAGACGGGACGGAAGAGGACCCCAGCGCCTCCTCTGAGCAGAGAGCTCTCCCTGGCTCGGCCAGCTCCGAGCTGACTTTATGACTTGAAATCCGTTTTCAGCCGCCCCCTCCCCCAGCACTCCGCAGAACCTCCCTCCTGCCCTCCCACATCCTGGCCACAGTCCCTCCCACCGGAGCCCCCCATAGGTATGCTTTGCCCCAGCCCAGACAAGGCCCTTGTGCAGTACACACCACCCCCATCCACCCCTTCCTCCCCCTCCTGATCCTACGGGCTATGACCACGGCAGACACCAAACCCTTTCTACGGAGTCACACCCGTGGCCTGTTCTGTTCAAACCGCGCCAGGCAGCTGCCTAAATAAAGCCCGCCAGGACCTCTCAGCTGGCTTGCGCGAGGCCAGCGGCTCGGCCCAAATGCTGTTGGCATTTCCGGGGATGCAGTTGCTGGTGGGGCAGACGCCCTGTGCCCAGATCCAAACAAGGGATTGTCCCTAGCACCCCGAACCGACAGGAAAGTACCAGGCGGTCCAGCCCCTGTGCCCAGCAGGCCTCCCCCTTTCCCGCTGGCTTACCTTCAAACTACTCTTTCTTAGCCAAGTGGATCCTCTCCTAAGATGGAACCAAAGAGCAACAAAGGACAGAGTCAGCCCAGGACAGGCTGCAGGGCCCAGGGTGCCCGAGGGAGGATGAGGAGGCTGGAGGAAGGGGCAGCCTGGTTCCTGTCCCACCGTCAAGTTGCTCGCCTGTGCCCGCCCTTCCCCGGACAGGGTGCCTGGGGCCCCGCTGAGAGGAGGCTGCAGGAAGGGAGCCCAGGCAGCCTGGACACTCCCTCCTTCTAGCAAAACAACTTCTTCTCTGCAGCAGCAAGGACCCGTGTTTCATAAGTGACACCAGAAACTTGAGGGGGAAAAGATGCCAATTTTTTTCTTTTTTTTCCCTCTCTCTCACTTTTAGCAGCTTCAACTTCCTTAAAGACACAGCACTAGCTGGATAGGACCCAATAGAAGATGGGGCTGGAAGGATTTTTATGGAGCGAAGAGTAAGAATCGAATCTCATGGAAGGTGGGAAACTTTTAACCGCACTTCAAACAAGAGAAAAGGGGAGGCGGGGGGGAAACTTCTCCAAGCTGGGGCCGTATGAGTGGTCATGTGTGCACATGTGTGTGACGTTTCGATGTGTGGGTAAGTTTGTGTGTTTGTGCGGATGTAGGTGTGAGACCGTGTGTGTGAATTTGTGTGTTTGTGCGTGTTTGAATTGTGTTTGTGTAGGCGTGAGACTGTGTCTTTGGGTGTTGTCTCTGCGTTCGTCTGGGTAGATTGAGCCTGCGTGCGTATGTGGGGGGGGGGTCGGTGTGTAGAGTGTGTGTCTTTGTGTCCATGTGTCTGTGGGGGTGATGGTGTATTTCAATGAAAAGCTGAGAAGGCCAGAGTGTGTGAAAAGCCCGCTAGGCTCCAACACCTCAGTAAGAAACCAAGATGTTAGTTCTGTTTTTGTAAGAAAACACATCTTCCTCGTCTGTGTCAGGACGAGGCCTGGCGGCTCCGAGGCCTGGCGGCTCTCAACACATGTTGTCCAGAGAGGTCCCAAGGCACCCGGGCGGCAGACTCGGCTCCCCACTGCGCCGGGTGGGGAGGGATCAGGGAAGCCGGCAGAGGGGTGACAAGGTTCTGAACCCCATAGCAGGAAGCTCAGGACAGGACGGGCTCAGGCTTCAGTTTCCCTGGCTGGGATTCTGAGATACCCAGGCTCAGAGACAAAGTTCCATGACCCAGGACTGCCCACCTGACAGGCAGGGGTGAGGTTGAGGGCTGCACTCCTTCCAGAATATTCTCTCTGTGTCCTCCCACAGTGCTTGAAATCCCACCACTGGTGTTGCATGTCCTGGGGCGGGGGAGGGGGGCCGCACCGCTCTCTGGGCTGCACTGTTCCCACACTAACTGTGTGGAAGGGACATATGCCTCCAGGGTGAGGGTATCTGATCTTTCTCCCCACCCAGGAGGGCCCAGAGGAGTGGGAATGGGGAGGGGAAAGAGGCCCAAAACAAGAGAGCCAGAGGAGAAACCAAAAGATGGGAGAGTCCCCGAAAAGCACTTTGTAGACTATATAATTTTGCCCTCTACGCCATAAGCCTACTCATAACCCCTCAGCCCCTCTCCCAAAACCTTCCTCTCCTCCTGTCTGTACACCTGGCTGAATTCTGCTCAGGACTCAACTTACCCTCCTGGCAGGACCAAGACAAAGAGTATCGTCTTTGGCCAAAAGCATCCCCGGGGAGCCCTCATCGAAGCTCATCACACCCCCATTACCCTGTCACCAAGTGAGGCTGCAGAAGTCCTGGCAAGCACAGTGTGACCCCTGCAAAACATCCCAGTCTGATACCCAACTCAGAGAATATTCTCAAAGTCTGAGGTCCGTCCCACTGCAGGCGAAGCCTTGTCTGGCATCGTTGTTATTGTGCTGGAGAATTTGGGGGGATCCACTAGAGGCTGGATGCACACACATCCAGAGTTCAATATACCAGAGGGGAGAATCAGCAACCTCAGGGTCAGTCACGGAGGGTTTCCTGGTGGAGAGGCTTCACTGTGCTTTTGTTCAGCCCCTACACCACCTCACTCACACAAGGGCTGCGCCACCTCCAAGGTGCTCTAAGGAGCTCACGGTCTCCATCGGCCCAGAGTGTGAAGATCCTCCTCACCCTCAGATCCTCCTGCTGTGGTTGGAACCTTCTGGCATTTCAGGCTTCCATTAAACATCACCTCATTGGAGTAGCCCCTTCTGAGACCACTAAAGCTGCTGAGACCCTCATTAATTGTCCTCATAGACCTCCTTGGTTTTTCTGCAGAGCTCTTACTGTCTTTCTTGATGACTCTTGTTTTCCTTGGAGTTAATTGTCTTTATCTGGATGTGGGGGAGGGGGCTTGGTTTTTTGTTTTTTATGCTTATCACTAATTCAATTGCCCACTCTCCCCCAGTTGGGTAAATATGAAGTACTCAACATAAGTAAACACAAAAAGTACTCTATCAGTTTTATCTTGCAGAATCTCTCCCTGAGCCTTCTGACCTGCTCCCATTCAGTTTATTTGGACGGTGGCTATGCCGTGGGCACAGGGGATGGCCCATCTCCATTGTTCAGGGGTCCATTACTCAGCTCTTGGGGCTGGGACCTCTTGCTTCCTGGATCCCACATCTTCCCCTTCTTAGCTTACACTTTTCCTTTGGCAGAACCCACCCTCCAGCACCTTTGAGTGTTCAGACAGATGGGCCTGTCTGAAGACTCTGGTGCCCGCCCCCCACCAGTGACAGTCGGGCTGGGTATAGAACTCCAGAGGGAGATCTCTTCCCCAGAATGTTAATGGGGGCCCTCCCTTTGAAGTCATCGCTTTGCTGTTGCTTCCAGGGCTGGTGTGGGGGGCTCCATGGCTGGTGGGGCATCGATTCCGTGCCCGCCACCTGGGATATGTCTTTCTGGAAACCTGTAGGACCTGCTCTCTCTCCATGAGCTGATAATCCGCCCTGCTGTGCCTTGCTGAGTTCCTACCATTTCAAATCGGAAATTCATGTTCTCCAGCTCTGGGAAGGTTTTTGATTCCCTCCTTTAAGATTTCCTGACCTCCATTTTGTCTGTTCTCTCTTTCTGGAACCCCAGTTAACGAGACGTGGTGCTTCCCAGAGGGACCCCTGACTTCCTGGTCCCTCCTTTGTCACATCTCTGTGCCTTCCTGCGCCTCTGTTACCATTCTACCTTTCTCATAGAGTGTTTGCTGTATACATGTTAAATTTCAAGGATTCCTTTTCATTTGCTGAATGTTCTCTTTAAAACATGCTGCACCCCGTTCTTGTTGCAGGGATACTATATTTGATTTCTGTGCATATAGTAATAGCTCTCCCGTTTTTCTGTTTAGGCTTCCTTCTGTCTGCATGGCCTGTTCCCTTGCTGGCTGGCTTGTTTGGGACTCTGTCTTTCCTATTGGAGCTTTCCTCAGTTACTTCACTCGGCAGAAATCTATTCCTACATGTTTAATGTGAGATTCCTCTGCTAGAGAAGAAGCCCGTTGAAGGCAGACATCTTGTCCTCCTGGTTTCTGTTAACCCCTGGCACAGAAAAGATGTTCAATAAATATTCCTTGACTTGATGAACAGGCGAATTGCATGGCCATCAAATGCCAGAAATAAAATACTGTAGAGGTCACTTTCTCTACCTTGTTTTCAGATAGGCACTCAGGGTCCAGACTGGGACAGGGATGTGCCCAGGGTCACACAGTGCCTGGGATGTGCCCAGAGTCACACTGGGACAGGGACAGGGTCACATGGTGCCTTAGGATAAGACATTCTAAGAATGTCCATCCCACCCTGTCTTCCCTCCCCAGCTCGTGGGGTTCATTGTGAGGAAGCTCAGCAGCTCCTAGCAGACCTGGTTGAAGTTTCCTGGGGGTTTCCTGGGAGGGAGAGGCCCGCCTGGGCCCTTGACAAGACAAGGCTATGGAGGGAACTCGGTGTGGGTGCGTGTGCGTGTGCGTGCTTATGGAAGGGATTGAGACCTGCCCACACCACCAGACTGTGGGATTTGAGAAAGTCCCTTCCTTTTCTGGGCCTCAGTTTCTCTGTCCTGTGTGGGAGTTGGATGAGACGATCTAATGTCCTAGAGCCCTAATATTCTAGTGAGTGAGGAGTCCGCGCGCATGCATGTGCTCCCCTGCAGTCGGTTCTACTCGTATGCATGGGAGCCTTGCTGGGTGTGCATGAGGGACTGTGGGTGCAGGCACACATGTGGGTCCAGGGGCAGTGTGTGCATAAGCTCACGAGTGCACCTGAGCAGTGAGTGGGCCCCATCCCCTCCTCTGCATCAGCTGCCGCCCAGAGGCCCAGCCCAGGCAGAGGCGGCCTGGCCCCAGGCTGACCTCCAGCAGACGCCTCCCATTCCCATTTCCTTTCCCGCTCTCCACCCTCCTCTCCCCACACCTTCCCTGACACACAGACTGCCTTAGTGATCTGCCCCTGGCTCCGTCTCCAGCTTCATCTCCACCCGGCTCACAGCGTCAGTACCCCTTTCAGCTGCTCGCACCTCGGGGCTGCCCCTATTGCTCTTTTCTCGAACTGGACTCTGTCCCCTTGTATTTGCGGGGCTCACTCCCTCTTGTCTTTGAAGACTTTGTTCAAATGCCAGCTCCCTAGAAGGGCCCTCCCAGACCAGCTTATATATATATACATATATAAAGGCCTTGTCACTCTCTGTTTCCTCACGGGGCTTTAGTTGTCCCTCTTCCTAAGACCTACCCCTGCCATATCTGGGAGTGTTTCTCGTCCATCTTCCCAAGCTGAATGTGAGCTCCATGTGGGTGGGCACTTGGTTCTGAGTGGGTGCTCAATAAAGTGTTGTTGAACCAGTGGATGAAGAATGGCCTTTGCCCATCCAGCAGGAAGTCTCTGCCCCCAGCCCTCCTCCCCCTGCCCAGGTGCTCATCAGCTCCTCCCTTCTGTGTGGCTCTGTCCCCCCTCTCGCCGGCCCCTCTCCAGCCAGTATTTCTGGTCCCCCTCCCGGCACCATCCTGGCTGCCCTCTCCTGACCTTCCCCTTAGTCTGCAGGGCCATTTTTAGCAGCCGTACTAACTGGGGCATATTTCATGAGAATTATTTTTGTTCTTCCCCAGGCCGATCCCACAATTTCCAGGAATCCAGACCTTGGCCACAGCCCAGGGCACACAGCAGATTCCAGTTTTCCACCCCCGTCCCTCCCAAAGGCGAGGGGTAGGATCGGGAGTGTTATGAATGAGAGTGTTTGAATTAAGGTTCTATTTAGACTGGGGCCAGAGTTACAGGGTCAGGATTCCAGTCCCTACATTAGCTGTGGGATGCTCGGCATGTGCCAAGGTCCATTTGTTAGCTTGAAGGACCAGGACTCGATGTGGGTACAGATGTAGCCGGTGGGGGGGGTGTATAGTGCAACCCCATGGGTGAAGCAGGGTCTGGGGTGTGGAATGGGAGGGTGGCAATAGCCCCTGTGTCCCGTAGCAAAAGTGGAAATGAGGCAGTGGGCAGAGGGCGAGAGAGTGATGCAAAGACAGGCAAGAGGAGAGGCGGGGAGACAGGGCAGAGAGAGAAGGCAGAGACTGAGCATGAAGAGAAGGGGGTGGGGAGAGGCCGGGGACAGCCAGGAGCAAGGCTGAGCCTTCGGCTGACAGCAGAGCCATTTGGCACCTCGGTCACTGCTTCTCATCAACAGGTCAGACTGCAGCGAGATTTCCCTGCCACCAACCAGAAAAACGCTGCAGACAGGGCCCCGGGCTTCTCCCAGCCTTGAGGGGCTGGCTCAGAGGTGCGAGTGGGAGCCCCACCTAGAGACAGAGGGAGGAGAGGTGGTCCAGTCAGGGCTGCTGACCGCAGCCCAAGGCCACCTCTTGGGGGAGACAAGAAGAGGAGACAGGCGGCCAGTCGGCCCGGGGAGGTGACATCGGCTGCAGAGGCCTCTGGGAGAGCAGTCCAGACAGAATGCTGCACAACCAGCGAGGTTTACAGAAGCTCCTAGAAGAGAGGTGAGCGTTGGGGTCAGGAAGACTCAGGGAAAGGTTGGGAACTTGAATAATTTTCAAAACAAAGTGAAGAATGCAAATGTTAACACAGGAAATCAAACTCCCCCTCTGTCCTTTTCCCCCCCATCCATTCCCCAGAGGCAACAGTTTGGGATGGTTTCTGTTTTTAGTTCTGCTGTGGTTACACATCAGGCCTGCCCATAACATTTGCAGGGCCTGGGGCAAAGGACATTTGGAGGCACCCATACCATGTGTCTAAATATTTAACAGTTATAAATCCTACAAACTGTGTAATACGTTTTATTCCCCTACCTTGACAAATGTCCTTCATAACAACTTGAAGGCCAAGTTCAATTGAGAGTTCTTGGACTTCTCAGAGGCCCTCACCAGAGCTAGACAGGCAGCCCCAGCCCCAGCCCCCAACCGGCAGCTGTCCTATTTCTCTTCCCACCCCCGGCTCCATCCTGCACCATGCGGGGCCCTGTGCATACAGGTAGGCAGGCAGGTAGGTAGACACCCCAGCCTCCACACCCAAGCTCTGTCCACACCCCCAACCTCCCTCAAACTGAGACACACCTTGGTATAGTCCTCCCTGGGGAGGAGTGGTCAGGGTGAAAGACTTACAGAGGCCCTGGAAGCAGGCTCAGGCCGTTTCATTTAGGCAGAGAATTCCAGCGTCCCAGATCCTCCGAGGTTGGTCCAGAAGTAAGGATGTAAGCTCTAGGCGGAAAGGTCCCCTTAGAAAGGCATGACCAAGGTAGGATTGTCAGATAAAAATCAGAACACCCAGTTAAATTTGAATTTCAGATAAAGAGCAATAATTTTTTAGTATAAGTATGTCCCAAATATTACATGGGACATATTCATGCTAAAAACAAACTAATAAACAAAAAGCCCTATTCATCGTTTACCTGAAACTCTACTAAATCTGGCAACTCTAGGTCAAAGGGCCAGAGCTGAACCCTCTAAAGCACGGGCCTCTGGGAGTAAAGTGATATTGACCTGCGTAAGTCTGAATGATATGCATAGACTACCATGTCTTAGTGTAGAAACTTTAGACAATATCTAATGACTCCCTGTTATGGGTTGAATTGCATTCCCTTCAAAAATGTACGTTGAAGTCCTAAACCCCAGTACCTCAGAATGTGACCTTACTTGGAAACAGAGTCTTTAAAAGAGGAATCAGTTTCTGTTGTCACCCAGTTTTTGGTACTTTGTTATGGCAGACCTAGGAAACTAATACATGCGTCTACAAAATAAGCTCTTAGCTCACTTACGTACTCCTATTCTTCCCTCCGTTCATCCTTCTGGTTTTTCCTAGTTAAAATATCCTTGATTCTTCTATTGGTAACATTTGTGCTATAAACAATGCCCCTTACTTCCTGCTCTATACAGGGAGATGCTATCTAATGACTTCCCACTGTAGAACATGAGAAATCTTCCACTCCCGTCTTTCCTCTTCCCCCCAACTCTTCTGCCTCTCAGGCTGTCTGTAATAGTATTACCATTTTATTTTTATTTTTATTTTTTTTAAGATTTTATTTATTTATTTGAGAGAGAGAATGAGATAGAGAGCATGAGAGGGGGGAGGGTCAGAGAGAGAGGCAGACTCCCTGCCGAGCAGGGAGCCTGACGCGGGACTCGATCCCGGGACTCCAGGATCATGACCTGAGCCGAAGGCAGTCGCTTAACCAACTGAGCCACCCAGGCGC
This sequence comes from Mirounga leonina, assembly GCF_011800145.1. Classification (NCBI taxonomy): domain Eukaryota; kingdom Metazoa; phylum Chordata; class Mammalia; order Carnivora; family Phocidae; genus Mirounga; species Mirounga leonina. The sequence continues at coordinate 47,507,851 of NW_023270839.1, read as the reverse complement.
CCAGTATTACCATTTTAGAAGATGATTATGTTTAAGCAAGTTTTGAAGTCAAAATTACAACAGTTGCATTTTGTCCATATGTTGATTTTAAAAGTAAAAAAACCCCAGTAAACCAATATTACATTCTCATGCCTGTGTGAGTACTGAGCCAAGGAGTATGTACCTCAGGATTACATTTCCTTCCTTACATTTCCTGTCCTTCTGATGTCATGATGCCCAGGCTACTTGAAAGGTGACTAAGAACACATCAAGGTCAAATGTATCCAATTTTCTTATGCTCCATCAATTGTTCAAAGGCATACCACATTTTGTTTGCATGCCATGGCTTTTTGTGCAGCTTTTGATTTTCCTGGAGTTTCTAATTGCTTTCTTTATTATTATTATCAAAAGAACAATATGCCTCCACCAAATACTAAAAATGACCCAGCTTTGAACACATCTCATTGCACTGACATTGCCTGGTATTTATAGCCCCTGCTTTCCTTAATTACTTGCTATTGACGTATGAGTGTCTTCTGTTTATTTTTTGCTTTTCAAGCAGCTGAAAGGCTTTTGAAACCCCAAAGCTTTCTCAGTTGTAGGACTCAGAATGAGGCTGGGTTTGCCAGGGCATCTAATCAAAGAGCCCATTTGAAGCTTCCTGCTCCTCCCCAGTGCGTGATCAGAATATTCCTTCTAGAATACTATCAATGCTGAGGAACTTCTACTCCAAGGAGGCCCATTGCTTTGGAAAAGTTTTGAGGTTCCCTTCTTGGAAGATGTCCAACCATCATTTGTCTTTTGTGGTCCCCCCTCTGGCCATTCCTGGTTCAGTGACTGCCCTCAGGGAGCTCCTCCTAATCAGGATCACATTCTGTTGGTTTATCTTTTTTGTTTTTGTCTTTTTTAGGATTTTATTTATTTATTTGTGGGGTGGGGGGAGAGAGAGAGAGGGCACGCACAAACAGGGGGAGTGGCAGACAGAGGGAGAAGCAAGCTCCCTGCTGAGCAAGGAGCCGGATGTAGGACTTGATCCCAGGACCCTGAGATCACGACCTGACTTGAAGGCAGATGCTTAACCGACTGAGCCACCCAGGCCTCCGGTGTTGGTTTATCTTTATCTTCTTCCTTGGTGAGGCTCACACCTGAGATGATCCCTGTTGCCCACACTGGAGAATGAGAGTTCTCCTTCACTGGCTGGTCTTCCTATTCTTTCCATTGTGCACTTGGTCTTTTATCTCATCTCTTTCCCAAGGAGGAAGGCTGGCCAATGGGTAGGAAAGGAGTAGAAGCGAGTAGTGGAGAGAATCTTGACTGACCAGCTCCTGAGGTATGGGAGCTATTAGGCTTGGTGGCACCCGAAATGCCAGGGTGAGGGCACTTTTCTGAGACGCAGCAGCAACCACACCTAAAACCTTATCTCTTCCAGGCAGTTCCTCAGATATTTTTAGGGAAGTAATCCCCAGTGTTTTGGCTGGAAGAGGATTAAAAAAAAACACCTTAATTATCCCTGTTTTCAGCCCTTTTTTCTTTCTTACTTGAGGCAGAAATTACCAAAAATATTATCTACCATACTTTAAATACCTACTATGTGCCAGACCTTGATACACGGCATCTCCTTGCAACCAGACAAAAGGTATTTTTCTTGCTCATTTGGAGAAGAGAACATTGAGGCTCAGGTTAAGGACATAAGGGGAGCGGAGTTCAAACCCGTGTCTGTCTGATTCTCCAGCCTGAGTTCTTCCATTCCATTGAGGGGCCTCACAGCCTGGATAGGAAGTGGCTCCCGCAGAAAAGGGCAGGATGGAAGACGTGAAAGTGGCATGTGACGAAAATTCCCAGCCTGCAGAGGGCCGGGGGGAGCTGGGATATAGGATGGGAGCAGGGCTTTTCTCCTGTGGGCACCAAGCGTGGATGGGAGGCTACCCCGAAGGGCTGGGAATGATGACTTCGCACTGGTGCAGGTAGGATAGGATAGAAAGTGGGGGCATGGGGAGGGCTGTGAGGCAGCCTGTCAGTGGCCCCAGAGGAGGAGCAGCGGGGCAGATATGTGTGACAGGTGTGAGCAAGCGACCAGATGGGCCGCAAACTGGGCCTAGGGTGAGCAGAGGGCGCTTTCCCCCTGGCTGGCAGGAAGGCTGGTCGCTGCTCTGGGGCCATGTCCACAAAGGGCGGGGGAGAGGTGGCAAGGCTGGTGGTCTAGTGACACTCCTTCATTCATTCCGCTGTCTCTCTTGGGCTCCCGGCATGAGGCAGGCAGCGAGCCAGATTCTGGGGACAGAGCAGGGGACAAGATTGACCACAGATGGATGGGCAGCTCGTGGATGCCCCTCTCTGAGAATGAACTTTTGAGCAAGCATCGCCCCTCCCCCCCTCCATTCCTTCCTTCCTCTTGGGAACTTTCGGGGCTCTGGTGTGAGCTTCTGGGGGAGGGGACAGTCTGGGTGATCCCCCCACTCCTACACTAGCTCAGCCAAAACTGGATTCCTTACCCGGAATAAGCTCAGTGTCACACGCATTCCTAGGCCCCTCGCCACGCCTGTCCCGTTCTCCAGCTCCACAGGAAGAATTCTCTGTTTTCTTTCCATCGCTCTTCCATTTGAGACAGTTGTGAATGTCAATCAAAATAGCTGCGGTGGAATTTTTAAATAATGAAATACCATCGAGCATCTATTAGAATGGCTGAAAAAGGGAAAACATTTAAACTCGAATTATCCAACGCTCTCGGATGTAGAGCAACTCATCTTGCTGGTGCAGGGAACGCAGAATGACGCGGCCACCTTGGGAAAAAACTTGAGTTTCTCACGAAGTGAAGCACACATTTACCATTCAACATACCAATTTCCGCTTAGGTAGTTACTCAAGAAAAGGAAAAACATATGCTCAAACAGAACCCTACAGGCACATAATCACCAAAAAACGAACATAGCAAGAAAAGCCATCAGCTAGTGAATGGATTTAAAAAAAAATAACAGTGGTATATTCATCCTACAAAATACTCCTTAGTGTAATAAAAAGAATAGATCTATTGATAAACACAAAACTCGGATGACTCTCAGCATAATACTGAGTGACAAACAGGGTGACCAACTTTTAGAGAGACAACCCAAGGGACACCTGGGTAGCTCAGTTGATTAAAGCGACCGACTCTTGATTTCAGCTCAGGGCATGAACTCGGGCTCTGCTTGTCTCCCTCTCCCTCTGCCCCTCCCCACGCTCTCTCTCTCTCTCAAATAAATAAATAAATATTTTTTTAAAAGAAAAGAATAAAAAGAAAGACAACCCAAGACACAGCCATGCCATGCCAGACCACAAAAATCCATAATATAATATATAATAAATAGTTATATGTGTATATGCTATTACTTTAATACAAATATACTATACAAATATGAAAATAGGTATTTATTTGAAATTACATATTATTCTTTATTTCTACTTTCTGTTACATAAATGCTATTATTTAAACAAAACAACAGTGGCAATTAGTATTAATTAATAGCAGAACTAATTAATATGTAATATGTGTGAGAGAAATATAACAATATTTATATACTCTCTCTATCCTCTAATACTGTAATATATTTTAACTTTTTTTTTTAAAGATTTTATTTATTTATTTGAGAGAGAGAATGAGATAGAGAGAGAGAGAGCATGAGAGGGGAGGGTCAGAGGGAGAAGCAGACTCCCTGCTGAGCAGGGAGCCCAATGTGGGACTCGATCCCGGGACTCCAGGATCATGACCTGAGCCGAAGGCAGTCGCTTAGCCAACTGAGCCACCCAGGCGCCCCATATTTTAACTTTTTAAACTGTATTGGATATTTACATTTTACAGACTAATAATGTATATGCTTAAGATATATAGATCTAAGACTTCTAAAAAGGAAAATGTAAGTATTGTAATATTAATTAATAGACATTACCTATATTTAACAAGAAATGACAAAGACAAGGGCTCCTTAGTTGGCTAAGCATTGACTCTTGAATGTGGCTCAGGTCATGATCTCAGGGTTGTGAGATCGAACCCCACGTCAGGCTCAGGGTATGGAGCCTGCTTAAGATTCTCTCTCTCCCTCTCCCTCTCCCTCTGCCCCTCTGCCTGCTGGCTTGTGCTCTCTCTCTCTCTCTCAAATAAATAAATCTTTAAAAAAAAAGAGAAATGACAATGACGTGTTTCCTTCCATCCTATGTTGCAGGTGGGTATTTTTACTCTTTCAGTTTCCTCATTCAGTAACACTTCTCTGAATCTCCTGCAGCCTTTAGAATATCCTTTTCTTTCATGTCGTGGTAAACCCAAATAGAGACAAATGTAAAATTCACTCTGCTCTTCTCGAGCCCACATTACACGTGCTCCTCGTGTCAGTTCAATGTGATGACACCATGCTAAACATCCTCTCAACCAAAGGGTTTGATCATGGAATACTTAAGATTTTACTTCGGCAAGAGCAGCTTTTTAGACCTGTAGGGATTAAATTCCACCTCTCCAAAAATGCCCATCCTCTCTGTGCCGACAGGCTTGCTTTGATAGACCAACGGTTTGTCAGTCAGGTCCTTACATCCATAAATTCTTCACAGAAGCTATCCGTGTCTAAAATGGTCCTCATTTTAAATTCGAAGCACATCAAATGTCTTCAGAGGTTAAACTTCTTTTCTCAGGAAAAATGGTTTTAAAACACAGAGGTAATTTGAACTTGTGAAATTGAAGTTGGATTTCAGATAAGTTATAGTTTTGTAAAGAAACAGAAAGTTCCGTTAACTTGGCTGTCCTTTACTGGTGATAATTTTTTGAGATCTGAAGCAGTCTTATTTCCAAGAAATGAGTCATTTTTTTTTTTCCCACTGGGTGGGGTGTTGTCACACCTAAAACTAAATGGAATTAGTCAGGTGCACTTGGTTCATCCTTAGGCATGGCCTCTCCAAAGGTCGTCAAACGGTTTTGGGGAAACAGCATGTAAATTTCCATTTCTACAGTAACCCCCTTCTCCAGTCTCAGTCTCAGTGTATTTCCAAATTAGAGAAATTTCCACACTTTGAAAATACCATTTTACAGCAGGCCAACGTTTTCACGTCTTTTCTACAAGACATCTTGTAGGCATATGTCTAAGGAGGCTATCTCCTTCCACTTCTATAAATAAGAAATCTCATTAAGTGCTTCTGTAAGTTCTGAGGAAACTGAAAAGTGACCAAAAATTTTGTTATGAAAGTCTCAATATCACAGATAAACAAATCACGCCTTTTTTTTTTTTAATGCAATGTTATTTAAAAGGTAAGCAGGACATTTCTCTAAGGCTCTAAGATTTGTAAAAAAATTTTTTGATAAGAAGTTCACAGACTGAAGAGAATTTTCCAAAACTTATTTTTGCACCATTTGCCACATATGCAGATAGATGAGCAAAGTCTAGTTTGCATTCGGAAAAGATAGCAACAATCTTTGATTTCATATATGTTGTGATTTCCTTAAGATCTTCATAAAAGTCAGGAAAACAATTTGAAGCTCCATTTTTCAGATCAAAATACCCACGAGCTAGGGAGAGCATGTTTTTGTTGCCATGTTCAACGCACTGCTTGGAATAGTTTAGAATGTCCGCTTGCTGGAGTAGCTCGCAGAATCAGCTCTGCACTGGGAAGTGCTAGAGCATCCGTTAGGAAACTGCCCCTTCTGGGGCACCCGGGTGGCTCCATTGGTTAAGCATCGGCTCTTGGTTTAGGCTCAGGTCATGATCTCATAGGTCGTGAGATCGAGCCCTGCACTGGGCTCTGTTCTCAGTGGGGAGTCTGCTTGAAGAGTCTCTCCCTCTGCCCCTCCCCCAACTCTCACACATTCTCTCTCTCTCTCTCTCAAATAAATAAATAAATCTTAAAAAAAAAAAAAAAAGAAAGAAAGAAAGAAAAAAAAAAGTCCTACCCCTTTTGTTTCCCTACAGGACATTTTACTTTCAACCCCCGAATCAGGAAACATAATTTCACTTAGGTTTCATAAAGCAATCAAGGACACAACACAATTATGAGAGTTTGTGTGATGTGCCTGGGGTTAATTCAGTGGCTACCACGGTTCAACTGAGCATTAGTGTTTTGGGGGAGGAGATGAAAAATCTTGATTGATTTAGAAATACCCGTCTCATCTGGATTTGTGAGAGATTCAGCCTCCATAGGTGGTGACCAGATCCCTCACTGCTCAGCCAGGTTGCTGCATGCAGCCCAGGAGGCATGCCCCCCATGGCAAAGAGAGCAGAAGAACATCTCTTGGAACAAAACAAGAGTGTGTCACCTCCCCAGACTAGAGCTGGTTTTCAGGGTGACTTTTCTAGACCAGCGCACTGCTCCTCCACGAGCTGGAAAGGCAGGAGGTGATGCTGTAATCATCATGCGTGCTTCCAGGCCTTCTAGTGACTGAGCGGTGTGGGGGAGGGGCGAGTGTTGGGCACTGTGAGCCAGGGGAGGATTTCACTACCATAATATCCTCCCTTCTCGGCGCTGGGGAGGGGCGGGGAGAGTGAGCAGATGCAGCTCCTGGGATCCAGCTGAATTCGTGGCAGAGGGAGCACGCTGGGTGCACAGATCAGACAGACCTTTGTCATCAGTTATCCATGGGCGGGACCTCGGCTCCATTCAGCCCCCTCCCCGGGAACAAGCAGGCACTCTGTCATATTGGGATGGACCTGGCAGAGGTCAGCTGGTCGGAAAAGATTCCTGGGGAAGACAGAGGGCCAGGCCACCCGACCACAGGTTGGCTACAAGTGAGGCCAGAGGGAGGAGATAAGTAAGGCTTGGCCTGCACCCTGAGCCCCAGAGAGCACACACTGGGTCCAGGCGGAATGTCTCTCACTGTGGATAATTACATTGTTTCTGAGCTTGTGGCTCAGAGAAGGAATCATCAGCTAAAAATGGACTTCAGTGATTTTTTTTTTAAGTAAAAGGGAGGAAGAGAAGGAGCCATCAAAATTAAAATCAGACCATAAAAATGCTTAAACATGGACCTCTCGCCACGGGGAAAACCAGGGCTGTTCAGTGACTGGGGACATTCATGTGTGCCCAAATTGCTTTTGACGAGTCTATTTTTGTCACAGTGGGATGCTGGTTCTGTTGGACAATGTCGTTTTTCCATGCCTCTCCGAGTTATACACACCAGGAAGCTGGCAGAGATGTGGGATTTGTCAGAGGACAGATATAGGATCCAGAAATAATCCAGAGCCGGTCAAGAGTGATGAAAAGCTAAACAAGGCTGACAAAGCCACCAGGGGATGCGGATGGGCCTTAGCAGCAGCTTCAAGGGAAGGGTGAACAGATTTTAGTCGACTCAGCTTTGTCAGGAGCAGCTGAGCTGAACAGATCGACTTCCTGCCTCAGTCACGCGGGCGGGCCAGGCTGTTGCTGAGACACGTGTAGACATCCAGTTGCAAGAAGCTGGAGAAGTAAACCTGGGGGAAAGCAAGGCAAGGGTCGGCGGAGAACTCAAGTCACTGGCAAAATGTTTTGTCTTTCTTTCCTTTCTTTCCTTTTGCATGGGACTGTCACAGTAACTGTGTGAACTCCATTGCTGTTGCCCATTCACGGATTCCTGCAGGAGAAAGGACTTCTAGCGATCAGGTTCTAAATGAGAAGTAACTCAAAGCTTCCTGCTTTTGACTGAACATATTTCCAAGACAGAAGGATGTGTTTCCAGAATCCTTGGTAACTGGAACTATAAATGGGGAGAACCTAGCTTCTGGGGCAAAGAGGGGCCAGGCATCAAGTCTCCCAGCTTCCTTCTCCATCTCCCGAGTTGTGCAACTTTCCGTTCACTCACTCATTCATTCATTCATTCATGAAACACATAGTTAGTACCTGTTACGCTTCAAATGCGGCCTATGTTCCAGCAAAGAGGTGAGTAAGGTCCTCCTCCCTATAAAGAGTCTACCCTCCCGGTTTCTGCTGTTTTCCAAGTTTTCAATCCCTGCAAATGAGGATTATATCTTGTCATACAAATGCAAATCCAGGCTTAGATAGGGAGAGACTTTCATTAGAAACAAAGATTATTGCAATAGGGAGAAAGAACACACCCGTCTCAGAAATGTGCAAGCATTTTAAAATCAAACGGGTGGGGGGGTTGGTGCCTGGGTTGGCTCAGTAGGCTAAGGGGCCTTGGTTTCCACTCAGGTCATGACCTCGGGGTCCCGGGATCCATCCTTGCATCGGGGTCTGCGTTTGGCAGGGAGTCTTTGGATTCTCTCTCTCCCTCTGCCACTCCCCTCGCTCATGCTCTCTCTCTTTCAAATAAATAAATTAATAAATCTTTAAAAATAAATAAACAAAATCAAATGGAAAAGGGCTTTTCTTTCACAGGGTAGAGGGGAGGCAAGCAAAGATGAGCAGAAACTTTGGAGGGGAAGCCAGTGAGGTCTGACCAAAAAAGTGTCTCCTGGTCAGCCGGTTTCCAGGAGAGGCTAGTAAGGGGGATACATTCCCCTTTTCTTGTGCTTGCTCAGGCTTGGGGTAAAGCAGAGTTCAAGAGCTGTAGGAAAGATGGAAATCTGCCTAAAATGTGGTTGAGACCAAGCAGAGAGTAAGCAATGGGCTTTTGCGGACACTTGGTCAATCTCTCAAAACTGATGCTTTTTTTTTTTTTTTTTTTTAAGATTTTATTTATTTATTCATGAGAGAGAGAGAGAGGCAGAGGGAGAAGCAGGCTCCCAAGGAGCAGGGAGCCCGATGCGGGACTCGATCCCAGGACCCTGAGATCATGACCTGAGCCGAAGGCAGACGCTTAACCATCTGAGCCACCCAGGTGCCCGAAACTGACGCTTTTGATAAGTGTCAGACAGGTGAGCAGGAGGCCACTGCTGGTGAGTTGCATCCCTCAACTATTTCCCAGTAAACAGCCACACACACCCCCACGCACACACAGACCACAGGATTCCTATCCTGTGGTGATTCTGATTGCTTTACTCTATATTTTATATTTTTCCAGGCCACAAACAGTAGCTTCCCTTCCATTGGGTAAAATTCAATCTAATTACACCCAGAGCACACCCCATAGCCAAAGGAAAATGAAGAGACAAGTTCAGATATATTCCTTTGTTTCCTCAATAGAAAAGCCAGAAGAATGAAACAGAATTTGTACTTTCCAGGCCCTGAGAGGAGAACTACAATAAATCAAACTTGACCTATCTAACAAAAGGCAAGAAACAGGAGGGAAAAAAAGAAAACCAAAAGCATGGTAAATAGGAAACTCAAAATAAGGTGATAGGAAGAAATCCAAACATATCATTCAGTACAATAAATTGTGAATACGTTGTTATCAATGGAAAGAAAGGCATTCAGACTGGGTTTTTGAAAATCCAGTGATATATAAGTGTTTTCACTTATCTATTGCTCCATGGCAATTCATTCCAAAACTTAGTGGTTAAAGACAAAAAATGATTTCTCATTTTTCACAAGCTTGTGGGTTGGTGATCTGAGCAATTCTTCTGCTGGTCTTCCCTGGGATCACTCATGTGGCTGATGTCAGCTGGTGGCTTGACTGGGGCAGGAGAGTCCAGGATGTCCTCAGTATATGTATTGCAGCCGGTGATGGCTGTTGGCTGGGGTTCCTCTGTTCTCTTCCATGTGGTGGTTCATCCTGCAGGAGATTAGTCAGGCTTCTTCACAGCCTGGTAATCAGGGCGAGAGGGAGAAAGAGGGAGCTAGAGGCCTCCTAAGACCCAATTTCTAAAGTCACATGGCACTTCTGCTATGTTCTATTGGCTAACGCAGTCACAATAATCCATACAGTCTAGTATTGGTGGAGGGGCAAATCGATGGGAGAGAATAGAGAACCCAGAAACAGACCCACACAAATATGCCCAACTGATTTTCAACAAAAGTGCAAAGCAATTCCATGGAAGAACAGTCTTTGCAACAAAAGGTGTCAGAGCAACTGGACATCCGTAGGCAAAGCGCTCTCCATCTAAACCTCATGTCTTTCACAAATATTAATTCAAAATGGATCACAAAATGGATCACAGATGCAAGTGTAGAACGTATAACTACAAAATTTGTAGGAAAAAATAGGAGAAAGTCTTCAGGATCTAGGGCTAGGCAAAGAGTTCTCTGACCTGACACCAAAAGCATGATCCATAAAAGGAAAATTTGAAAACTGGATTTCATCAAAAATGAAACCTTCTGCTCTGTGGAAGACCTGTTGAGAGGATGAAAAGACAAGACACAGAGTGGGAGAAAATACTTGCCAACCATGTATCCAACAAAGGACTAGTATCTAGGATATATAAAGAACTTCAAAACTCAACAGTAAGAAAAAAAATCCAGTGAGAGAATGGGCAAAAGACATGAACACACATTTTGCTGAAAAGGATGTTCAGGTGGTGTATAAACGTGAAAAGATGCTCAATGTCGTTAGCCACTAGGGAAATGCAAACGAAAATCACAATGAGATATCACCACACACCTATCAGAATGACTAAAATAAAAAATAGTAATGTTGCCAAATGCTAGTGAGGATTCAGAAAAACTGGGTCACTCATATACCACCTCACACCAGTCAGAATGGCCAAAATTAACAAGTCAGGAAACAACAGATGTTGGCGGGGATGCAGAGAAAGGGGAACCCTCCTACACTGTTGGTGGGAATGCAAGCTGGTGCAGCCACTCTGGAAAACAGTATGGAGGTTCCTCAAAAAGTTGAAGATAGAGCTACCATATGATCCAGAAATTGAACTACTGGGTATTTACCCCAAAGATACAAAAGTAGGGATCCGAAGGGGTATGTGCACCCCGATGTTTATAGCAACAATGTCCACAATAGCCAAACTGTGGAAAGAGCCAAGATGTCCATCGACAGATGAATGGATAAAGAAGATGTGGTATATATATACTATGGAATATTATGCAGCCATGAAAAGGAATGAGATCTTGCCATTTGCAATGACGTGGATGGAACTGGAGGGTGTTATGCTGAGCGAAATAAGTCAGTCAGAGAAAGACATGTATCATTTGACCTCACTGATATGAGGAATTCTTAATCTCAGGAAACAAACTGAGGGTTGCTGGAGTGGGGGGTGGGGTGGGAGGGATGGGGTGGCTGGGTGATAGACACTGGGGAGGGTATGTGCTATGGTGAGCGCTGTGAATTGTGCAAGACTGTTGAATCACAGATCTATACCTCTGAAACAAATAATGCAATATATGTTAAGAAAAAAAAAAAGAAGAAGATAGCAGGAAGGGAAGAATGAAGGGGGAGAAACTGGAGGGGGAGACGAACCATGAGAGACGATGGACTCTGAAAAACAAACTGAGGGTTCTAGAGGGGAGGGGGGTGGGAGGATGGGTTAGCCTGGTGATGGGTATTGAGGAGGGCACATTCTGCATGGAGCACTGGGTGTTATGCACAAACAATGAATCATGGAACACTACATCTAAAACTAATGATGTAATGTATGGTGATTAACATAACAATAAAAAATTAAAAAAAAAACTGGGTCACTCATTGTGGTAGGAAGGTTAATAGCCTTCCAAAGATATATATGTCCTAATCCCCAGAACCTGTGACAATGTTACAGGCAGAGGGGAATTAAAGTTATAGATAAGATTCAAATTGTTAATCAGTTGACTTTAAAATGGGGAGATTATCCTTGATTGTCTGGGTGGCCTCAATGTGATTGCAAAGATCCTTAAAAGTAGAATAGGGATACAGAAAAGTCACAGAAGGAGACATGATGACAGAAGCAGGGTCAGAGAGTCCAGGAAAAAAAAAAAAATCCCACACATATATGGTCACCTAACTAATGACAAAGGTACCAAGGCTTTATGGGGGGCGGGGGGAAGATAATCTTTTCTTTTCTTTTTTTTTTTTTTAAAGATTTTTTATTTATTTATTTGACAGAGAGAGACACAGCGAGAGAGGGAACACAAGCAGGGGGAGTGGGAGAGGGAGAAGCAGGCTTCCCGCGGAGCAGGGAGCCCGATGCGGGGCTCGATCCCAGGACCCTGGGATCATGACCTGAACCGAAGGCAGCCGCTTAACGACTGAGCCACCCAGGCGCCCCAAGATAATCTTTTCAATAATAGGGTCAACTGGATATCTACATGGAAAAAAAAATGAATCTTGGTCCCACCTTACTCCATACACAAAAATAATTTCCAGATGGCTTGTAGACTAAGTGTAAAAGGTAAAATAATAATGCTTTTAGAAGAAAACATAGGAGAATATTCTCATGACCTTGGGATAGGCAAAAATTTCTTAAACATGGTCCAAAAAAGTTCTAACCGTAGAGAAAAAAAATTAATAAGTTGGAATGTGTTAAAATTAAGAACAGCTTTTTATTAAAAAAAAAAAAACACCATTAAAAGTGTGAAAATAGGGGTGCCTGGGTGGCTCAGTTGGTTAAGTATCAGACTTATGATTTTGGCTCAGGTCATGATCTCAGGGTGGTGAGATGGAGTGGGGCTCCATGCTTAGTGGGACATCTACTTGGGGTTCTCTCTCCCCCCTCCCTCTGTCCCTCCCCCTGCTCATGTGTGTGCTTGCATGCTCTCTCTCAAATAAATAATTTTTTTTTTTAAAGAGTGAAAATAGAAGAAAACTATAGCAAGGGAAAAGACATTTTAAATACAAAGGACTCATATTCCAGAAAATATAAAAAACTCCTATGAATCAATAAGAAAAGGATTCTTATTCCAAATGGAAGGAGTAAAAGACACTACATAAGAGGCTATCCAGATGGACAGTAAACAACGGTATTCAATGTATTAATCAGCGAAATGTCAAGTATAACCACAGTGCAATGCTGTTCCACACCCAACAGAATGTCTACAAGCTAAAGCAGACAATGCTGAGTGTTGATGAAGACTCTCACTGCTGGTGCAAGGGTCAGTTGGTACATATTGCAAGACTGTTTGGCAGCATCTGCCAAAGCTAACCATGTGTATACTATACTGCCTTGTAATTTCAGTCCCTCAAAAATGTGTAAGTTCCCCAAAAGACAGATACAGAAATGTTTACAACAGCATTATTTCTTTTTAAAAAGATTTTATTTATTTATTTATTTGAGAGAGAGAGAGAAAGTGAGCACATGAGTTGGGGAGGGGCAGAGGGAGAGGGAGAAGCAGACTCCCCGCTGAGTAGGGAGCCTGGCGAGGGGCTCGATCCCAGGACCCTGGGATCATGACCTGAGCAGAAGGCAGACGCTTAACCGACTGAGCCTCCTAGGCACCCTAACAGCATGATTGCTAATGGCCCCAAACTGGAAACAGCATAAATGTCCAAAAACAGTAGTGTGAATAAATGAAATTGGTATATTCACACAATGGAACATTATACAATAGTGAGAATGAACAACATACACAATAACACGATGCAATGTGCTGTATGCAATAACACGGATGAATCTCACAAACAGGATGTTAGTACAGGCAAAACTAATCGATGCTGTTAGAAGGCAGGAGAGTGGAGACAGGGGAGTGAGGGAAGAGAACACGGGGAGGCTGCTAGGGCCTCATCATTCTCTTTTTGTTGATCTGAGGGCTGGTTGTACATGCTTTCTCTTCGTGAAAATACTTCTCTGTATGTATGTTATATTCCAATAAAAATTTAACTGGAAAAGAATACACCTTAGGACATTGCCTTCAAAATATACAGTGCAAAATGAGCAACATGACAAAGAAAAATTGACAAATCCATAATCACGGAAGGAGATTTGGACCCATCTTCTCCAGAAATTAATAGAGCAAGCCGAACAAAACATTGGTGAGGAAATAGAAGACATAAACAATAAAATTAGCAGACTTGACCTAACGAACACATAATCACAAACCCAATTCAAGAATGAACTTTTTTTTTCAAACATACATAAACCTTCACAAAAATTCACTACATACTATTCCTCAGAGCAAGATTTAATAACCAATAGCCAATATCATACAGTCTAAATTCTCTGACGATACGACTGAATCAGTATCAAAAAAACAAAAGTGGCAGAAAAAAAAACCCCACATACATTTGGAAATGTAAAAGCATGTGTCTAAATAATTCATGAACCAAAGAACAAATCTCACGAAATAAAATATTTAAAACTAAATGACAATGCAAACACTACCTATCAAAACTTGGGGCCTGCTGTTAAAATGGCACTTAGGGGGACATTAATAGCTCTAAAGGCGTACATTAAAATGAATAAAGTTTAAAAATTAATGAATTAAGAACTGAACTCCAAAAGTAAACACGGAGAGTTGTACTGGTCTGAGTCAGGGGGAGTCCGTTCCAGAAGTCGCTGCAGCGCTACCCAGAGAGAAAATTATTATGTTGGGACCTGCAGGATTCTGGGCGACCTTGCAAAAGAGTTACGGGCTCCATTGCGGTGTGAAAGCAACACAAGACCTTTGTGAGAGTTTCCAGTGGGAGCCGAGTCATACCTACAGATCTCCTAGGCTTCCCCCTAGCAAGCGTCACCAGCAGGCTGGCCCTGGGCCACAGGCTAGCTCTCCATACAGTCCCTACCGGGTAAACCTCCATTTAATTTACAGTCAGGAATAGCACATCTCAGCTCTGCCCTGAGGCTGTGCTTAGCCCCCTGTCTGACTTGGCCCGGGTGATGTCAGTTCTTATGCTTTCCCAGGACCACCATTGCTCAAGATAAAGGGGTGTAAAGCCCTAGACCCCTGGTGGGGTGTGGAAGATGGAGATAACACCCTACACATTCCCTTGGGGAGGCTGAACTGAACCAGATGGGAAGCTCCCTGAACTGGGGTGGTGTTAATGACACTGCTTATGTTTCCATACAGATACATGCCTGTTTAGAAATGCACGTGGAAGCACCTGGGTGGCTCAGATGGTTAAGCATCTGTCTTTGGCTCAGGTCATGATCCCAGGGTTCGGGGATCGAGCCCGGCGTCAGGCTCCCAGCTCAGTGCAGAGCCTGCTTCTCCCTCTCCCTCTGCCATTCCCTCTGCTTGTGCTCTCTGGCTCTCTCTGTCAAATAAATAAATAAAATCTTTAAAAAAAAACAAACCTGTGATTAAAAAAAAAAATGCATGCAAAAATGGTCTGAAAAGATGTATGCTACCCAGGTAGTGATTACCCCTGGGGAGAGCTCTGGGATTGCAGGTGGGAGTCAAGGGAAGTTTTAGTGAATCAGTTATTTAATGATTTTAGGACAAGAATATGCTACTTATGTAATTTAGTAACAATTCTGTAGAAAGAGACTGGAAGGAATGTAAAATGTTAACTCTGGTAATCATTGGATGGGGTTTATATAAATAATAAATTCTTTTTTCTTTTTTTTAAAAGATTTTATTTATTCTATTTTAGAGAGAGAGAGAACGTGGAAGCAGGGAGAGGGGCAGAGGGAGAGGGAGATTCAGCGCTGAGTGCGGAGCCCGACGCAGGGCTTGATCTCACGATCCTGAGCCACAACCAAAAGTTGGACGCTCAACCGACTGAACCATCCAGGCGCTCCAAATAATAAATTATTTTTTCTATACACTTCTGTATTTTTCATTTTCCTGTAACAACCAGTAGAACTTTCTGTGATGATAAAAATGTTGTGCATCTCTGTTGCCCAATCAATACATAGCAGCCACTGGCCACGTGCGGCTACTGAGCACTTGAAATGTGGCTCGTGTGATTGAGGAACTGAATTTTTCATCTTATTTCATGTTAATTAATTAAGTTTTAAATTTAAATAACCACATTGGCCAGTGGCTACTGTATTGGACGGTGCAATTCTATACTGAGTACATACTACTTGGCGGCCTTATTTCCAAGGATTATTTTTCCATTTTTAAAAATCGAGGTGTAACAAATACAATAAAGTGTACAAATCTTAAATATATAGCTTGATGAATTTTTACACACGAATACACTCATAAAATCACCCCCCAGAACAAGACGGACATTTCCAGCACCTCAGAACACTCTTTCTGAGCACTCTCCCAATCCTGGTCAGTACCTCCCAACACTATTCTGACTTCGTTCCCCCCAGATTAGTTTTGCCTGCCTTGAACTTCATATGAATGAAATCACACGTTACACATTCTTTTGTTCCTGGCTTCTTTCCCTCAGCATCATGGCGTCCATGCTATTGTGTGTAGTTTCAGCTTGTTTCTTGTTTTTTGTTTTTTTCATTGCTGTGTGCTATTCTATTACATGAATATACCACAGTTTTTTTCCCATTCTACT
Organism: Mirounga leonina; assembly: GCF_011800145.1. NCBI lineage: Eukaryota > Metazoa > Chordata > Mammalia > Carnivora > Phocidae > Mirounga > Mirounga leonina. The sequence continues at coordinate 47,491,722 of NW_023270839.1, read as the reverse complement.
CTTGGTGGATATGTGGGTTATTGTCAGTTTGGCGTATTACAAATAAAGCTACTACGAACATTCTTGAACTTGCGTCCACCGAAAGACCCGATTGTCTTTTGATGGGCTTAAGTGCTCCCTTCTATTGGATAGATGCCTGAGAGTGAAATTGCTGAGTCATAAGCTATAATGTATCTTTCACCTTTGTATACTGTCAAATATTTTTCCAAAGTAGCTACAACCATTTGCATTTAACCATGCATAACTTTTATAATTGGGAAAAAAAATTGCTATTTTGAGAAATAAGAGAGACAGCAAGAGAAACTCTTTTTCTAGACAAACTTCATAATCAGCAGCAAATTTAACAATATATAAAATATATTATCCCTCACTTAAACTGATTTATAGAGGTATCAGAAGGAAGTTTGGCTTTGTGACTAAGAGCTCTGTTGCAAAGTACAAACCTCAACCCTGCAAATCACCAGCTATGTGACTTTCAGCAAATTACTAACCCTCTCTGCTTTTTGTTTTCTTTGCCTAAGTTGAAATAATATTATCACCATGCAAGATTATCATAAGGATTAATAAAATAACTCTTATAAATTCCATAGTATGTATGTGCATGAAATATGGTAAGAGTTCAATAGATGTTTGCTACTGTTGGTAGTATTAATAAGTCATTTTAATTTAATTTACTTATTTTAATATTTATTAGGCAACCATTAGCATTTTTAGTCTGTCTAAATACACAATAAGCCACTTGTACTAAAAAAAAGCATTGATAATTAATTCTCCATTCCCATTCTTTCCCTATTTCAACACAGATCAATTCTTACGAAGTTCCTCTCTGATGTTTATGATTGTGGCAGTTTTCTCTCAAATGGTTGCACGCCTTGAATGGCTTTTAGACTCAATTTAAGAACCAGTTTGCTAGAGTGTTGCTAAGGGAAAGTGCATCTAATTTGCCAAAACCAAATTAACTCCTAATACACAAGGGGACATGTTTAAGCAGTAAACAGTTGATAAAAATATAAACATTTATTTTCCTTATTCCATGTGGACTAAAACTTAATTATTAAACTTACATTCACATGTCCAGACAAAGCACGCGCAATTAGCACAATTTAAAAAATCATATCATCTTCAAATTACCTAAATTACTTACTCAACCAAGGGATGGCACAAAGTCTTTCCAACTGATTTAACCCAACGAGTTGGTTTTATTTTCTGCCCATCATGGGGTCTCTGGATGGCTTTTTAAAAAAATCCATATCAAGTCTCATTAGGAAAACTGGCCATATTTTGAATTAAATGTTAATACTGCAAGACATTTTCTAATTCAATCTCTTTTATATGCCAGTCACAGCAGATTTTCCATTTTCAGTATATTATTCTCTGTTGAGTCCTAAGGCAAAATCTTGTCATTGAACACATATGTGTAGGTGGGTGTGTTACAAATGCAATCAATTAATTGACACATTACAACTGAATTGGCTCTGCTTGCTCCATCCCCAATTTTCCTTTTTTTTTTTTTTTTAAGATTTTATTTATTTATTTGAGAGAGAGAATGAGATAGAGAGAGCATGAGAGTGGGGAGGGTCAGGGGGAGAAGCAGACTCCCTGCTGAGCAGGGAGCCCGACGTGGGACTCGATCCCGGGATTCCAGGACCATGACCTGAGCCGAAGGCAGTCGCTTAACCAACTGAGCCACCCAGGCGCCCCATCCCCAATTTTCCAACAGAATTGCTCTTGTCAATATCTTTGTGTTGGCGATTTACAAGGTAAAGGTATTTGTTAGGTCAGACTTCACAATTTATGGCCTCTACAAGGGGCCTTTCTTAGGTCCTAGTCCCTGAGGTTGGCTTTTTTGGCAGAGAAGGCACCTCATCCCTGAAAGGTAAAGGTCCCCCAGTTTCTCTTGCTCAGTTGCTCGGACATCATGGTTCTTTCTCTGTGGATGATGTCTCCTGTTGTGCAGAGGGTCCTTCTTTCCCTGTGGAGTATGTCACAACTGGTGCTCGGATATTAACAAATCCGGGGCAAGACAGCCGCAGCAAGATGCCACCCCCTTTCCCTTACCTACCAAATGCTTTGCCCTGAGATCAAGGAGGGAAAAATCAAGATTAGCATCACCTCCAGGGATTAACTGTCCAAACATTTACCGACTCAAGTAATCTTTAGAAATGTTAGCTTTAGTTGTGGTTGTTATTCCAATGTCATGGGTGGAGGGCTGCATTCCGAACACAAGATCAGGAAGCACTGGACCCCGTTCCAGATGCTTCTTCCTCAAAGAAGCCCTGCATCCCTTTGTCCTTTTGTATTAATGGACTTTCTCTAATGATCTTCAAGATGGTTCGCATTCCAGCTGATCTTTAGGAGACACTTGGGCAGGGGCGGTGGGGGGGGGGGCACTCTTTCAAATCACCTTTCTGCAGACAGGTTTCCAATCTGATTCAAGGCCATATCCTGGGCATCTGGTTTCTGTAGCTCAAAGAATTACTGCTCCTGATAAATTGCTCTGAGTTCCAAGGCTACTGCTGTCATATTGCATTCTCTGAGCATTTACCAGGTCCCCTCAATACGCGCTTACAACACACACACACACACACACACGCACGCTCCTCAACCCATGGGACTCCATTCCCTTGCTGCATCCAGGTAAGTTTTATGACAAAATACACAGGAGAGAGAGCTAAGCTAGCACAGGACCTGGAAACACAGAAAACAATCTGCTTTGAATGGAAAGCTTTACAGCCCTGGAGTGAGGGATGAAGGTGGGTACATACTTGGCAGACCTCTGTGGGTTCCCATAGAGATGTGCCAGGGGCAGAGTCAGGCCTAAGGGGTGGAAGAGAGGGAGAGACATGCTTTAAACTGCTCAACAGTTGGTTTCTTGGGGGGACAGAGTGAATAGTGAGTTCCCCATAGTAGAGGCACACAGGCTTGAGCAATGGAATGTAGAAAGGGCCCATAGGGCCCCCCTGGCTGAATACAGATGGCCCATCAGGGGACCCACCTCAAAATATCCATAGGCTCTAACTGACCAATGGGCTACTTACAACCAGGCACAGTTACCAAAAAGGGGAAATTCCATAGTCACCATACCTGCTCACCTTCCCCCTTTAAAAACAGCGCCCACCCACTGCCTCAGTCGCAGACAACCTTTCCTCTGGGGCCCTGCCCCCCTGCTCCCTTGCCCTGGATTCAATAAGCTTTGATCTCCTTTGTTCTGCCTCAGGTGAATTCTTTCCCCTCCCTGGCCTCTGGCTTCCACCCAATCATCGCCCCACGTTTGGGGACCCTCATCTGATCTGGACAAACACCCCATGTAGACACCACACGCATCCCTGGAGAGCACAATGGAGGTCCTACAACCACCTGATGAAGGCTCTGTAGAAAAGATTGAAGCCTCAGCTAGGCAAGGCTTCAGGGTTCATTCCAACCCTGGGATTTTAAGAGATTATTTGAGGAAGAAATAAGGGAGATGCAGAAAGAAAAAGAAGAGAGAGGAGAGAAGGGGAGGAAATGAAAGAATAAAATTTAAAGAGACAGAAGGAAGGCCAGAGGCTGGAGCCCATTCTGTGCATGTGCCAATCATCCATTCATACAGAAGCTGGTAAGGGCCTGAGGGGACTAGTATCCCAATGGAGAGTCAACAGACTATCACGGCACCCTGGTCCTCCACCTCCAGCATCCACCTATTCCTGTCCTGTGAGCCGAGCCTTTGAGCCTGGCTTTGCCCTGAGAGCACTAGGCTAGGTCAGATGTGTATGTTCATCCATTAGGAAGCCTGGCCCAGGACAAAGGAGGGGCAGAACTCTCAGAATTCTGCGCATCCCTCTGGGGCACTCAGGATTCTAGGGGGTCTCCAGGAAAAACCCCCAATTCCTAGGACAGGGAGGACAGGAAGGATCCCTTCTTTCCCCCCTCCCTCTATATCCATGACCAGAGAATTGGGTTAGGCCCAAACTGCTAAGCACTCACCAGCCCAGCCAGGCCTCTGCCAAATGCAATCATGTGGGTGGATTCCTGAACCAGTTATAGAAATTGAGCCAGCCCCTGCCCCCTGCTCAAAGGCAGCATTTTCAAGTAAAACAAAGCTTTTATAATAAAAGATTGCATTTCTGAGCTGTGTCCCTGGCAGTGAGGTGAGCCGCAGGGGCACGGCTTGAGCTGTGATTCTCAGAAGGGACTTTTTCTCTGACACAGATCTGCTGGTCTGAGCAGGGAACCAGGGCTCTGGCCCTGGGAACAATCACAGCTACCGCCTCTGTTAGGAGACAGACTAGGATAGGAGACCAGGTATCTGGACCTGGGCCCAGTCCCCAGCCTGGACTGGTCCAATTAGGAAGGCTTGGTACCTACAGAGAGGGTGAGGGAGAAGAGATTGGACGCTGGAGAGTAAGGATGGAACTTTATCTGCTCCCCTATTTCTATGCCTTTCCTCTTATAGCTCCCTTCCTGGCCACTCCCTATTTTGGGGGGTTGGGTTCAGCTGAAACACACAGCCAGCCGAACTCCAGCGCAGTAGGCTGGTCAGGACCACAGCACCCGATCTTGATCCGGTCCTTTCTTTCTCCTGTTCTCCTCCACGCAAGAAGCCTCACTTCTAGGCCGATTAAATCTGTGCTTTCAACCCTGCTTCTGCAGGTGCACCCACCTCAACCCACCCCAAGAGACTCACAGACCTTGTCAGTTGTCCATCATTCACTGAACACCCCAAACATACACACACATGCCCAAACACACACACACACACACACGCCCAGGCACATGCTTGGGCACGCACACACAACTCCTCCACTGAAAGTGTCAGCGTGTTCTGTGGAACCAACCTTACCAGGTTGCTTTTCTGTTCTCCGTCACTTGCCTGCTCTGTAGTTTGTGTTATTTGTGACTTCTTTTGTGCAAGCCGCAGCAGTCTTGCCCCCATGAATCCCCCCACTGGCTTCTCAAGAGAACGGAGGGACTGGAGGTGAAACAGAAACGAGGCAATCCACACACACACAGCCACACCCCATCATAGCGGCTGTATCAACCCACGGAGGATATGGCACCTACGCAACACACTCACGCACACACCCCGGAGCTCTCCGCGTTCAGTCTGCAGAGACCCACCCCACCCTCCCTGCAAGCCTTCCACACTCATTTCCAGCCTCCCCAATCCCACGTGGTTTCGCCCCCTGCGTCCCGGAGTTGGAGGCGCCAAGAAAGAGCAGGCGCCGGGTGTAAACACCTGGCAAAATCACAGGACAGTCAAACCAACAGGAAATCACACAAAGGATCCCAATGGGAGGATCCTGGGGGCTCCTTCCTTCTGCGGTTTCCTCCAGCATCCCCCAGGCTTCCTTCCTCTGTGCCCCGACAAAGAGTCACCGAGCCCAGTTCAAATCGATTGTTTTATTGACTGTTTACATACAGACGCCTTTAGAAAAGGGCGCGGGCTCCGAGGAGGGGGGGCTACTCCGCCCCGGGCCGCGCTTGTGCTGCGCTTCTCGGACTGGCAGGTCCCGACGCCCGAAGCCCCCCACCCCATCCCGACGTTTACTTTCAAAAATGAAAAAAAGCCCCCGCCCCAGTCGCCGCGCCGCGTCCACCCTCCCGCCCCCTCCCTCCCCGCCCGCCCCCCCCCCCCCCCCCCCCCCCCGCGCGCACCTCGAACTCAGGTCTGGGCCACTTGCAGCAGCGGAAGCGGAGCTGTGGATTGCTTCGAACTCCGGAAACCCCAAGTCACCCACAGCGAAATTCACCCAGGACCAAGGCCACGCTCTCCGCGTCAAAAGGGAGCGCGGTTCCGCGGCGCTTTAAGTTAGGAGAGAGGGAGAGAGGGAGAGAGAAAACGCCTTCCCCGCCCCACCCCCTCACACACATCCAATTTTCCCAGAGCCTGGAAGGAGGTGTTAGAACCAGACTCGGAGTGTCGCTGTCTTTGAAAAAGAAAAAACAAAACAAAACCAAAAAACGCCAAAAAACCCCACGAAAATATGAAAATCGGAGCGCGGAGCTGAAAGGCGCCCCAGACACCGGGCTTGGCTCCACCTGATCAGAAGCGGATTGGGGGTGGGGGGACAGAAGGGTTTGTTTCCCACTCGGAAGGGGGCTTTGAAACTGAAACTAGGGAGTTGCCACCGAGTCCTGGCTTCTGGGACGTGCACCCCAGAAAGGATGGAGTAGGGGTCCAGGCGGGACCCTACAGCGCTCCACGCAAGGGACAGCTGCTGCGGGTCCCGGGCTGACCCCGGGCCACAGCTTTACCACCAGATATTTCCAACGTCTTCTCCGTTTCCTCTGGTTCCAAAGCCCACGGTGGGGCAGGTTGCAGAGCAGATTTCGCAGATAACAATTACGGTGGGAATGGAGAGGCGTGGATTTCGCTTCACGGTCAGCGGGTGGTGTATTATAGGGAGAGAGAAGAGCGAGTAACTGTGCTTGCCGTGGAGGGGAATTGAGCCCACAAAAACAATGACGACAGTGGGTGGCCGGGGACTGGTGCAGTCGTCCCACTCCCCTCTGGAAGTCCCCAGTAGTGAAGGTTGGGGCTGGTAAAGGGGCGGAGTAAGTGAAGGTTGCGGGTGGGGTGGTGGGCGTATGTCCTGCCAGCCCTAGGCTTCTGCTCCCAGGCACCCAAGGTGGGGGATGGGAATGGGCGGGCCAGTCGGGCGGGGGGTTCAGCCTGCCGTCTGCCTGTAATTGCCATTAATTTCCTGGGCGATGTTGACCGCTTCGGCGCCCAGGGGCAGCCGATCACTGTACTCAGAGCCCGCCTCGAACTCCTCTTGGTTGGCCTTGGACTGGGACTCCGCCAGCGAGCAGGCCGCCAGACTCTCCTCCCTCTGCAGGTCCCCACCTGGGTCCCCCTGCTCCGCGTCTTCGTCGAGGCCCTCCCCGGGAGCCTCCTCTGGCTCCACGACGTCTGCCTCGCCGCCTGCCGGGTAGCTTTTCTCGGACTCGAGGTAGGAGGCACGCGGGTCGAAGTCGGCGGCGATGCGTTTCTCCATGGGGTCGGGGGCCTGTGGCCGCAGTATAAGACGATAAGGCTTACCCGGGTGTTTGGCCAAAAGATGGCAGCAGGCGGCGCCCAGCAGGGGCACGGTGGCCAGCACCAGGAGGAACACGCTCACCGCCACGATAACCAGCAGCGAGGGCAATTCCTTCTTGGTGGCAAACACCACTTGCACGTGGCAGGCCTCGCCGGCCAGCGCCAGACACACTGAGTAGTTAGTGCCGGGCCGCAGGCCGCGGAACCAATAGGCGTTGACGCCCTCCTCCACGCGCGACCACTGCACTGCCGCGCCACCCCCCGCAGGGCACAGATAGAGCAGGCGCAGCGGCCGCCGCCCGGGCCGCCCGGCCCTCGCCGCCCCGCCGGGCCCGGATCCCCAGCGCGCCGCCAGCGGCGTCAGCTGCACCCGAGCCTCGCGCTCCGCCACGTCCAGCGCGATGACACCCAGCTCAAAGACGTGCTGCTTGAGCTCGGCGCTCTGGTTGAAGGCGTGGTTGGACACGTACCGCGAGGGGTCCCCGTGGCCACAGCGTTGCTCCTCCACCGGATCCGCAGAGACCTGGTCTTCTGCTTCCTCTCCCTCACCTGCCTCCTCCTCCTCCGGCCCCGCCTCCGTCTCCCCGAGGGCGCTCACCCGGGCCAGGCCTTGGCCTTTGATTTTGCCCTCGGGCTTGGAGGGTAGAACGCTGTTGCCCCGGCCTTTGGCTGTGGACTTGCGCTCAGAAGTGGGGGCCTGCCCTTCAGAGTCTCCGCCAGCGCCAGGAGCGTGCTTTGAGGGCCCAGCGGCCGCCACTGCCACGCGCAGTGACGTGGAGTTGGCGCCCAGCTCATTGTGGGCACGGCAGGTGTAGACGCCTGCTTCCTTGGCACTCAGGAGGGGCACCAACAGGGAACCGTTTGTGAGGGCCAGGAAGCGCGGGTTGGCTGGGGGCGCGGGCCAAGCGGGTGCCGGAGTCGGGGTTGGGGCCTCCGTCTGCGTGGGCCCGTCCCCATCTCCTTCCTCCTCCCCGTCTTCCGCCCCATCCCCGTTGTCCTCCCCGCTCAGGACGGGAGGCTCTAAGACTATGGTGCCGCCCGGGATCTGAAGTCGCCACTGCAGGCGGGGTGTGGGGTGTCCTTCGGCGACGCAGTGTAGCCTGAGCGCCAGGCCGGCGGGCCAGGGGCTGCCCGGAGCCTCAGGCGGCGGCTCAGCACTCAGACGCACGCTGGGCGGTACACAGGACAGGGCGGGCAGGCGGTGCACCGGCACCCCCTGCAGCGCGGGCGGCGAGGCGCACGCGATGGAGTCGGGCTCCGGTAAGGAGACCCTGGTGCTTGCGGCCCAGGCCTGCAGCCACACAAGGCTGCAACCGCAGTGGAAGGGGTTGTGATAGAGTTGCAGATGGGACAGCGCGCTTAACGCGTCGAAGGTGCCAGGAGCCAGCGTGCGCAGGCGGTTGTTGTTGATGCGCAGAGAGCGCAGGTCGGGCAGCGCACCGAGAGCGTCCCGGGGCAGCGAGCCCAAACGATTGTGGTTCATTTTGAGCAGCTGCAGCGCGCTCAGGTTACGAAGGTCGCTCCACGGAAAGCTGGATATGAGGTTGTGGCTCAGATCGAGGTTCTTGAGCTGGCTCAGCACCGCTAGGGCGCCCGGCTCCACGGTGCGCACCTCATTGTGCGCCAGCCACAGCGACGTGACCTGCGTGACGTCGGCGAAGGCCCCACGCCGCAGCACGGTGATCTTGTTGGCCGACAGACTAAGCGTGGTCACGTTGGCCGGCAGTCCTTCCGGCACCTCGCGCAACTCCTTGTACGCGCAGTCGGCGAACTGGTGCGCGTACTTGTCCACGCAGGCGCACGGCTCTGGGCACGCTCGGGCCACTCCTAGCAGAGCCCAGGCCAGCCACAGAGCCCGCAAGGGCACCATCGCGGATCCTGCGGATGGAAGCCGGGGGAAAAGAGGGGAAAAGGTGACTTACGAGCCCCAGCTTCCCTCCCCCTATTCAGCTCTGCCTCCTCAAACCCGTCTAGGGCAGGCCCTAGGACCCCAGGAACCGTCTCCTCTGTGCCCAGGAGTCTCTCTTGGACACGAGTGGGGCTCAATAAAAAAGTCTCAGGATTCAATGCTTGCCCTCTCTCGGGGCCCTGACTTCCTTTTCTAGCGGACTTGTACCTCGATTTTCCCCACCTACCTACCCCTTCAATCTGGCACGGGCCCCTCCAGCGGCTCGGCCGCTCATCTGTCTGTCTGCTCTGGGCTCTGCCCTGACACCTAGGTGTGTTTCTAAGCCTTCGTTTAACTCCGTGACAAGGATACACAGACAAAGTATTTTTGTCCGTGACCTGTTGTCCTTCCTCGAACTGTTTGTCCCACGCACAGCATTCGCACACGCGCCCATACAGTCACACAATACAAACACACGCTGGGCGCCGCCATCAAACTGCCAACTTCGGCAGGGGTTTAGAGGTTCACAGCACATTTCCTAGCACACAAACACAAAGACACCCAGACATGGACACACTGGAGACCTCATTGTTCTTCCAGCTGAACCTAGCATCGGTACAGCGTTCTCCCTCCCCTGTTCATTGTGCGAGCTGACAGACACAAGGACACGAGTCCTCACACGAACCGACCCGCACACAGGCACACAGGCGCGCGCTGGCGCATGCACAAAAGCCCTCCACCGAGAGTGAAATCCCCGCGGATTGGCAATGCCGAGAACTTGCGGCGGGAGGCGGGACCCGGGGCAGTACCCTGCAGGCCCCCCTCCCTCAGACCCCGAAGCAGCCTGCCCTGGGCTGCAACTCCCTCGAAGGGAGAACCAAGGTCGCTGTGTCAACTTCCGTCTGAGGAAGGAGGTCCTCCCCCATGCATGGGCCGGGAGCATCGAGGGGGATGTCACTAAAGATCTCCCCTCCCATCCCCGAAGATCCCAGGAGGCTCCCAGAGGATATAGGGGTCCCCAGCCGGCAGGTCATGGTGCAGGATTCTGCCCCTTTTCGGCAGCTCCACGATGCCTTACCCCCCCCCCCCCCCCCCCCGCCCCCACCCAATAAAACCTTATCCCTAGCCACACAAACGGGCTTACATGCAGACTCGCTGCTCCCACCTAGGGCTCCCGGCTGGCTGGTTGGGCAGAGCCCCTCCCACACGCCCGTCTTTGGGAACCCGGGTTCCCCGCGCTGCCTTTGCTTCCGGGGGAGGGCCCCTCCCCACCCCTCCCCACCCCTCCGTGGTCTCCCCCCGACAGCACCAGCGGGTTATGGTACCCCATGTGGGACCTGGGTCGAGGTTGTGGGGCGGTCCCCGCGGCTTACCCGCTGCTCGCTGACTCTCCGCGCACTGCCCTCGGGCTGCAACCCCTTCTGCAGACTTGAGGTCTCAGAGCCAGGATACTGCCCAAGGGCGCTTTCCACATCTGTTGCTGGCTGTGGAAAAGGCAGGTGTGGGGCAGGGAAAGAGACAGGTAAGTATGGGGACCTCCCTGGCCTTGAGGTCCCGCGTCAGTTTTTCCTTTCGCGTCTGTTCCCCCCACGTCTGGCTGGCTGCAGACTGAAGAGAGTCCTGGCGCGCTCCCGGCGCGGCAGGGACGCGCACAGCCTCTCCCACCTCCCGCATCATCCACATTTGTTAAAGCCGTAGAGGCTCTCCCCGAGGCTGAGACACGTTGGTCTCAAGGGGCGCCCCCCACACCCACCGCCCCCGGTCTGGGCTCTTCCTAGCTCAACGCACACCCATACCCCACGTCCCCCTACATTTACACATCTGAAGACATTGTCACTATGCCTAATCACACCGCCGCCCCCGCTCCCCCCGCCCCCCGCCTGCCACGTTCAAACATATTGGTACAGACACACACACAGAGACCTTCACACCCTCCACACAGTCGACCTTCACATGTTAGAATTACCCATCATCATGTAATAATAACCGAGTCAATGTGTTGAGGCCCCCCTACGTTCGCGCACATTTTCAAAGGCACACTGGTGCCTTTCACCCGGGACACTCACCATTCTCTCCCTCCCGCACGCAGCACACACATTCACACTCACTCACCCTCACGCTCGGGTCCCGCCAGGGCCGGGGAGCTTCGCTGCTAATTGAATGCAAGCCGCTTTTACGCCCCGCAACACGTGAGGCAAACCATCTTTGAGGAATTTGGGGGAAGGCAAGGCCCACGAAGGAAGGGGGGGCGTGTCTTTGCCTTTAAACTCTTTTTGCAAATGCGGGCTGTGCACAGACAGACCTGAAGTAGGACCTGCTGAGCTTCGCGCAGCCGGGCTCGCGCGGACCCTTCCTTCCCGCAACCCCCTCCCCACTAGCAGCCTCCTCCCCGAAGCCACGTTCAACATGATGCATAATTGATAGTGTTAGCAGAGCGCCTCACCCTCCCTGCTATTTTTGCTTGGATCTGGGTAGATGCAAGCCCTGGTCTCCCCTGCCGCCCCGCCGGTCCAACCCCAAGAAGAGAGCGCACGACCCCGCAGGGCGCGCGGGGTAGCGACGTCTGCACCCCAGCCCACCGCCGCCCCTGCGCAACCTCTTAAGCCCTACTCTTAAAGTCTCGTTTTTTTGTAGCTAAACCGGCGCTTGAAGCCCACGGCCCAACACGCCGACCTGTGCGCATCGCCAGGTGCGGTGCGTGCGCAGTGGCAGCCTCCGCCTCACCCTCGGGTCTTGCCAGCTACGGGAGAAGGGGGCACGGGGGCTGCGGCAGACAACAGCACCCAAAGGGATGGTTACAAAACGTCTGCTCCTCCAGACCAGTGTGGGCTGGGAACTGAAGGCCCGAGCATCTCTCTCCCTGTCCCTCCCTCCCCAACGTCTTCACAGCCTCACCAGCAAACGCACCGTCAACCCCACACACTTAGCCCCCAAAGCCTCCGCGGCCCGCCACCGCCAGCATGTCTCACACCCTCACACAACAGCCGGCCTGAGCAGATTCGAAGACTCGCTGTTCCCGACTCCCGCTCCCTGTCTCTGGCGAAACCCCGACATTTCTTTTAGCGACGAGGAGGTGGAGGCGCAGGAATGTCGAGGCATTTGGCTAAAACTCTCCTGCACTGCCCATTGCAGCCCTGGAGAGAGAGTTGCTGGCCAGCATCGGGAAGGGGATACAGGCTCCGGGAGAGTCCCGGAGAGCCCCCCACCTTCCCCGGTCCTTTCCGTAGACATTGAGCTCTCAGGGCACGTGCGGCCCCCAAGCCCTCACCCCGGGCCGGGGGATTCTCTGGCGGTGGGTCGATGGCCCGGGTTTGGGAACTCAGAGGAGATCAATCTCCCGATTTGAGTGTTGAGCATTTTAATGAGCTGGGGAGATGGGGAAGAGAGACGGGCGCAGAGCACGGCAGCTAGACTACGACCAGGCTTTCCGAGGATCCTTTGTAAATTAAATATGAACCCACCCGCGCACGCACACTCCGCATCCTTCCCTCTGTCCTACTCCTGCGGTCGCTGCAGGTGGCCCAGCGGGCTGAGACCAGCACCTCTCATTCGGACCAGAACTTCACTCCACCTGCCTGGGCCTGTGGTCCCCCCAGACCACGTAGGGGGAGGGCACAGGGGTGCCCTGAGAGGGATGGTGTCTTCAAGGAGGGTGGAAGGGTGAGAGTGCCTTGACTATGCAGTGGGACAGCGCGAGCGGCCCCCTAGCTCTGGGAATGAGTCCCTGCGGCTGGGCCAGGGAGTGGCGCCACCGCCCGGTCTGCTTTGTCCGTGAAGCAAGGGGGGGCGTACTGGGAACGCCGAGGGGGGCGGTTCCGCGCGCCTCGGTCCTGGAAGAGGGGTCCGGGAGGCGAGGGCCCAATAGCGAGAATGGACAGTCAGGTCCCGGAGACTTCCCTGGGCGCGGGGGAGGGGCGCCGGCCATAGAGGCGGGGACCGAAGCTCGGCCAGGGAGGCGCACAGCTTGTGGACCCTCCACCCAGTTTTCACCTTTTTTTCTGGTTCTTTTGCCTTCGTCGTGGAGGCGGACAGGTAGACAAGCGGGCGAGGGACAACTTGGAAGCGTTGATGGACTAGAAGACAGAGGCTGGGGATTAGAAGGGAGAATGGGCTCGCTCATTCTCCGCCGAGATCTTCCCAGGCCCGCAGGGACCCGCCCCGCCAGCGTCCCGGGAACCTCTGGGGCCAAGTAAGACCCCTTTTCCTTGGCTCACTTTGTCAAGGATGCAGAAGCCAGGGGAGTTCGGCAGGGAGACAGGGCTCCGGGGGCTAGGAGGGCGGCTAAGGATGTGGTGGCTACCCAGGCGAGGGCTCGGACTCCCGGGGGCCCCTGCGACTCCCGCCCACTCTCCAGCAAGCGCTTTTGTTCCCCGAGCCTGCCCCGGGGGAAAGACAACCCTTACCCCCGCCTTCGACCCCGGAGCGCCCGGTGCCTGCCCTGGCAGAGTCCGCCGAGGCCTGGGGTGGGAGCCACGACTCCGGATCAGCTTCCGGGCTCAGCTAGGAGAGCACAGCACGTTTCGCCCGGCGCCGCCAGGGCGCGCAGGAGCAGGTCTGATGTCTATAATGTTAATAATGGTACAGTTACTGAGGGGCTGGGGAACCGAGAGCGAACACACCACCCCCGCCGCCGCCCACGTCTTTGATCGTTAAAGAAACAGGCATCTAATCAGGTGCGTGGAAGTAGGTGAGGGGAGAAAGGGATTCAAGGTTCTAAGCCGCCAGAGTGGGGGGGGTCCCAGAATCGGAATCTGTAGAATCCGGGCTCAGGTTTTTGACCAGGCTGGCGTCCAGACCCTAGACAGACGCAGGAGCCGAGGGCTGTGGCTCCGGGCAGATTATTGCTGATTGACTTCTAACTTCGACTTCTCGGACCCCGACGGTCCGGAAGGTGGGGCGGGTTGAAACCCAGTGGACCCCCCCCCCGCAGTCGTTTCCGCGGCTGTGAGGACGCAAGGTCTCGGTCCCAGGCCTGGTTCGTGAGCGCCCCCTGCTGGACACCGCTTGCCGGGCGCAGAGGCTGGGGCAATGGCTGCGGGAGGCTGGAGCCCCGCACCAAGCCGTGCGCTGTCCGCGGCTCTGCGGTCCAGCGGCGCAATGTTCCCGAGAGGGGGACGCTTACCTAGGTACCGAAGCTTTCCTTCTCATGCCCACGCAGTCTCCGTCCCCCGAATGTGCAACCTCCTCTCCCCTGCCCAACACAGGCACAGCCCCCGCTTCGCACCCCATTGTGTTCCCTGCACCCAGGGCACAATAGTCACCCTCTGAATCCCCGTTGAACGAATAGTCCCTGGCGCGATCCAATGGGCTTAGTTCTCCAGGGAGGAAACCTTCCTGTATGCCTTCCTTACCAACACCCCGCACCCACCCCGGGCGGGGTGAGCGCTTTCTCTTTGAGTCCTCTAGGAGGGTTCTAGAACACAGTCCTTAAGTCTTATGACTTTGTCAGGGACCTAAAATGTCCGAGATCTGAAAAAGAAAATCTGTTGGCTCTAAGAGGGGCAAAAAAACCCAAAAACAAAAACAAAAAAACAACCCTGCGAGATCGGAAGTAATGTTTAATGAAAAGTTCAGGACACGTAACTTTGTGCGAACGATTCAGTTGCAACTGGCACGCGGGTGACTTAAGGGATGGGGGAAGGCTTCGGAAAGTCAGAAAGCCAGGGCCCAGATGGGCATCAAATACTCGCTGCATCGCAGCCTGCTCGGGAGGTAATTCCCGCAGCTGCACTCCAGCAGGATCTCCAAAACACTCCCGCTCCCACCTTGAAGCTCTGCAGTCTGTCCCCCTGCCTCCCGACACACCTTCACACTGTGTTCCTACCTCTCTCCCCAAGAAGCTGCTTTCTTTTTCCAATTTCCAGCAGAAAGCTCACCCTTCTGGGAAACCAGTCCCTGTTTATGATAACCCCTTCCACCTTCCATCTCTCCTTCCCCCTCATACACACTCAATGGAGTGGTTAGGAGGAAAGGTTTTATCATCAGCCTCTGCCAGGTACTAGCTGTGTGACCTTGGCCAAGTTACTTAACATCTCTGTGCCTCAGGGGGAAAAAGGGCATAAATAGAATATCTATTTTATTAGGTTGCTGTGAGGATTAAACGAGTCAATGCATGCAAAGCACCTAGTACCTAGCACTTAGTGCTCAGAAATTAGTTATTTGTTTTTTTCAACAATAGCCAGTATTAGCCATTATTACTGCCTTCCAGAGTTGGGTACAGGTATGATGAGATGTTCTGCTACAAGGCCCACATGGTTGTGTCCTGCCTCCCCCACAGGGAGAAGGACCTTGGCCCTGCCCCAATACGTCTCTCCTTACTCCCTCCCCACCTCACTCCTTATGGCGTAGGCAGCAATCGGAATTACTATTACGACTGGTAAAGATCTCTAGTCGCAGATACTGAAGCTCAAATTCTCATGCTTGTAGCTGTCATCAGTGTGCCTGTTTGGAAAGAGAGACCTGCAGCTGCAGCCCTGGTGGAAGGTTTTTAATTAAAACCACAATCTGTTTGAGTATTTATTGGGCTCTGTGACTTTAATTATTTTCCAGGGAAAAACAGCAACAACAAAAAATCCACATTTGCATATGGGAAGACTGTTGATTTCAGAGGAAAGTAGCAACCTGTGGCAGTTTGCTGGAGGCAACGGGAGGAATTTCCTGAGCGGTTCAAATGAAGCTCGACATTATTAATAATCTGGGATTCAGTCCACAACCTTCCTCCTAGTGCTTTCATGAAATTAGCTTAACGTGCTGGCAAGGCCCTTTATTGCCATCAAAATTAACGACAGCTCTTCCAGTGGCATCTCATGTAATTATCTGGGTCTGTGCTTGTCTCGCTGAAGCTGGGGAACTCCTGCCTGGAACAGGCAACACTCCTGCCTGGGAGGGGCAACATGCTTAGCTGTTCTCCCCGGCCCAGGCAAGACTGGATCTCCAGAGGGGGGCGTCGGGCCGCCTGCACAGTAGGGTGAAGCAGGGTAAAGGAGGCTTTCCTTCCGCAGACAACAAAATTCCCATCTTGACGTGTTTCCTCGCAGGGAGGAAAGGAAACAGGGCTGGCTTCAGGGCTGGTTGCTTCAGTGGCCCAGTGACATCAGCAGTCCTAGATTCTGTCTCTCTCCTCTACCATCCCTAACGGAGATTCTGCCTGAGACTCGTGTCCCTTGATGTCACTGGAGAGCTCGAGCAGCAGCTGAGGTGACGGACTCATAGTGGAACAGAGAGACTTGGATTCTCTTTCTAGAAACCGCAGCCTCTCCTTGGGTCTTATCGGCACCTACTGGCTTAGGACTTCTCATCTCTGAGCCAGTCAGTGGTAAAGGGGATCGAATTGGTTGGCTGAGAGTAATTATCTAGCCCTGAAGTGGATGTTGAAGAGTTGATGCCAAGATTATCGACAGGCAAGAAATCCCCTTTAAAGAAAAGTGGTGGTATGATCAGAGTAATCTACTATTGTGTCAAAATGAACTGAAATCAAACTGACCATAATTATAATCAACCATACTAGACACCATATTAGACAGTAAACCACATGAGACGCCTTATCTGGAGATTAGACCAGTCTATGTCCACCATCTGTGACTAGGATCCGGGCGCAGTGTGTGGCCAGGATTAGGGAGCTCTCTGGGGTAGGTATCCATACAAGCTAGAGAATTCTCTGCTTTCACAGAATTCTTGAAATGATAAAAATTTGTTCTTGGAAATGCCTGTGCTGGGATCCAAAGCTATTTTGGGAGCCGAGGAAGCTTGAGTCTTCAGTTGGATATTTATGAACAGGAGATGTTTATGAACTCAAAGATGTTCCTACATGACTTCCAATCCTGAGCACGTCGCCGGGTCCCATGGCAGGGAAGAGAGGCACTTTGCTGTCGAGGTGGAAGACAGGAGGAAGAACTGTCCCCAGGTCTTCTGGGGAATGTGGAGGAGCGCAAAGCTGCCAGGTTTAAGAACTCCTTGTGTGACCTTAAGCGACTCCTGTCCTCTCTCCTTCTAGGTCTCCATGCTTGCGAAGGTAGGAGGGTGGGCTGGGTGAGCTCGGAGGCCCTTCCAGTGCTGCTGATCTCTGAGACCCTGGCTCTGGGGTGCTGTGGGTTTAGAAGGAGCCAGTTTGCAGGTTGAGTTGGAGCATCTAGGGGGCCTGTGCCCAGGCTTCCTGCAGGAGGAAGTCTTTGGAAAGTCTGGGAACCATTGCTTGCCTTCTTCCTCATGTCCCTGGACAGCTTCTTTGTTTTCCCTCCCACTGCACTGCACCTGCCTCATCTTTCAAGATCATCAGCATACCTGAGCCAGGAGCTAACCGCCCCCTGCCCCCCAAAACTGCTCTGCATTGCTCTGAGGGCAGGGGGAGTCCTCTGGCTACAAAACACATCTTGAAGGCCCTTCACATAGTAGGATTCAGGGTGTGTGTGTGTGTGTGTGTGTGTGTGAGAGACATCATTAGAAATTAAGTCTGATCACTGCATATTTCAGGAGCCTGGTGTGTAGGCCCAGGAAGAAATGCCAAGGCTGCCAGGGGCTCCCTGACCGGTGGGGGCATGCAGAAGCAAGACACGACTCTTCTTCAGTTCTGGCCACTCCTCTCTGCTCTGCGACCCTCCATTCTCCATCGCCTGGTGCCATCAGGGGAGAGAGGTCACAGTAAACGTGTATTCTGAGACCCTCCTGAGCTCCCCATGTGGTCCCTGTCAGAGACCACAGGGGCAGGGCTCAGGGGCGTGGGGGGCTCCTCCTCCTTCATGCTCCAGGCTGAAAGCTCCTGGAGGGTCACCCGGAGCCTTCTCATCCACTGTCCCCATCAAAGCCAGAACAGCGCAGGATGGGGCACTTGGCAGCACAGCATAAACTAAATTTCCTCCGGGGTATCCAGTCTCTCACTGTCAACAGGCTCTTCCTTTGTTTTTGGAAAAGGTTTCCTAGAAGCAGAGCTGTGACAAGGATTCATGCACAAGCCGTGATTGAGGAAATTTCTTAGCAGAAACCGGCAGGGTTCGAGAAGGGAAGTAGGAGAAGAAGAGGAAGAAGCCAAGGCAGCGTGTGATTTCAGGAAGTCTCAGCCTAGGCCTGATCCCGGGGAGTTCTAGGCATAAATCACACCTCAGAGTTTGTACTGATTTAGGCAGGAAAGTTCGGCCTCCAGAGATGCACAGCGGTCAGACATTGGCTAGGGGCTGCCCCCGGGGTTGGAAATGCCAGGCACTTCCCCCTCTCTGTGCCTGTGGGCAGTCAGCTCCAGCAGCCGAAGGGCAGGCCTAGGAAGAAAGCCACAGATGTGAGCTATCAGAAGCCAAGCCCACAGAAGCCAAGGGATGGGCATGCAGAAATGGGTCTGCTATGTCCTTCATTCCACAAACCAGAATCAAGCCTCCCCCATGTTGCCAGGTGCTATGCTTGGCATGGGGGCAGCTGTGACCCAGGCGGATGCCGTCCGTCTCTGCCCTCCCCCACCCAGCATGTTCAGGTCTCCTCAGGTGTGTGAACCTTGGGGCTTCTGGCATCCCAGGACAGGCTCCATCTGCTCCAGCGGGTCACCTGGGGCCAAGACTGGGTCTGTGGGCCTGCACCTGCCTCAGAGGGAGGACAGACAGGGAGCTGGCCAGCGTCACAGGGCACCAGAGCTTGGGGCCTGGGTGCAGGTCCCCTTATCCCTACCCCTTCACTTTATTGGAAGGAAGACACGCCAAGAGGGGAGTCCCAGCAGCATGCAGTTTCTCTGAGATGCCCTCCCAGGGTAATCTGGTCAAGGACAGGCCGAGCTTGGTGGCCAGCACTGGTTAAGAGGACCTTGAGACTCTCAAGCAGAGGTGGCCTCTCTGACAACTGTTTCTGGGTGGGAAATGTGCCCCCACTCAGGTCTCCTGTACCCCGCTCCAGTGCTCTTGGGCACCAGAAGCAGAGCCCTACCAAGCCTGGGAAAGACTGAGACTATGCCCTCAAATGAAGCATGTCCCAATTACTAACAGCATGTCCCAGAGAGAGAGAACACCTCCTGCCAGGCAGCTGGCTGGGGCAGAGATTTGGAGGAAGGACAGCCCTCCCTCTGGTGGGTCTTGGCACATCCACTTCTGCACCCAGATGAGGCCAATTCTAATGGCCATGTCTTGGGGACAGCCAGGTACAATTCAGTATAAGGGGATCCAGAGCACGAGGCCAGGGAGTAGGGGGAGGACCCTGCTTTTCCATTGACTTTCTGTGAGACTTTGGGAAAGTCTCTTGCCCTTCTTTGCCTCAGTTTCCCTTCCTGTGCCACGGGGCTAGACATCCCTCTCCACCTGCCTGTCTCAGCTGGGACAGGAGCTTAGATCAGTCACATTCTTGCTCTCAGGCCTGTCCCTACCAGACCTAAAAGGAGGAAGCAGCCTTCCAGCGCAGCGACCTCCCAGGAGGGACAGCCCCCTCCCCTAGTTCTCTGCAGCGGCCTTTTTGAATTGCTCCAAATAGGTTTTCCCTGCGTGTGAGCCAGTGAATGCCTCAGCCCCATCTCCCTGAGCCCTTATCTCCAGCCCCAGCTGGAAACTTGATGTATTTATTTGCTTCTCCCAGGACCTCTTCCGTCCAACCCACATCTCTGCTGGAGCTGCAAAAGCGACCTTCCTGCAGATGGCTGTGTCTGGTAGCCAGGTGGGGGCTGGGCAGGGAAGGGACGGCAGTAAATCCCTCCAGCCTCCAGCCTGCAGGGTGACCTCACTGTCATCACTGTTGTAGGGGTAGAGGAGACAGTTGAGGCTTGGCGAAGTGGGGACAGAAGTACCGAGAGAAGTAGTTGGGGATAGGATCTCTCAGATATTAAATGGGCTGGAATCAGGAGAGGGAGAAAGGCGGAGAAAGGGGGGAAGTGAAAGAGAGGGGATTGGTTGGGATGCCTGGGTGGCTCAGTTGGTTAAGCGTCTGTCTGGCTCAGGTCATGATCCCAGGGACCTGAGATGGAGCCCTGTGTCGGGCTCCCTGCTCAGCAGGAAGCCTGCTTCTCCCTCTGCCTCTGCTGCTTCCCCTTGCTTGTGTGCTCACTCTGGCTTGCTCTCTCTCTGTCAAATGAATAAATAAAATCTTAAAAAAAAAAAAAAAGAGGGGATGGGGAGGTTAGGGGAGAGGGAAGGGAGGAGGGAGGGAGGAGAGGAAAAGGAAGGAAGAGGGAGGGGGAGGGCAATGGAGGGGAAAGAAAGGAGGAGAGGGAGGAGAAAAAGAGAGGGGAGGGAAGGAGGAAGGGAGGAGGAGGGGGAGGAGAGGGCAATGAAGGGAAGAAGCCCATAGGGCTTTCTGGGGGTCAGCACAGTGCCTTCTCTAGAGTACTGGAGGTATAGACTTATTTTTCATTCAGTGTTGCCAATTCACAAAATTTAGTGCTTTTTGTATGTTATCTCATTAGTCCTCATCATTTCTGAAGTATGTATTATCACCCTCAATTTGCATATGAGACCACAGAGGCTAAGTAGCTTGTCCAAGGTCACATAGGATTATGAATCAGGTCTCTCCAAAGCCTGTGTCCTAACCACCCAGCACCCTTCCCCACTTGCAAGCAGATTCAACAAGGACCCCACCACGGGCCCAGCCTCACCTGCCCTCTGCCTCCTCCTTGGCTCATCTGATTGTAGAATCAGTCGGCTCTGGTTTCAGCCAGGCCTGTATAGCTATTGAACTCCAGGAGAGAGTCTGCCAGGAAAATTCGATACCTAGGCCCTCTGCACTCAATCTGGTCAACAGTTTCAGACAATCAGACAGGTGACACTGGATTTCACCATTATGTCCTCTCACACTTGTTTGGCTGGCTAGCTTTGTGGAAAATTTCTGAGGTTAGCTAGCTAGCTTTTGTAATCTGCTTGGCTATCAAGTTTGTGATATTTATATTTATAAACTGACTTTAGCACATTCCAGGCAGCTGGTCTTTAAAGAATTCCTCAGGGCTGAGTTTAAGGAAGTTCCTTGAGCCAAGAATGAAGGAATTTTCCCTCCACTGTCAGCAAATGTGTTTTGTCAGGGTGGGTAGAGACTTCCAAACTTTCTGGCTTTTTGTTTTGTTTTGTTTTTGAGAAGGGGTGTCTCAGTTGAAATTCTAGACCCTTCTCTCAAAAGAGTCACTTCAGTCATCTGCTTTAATCAAATCTGAAGGGTCTGGAGCTGACACCTGGATTTGGATACAAAATTAAATGATGGCCCTGTCTCCATCTCTCCCCAAGCCCCAGCCTCAGCCACCAGGCTCAGCCCAGGACCAAGGCTCCAGGCAAGTGTGTCCTTACAGACTTCTGCTCCTGTTCCCTACCCCTACCCTGCAGGGGCTCCCTGCAGCCCCTTCCCACCTCATTCCCACCCAGGAACTAAGCCACGTGGAGGGGTTAATAGCCCCCAAGGACTCTTCTTACTTGCATTGTAACTGGGGATGGGGCCTTACCTAAAGTCATGCATTCTCATCAGAGACAATATTACCCCATAGAGGATGAAAATAGGTTCAAGGGGTCCCACTAACAACCATAGATATTTCGATGGTTTCTGACCCTCCAAAGGACCACAGTACATAAACAGATATATAGTACATGTGTGTAAGGAAGAAGTAAAATGATCTCTATTTGCAGATGACACGATTTTGTATGTAGAGAATCCTAAGGAATCTACAGGGTATCTGTGGTATTCAAATTACACTGGAGGAGGGTCATGACTAGGTAGAAGTATGTCTAAAGAGCCTCCTTATGGGGGTAATAAAAATAAAAAGGTTGGAGAAGCACTGCTCTAAAAGAAAAAAAAAAAAAAGAATTAGTAGAAATTCAAGGGCTGGAACCAGAATGTTGGGATGTTAGCTTTCTAAAGCTTGAATTTCACCTCTTGTGAGACCAACAGACCAGGAGGGTGCGGGGAGGAGAGGGCAGAGAGCCGCCCCCGCCCCCTCCCCCAACCCACACCCCTCATCAGCGCGGCAGTGCACCTGGCAGCTGTGGGCCACAGATGGCTCCAGTCTAGACACAGGCGCCCTGCTGGGTAGACCCCAACCCTGCCACGTACAAGTTTAATGACCTTGAGCAAGGTGCGCGACCTTCCTGCTCCCCACCCCCACCCTGCGTTCATCTGCAGAAAGAGGGTGATGACGTACCCGCAGAGGGGTGCTGGCAAGACTGCAGATTACCTGTGCTCAGAAAGCGCATGGAGAAACATTGAGAAAGCACACAGTTACCTTCCAATTGTGTCCGCTGGGGGCAA
Source organism: Mirounga leonina (assembly GCF_011800145.1). NCBI lineage: Eukaryota > Metazoa > Chordata > Mammalia > Carnivora > Phocidae > Mirounga > Mirounga leonina. The sequence goes on along the minus strand of NW_023270839.1, from coordinate 47,469,634 downwards.
TATTCATCAGCTCGAGCTGGAGGCCCTCACTCCCGGATTGGACCATGGTTGTGCCTCCCCACCCAGGGTTCAGTGAGCTCAGGTGGAACGCCTGCACATGCTTTTATTTTATTTTAATTTTTAAAAAGATTTTATTTATTTATTTATTTGAGAGACAGAACACGAACAGGGGGAGGGGCAGAGAGAGAGAGAGAGGGAGAAGCCGACTCCCCTGCTGAGCAGGGAGACCAATGTGGGGCTCGGACTTGGGGCTCAGACTTGGGGATCGATCCTGAGACTCTGGGATCATGACCTGAGCTGAAGGCAGATGCTTAACTGACTGAGCCACCAAGGCACCCCGGAGGGGTGCTTTTAGAAGAGGATGCTGGGGAGGGAGGCAGACCACACTCAGGGGGCCGTATGAGGGGGTTCTCAGAAGCTCCTGCCCCTCCACAGTTTCATGGACTCTTCAGCTGCTAAAGTGATCTATCTGTAGCCTCAAGAGTGACTCTAATTCTGTTCCTTTTGATTCTTAACTCCATTGCTAACCTTCATCACCAAATGTGCCCCTAAATTTTATATACCCCAAATCCTAACCTGAAGCTTTACCCCAACTTCTAACCCCACCCCATCCTGACCCCAGTTCTAACCTGGGCCCTGACTTTAGCTCTAACCCTCATCCTAATTCCATGGGTAGGTAACCCAGGATTTCCCCAAATTAAGTCACAAGGTTTGCTATACCTGTGTGTCTCCTGAGCTTGTGGTTACCTAATACTTGTCCTTAAATTAGACCTTTAAATAATTCCACTTTAGCATCATTCTGAGCAACTATATTCCAGAAATCACCGTTTTGATATGCTGGTTATATTTTTTTCTAATGTTAAAATGAACACAACACGGCTAACGTTCTTGAACTGCTTCTCCACGCACCATCTACCTGAAGCTACTTCCTATACCACCCGCAGCGTGCCGGGCGCTTACGGAAAGACTGAGCGCTTCTGAGCGATTCCGGAGCCTAAGCCCCACGCCCCTCCACTCCCCACCTACTGAGCTGCGCCTTATCGCAGGGCCAGGCGGGCCTGCAGCGCCCCCTGCTGGCTGATCCTGAGAGCAGCTCCAGCTCGGCTCCCTTCCCTCTGGGGCGGGTAGGCACAGGGGCTGGGGACACGTGGGCTGTGGGGTGGACGCAAGCCTGAGGTCAGAGGATCCAGGAAGAAGGGCTGGGCCTGCTGGGAGCTGTAGGGTGCTGGGTAAACTGAGAGAGGGAGAATTGCCAGGGTAGGCACTAGGCGTCAGAGCGAGTCTGGGTAGGAACAAGGATGAAGTGGGGCAGGTGGGGACTGGAGGAGGAGGGGTGGGGGAGGGGGCCGGGTTCCTGGGGGTGTGAGCCCTTGGGCCTCAGAAGGAGGCACCAGAGCCGGTAGGGCTGGCCCTGGCTGAGCTGTGTCACTGGAAGGCTGTTCTCTGCTTCAGGTGCGTGAGGCTGAAATCCCCCATTTGGGTGTGCTGGGGACACAGAGCCACCCACTTCTCAGCCACTCCAAGGTCGACTCCCCTGCTCTTCTCCCTGACTCCCTTGGACCCCCACAATTGTCTGCTCTGCTCTTGTTTTTATTCCCTGAAGCCAAGCCCATGTATATTTTTTGCTAAGAGCTAAGATCTATTAATTTCTTGTAACTTATGAAGCAATAAAACTGTCATCTTGGTTGTCTGTAAAATAAGATCTTATGTTTGTGTGGTTCTTCATATATTAAAAACCTATTTCCACATTCTCTCATTGGTTCATGCAGGAGCCTGTGAGGGAAAAATGATTGATATGATCCCATTTGACAGAGCCAGAGCCCATGCCTCAGTGAGCTTGACACACCAGACCAGTCAGAGGCTGTGGTGTGAGGATTGAAACTAAGTGTCCTGACTTCAAGCCCAGCAAGTTCATGGTTAGCTGACATGGGTGAATCTGAGATAGAATTCAAACATGAGGCACAGGGGATCTATTTGAACTTGCTCTTAGAGACTAAAACTCCAGGACTGGAATTTGGGCATCTGGGGCAGGTAGGTGGGGTTAAGGGTGGTGGCACTGATCCAGTGACATCACCAGGCTGCTCACCCAGGCTTGGGGAGGGCCAGTCCCCCGACACTGCCTGTGCCGTGGGAATCCCTGCACGTACTAACGTGGATTCCGCTGGGGACACCCTGGACAGCGGCATGTTAATTACACATCGCTAATGTCCTGGGCTCCCCTCCCCATTGTTGGGGGTTTTACCCTCTGTGACTCTGGGGACACACACAGGGGTGCAAGATTACCCAGCAGGGAGCAGAGATGACAGACACCCGTCTCTGGCTCCAGATGCCCTCTAGGGGGTAATTTGTGAAACTGGTGCTTCTTTCCCTCCATGTGCCTCTCCTTTGGGGAGATGATCCCCGACAGGCCCACCTTGGGTCTCCCTCTTTGGAATGGGGAAGCTCACATCTGTGAGGTCCCCAGCACTGAACAAGGGGCTCTCAGCTCTGCTGAGTCCCGAAAGGATGTGACGAAGGGCAGCTCTTCCATGTCCGGGAACGTATCCTCTTCCCCAGGCAAGAGGCTGCTTGGTGGCTGCTGGGGTGGGCTGAGCAGCGCTGGATTGGTGCATCAGACTTCGAACATCCACATCTTTATTAGAGGCTGCATAAATGGAGAGAGGGCAGAGCAGCCCTTTGTTATAAAACCTGTGGTCAAGCACTCTGCAGGTAGCAAGCATGGTGGGGCTGGAAGCCAGTGGGTGCCACGCAGGTCGGGGCGAGGCTGAGGGAAGAGGATATGAGCGGTGGGCCAGGTGCTGCTTTGCACTTGCCGAGATGGTTATCACAGCTAGGCTGCGGCCCCATCAGCCTGTTCCCACGGCAGCTTCTAAGTCAACACTTGCTTTGAACTTGAATCCTATTTTCAATGCATCAGAGTTCACTGGTCGCCCAGCACTCCCACTGTGGTAGCCAGTTCCCATGCAATCCCTCAGTGCACCTGCAGGACACCTGCTGGCTGGGGGCTGAGGTGTGGGCACGCAGACCTCACCCCTGTGAAAGCTCGGGCAATGGAGGCTGGAGGCCTGGGCTGTGTCCCGGTGGCAGGAGGCAAGGAAGAAGGAAGGGAGAGGAGCAGGACAGGGACAGTGGTTCTGCTGGCCAGAGGGAAGGCCCTGACCTGCCTCTGTTCTGCCGCTGACCTCTGGTGTGACCACAAGGCCGGGGGCCTTAGCTTGGGGCTGAGAGCTAGGGTTTAAGTTGAAAACCGTCCTGCCCACTGCCTCGATGGCTTTGGTCCATGTCTAAAATCCCAGAGTGGCAGAGCTGGACGGGAGCCCATTTAGTGGGTGGAGATGCCAGAGCTCAGGAAAGGGTCTTTTCCTAGGTCACCCTCCATGTGCCCAGTCGGGCCCAGGACTTGCTCTGCTACTCCACCCTGCTGCGCTTTTGGGGAGCAGTCTATCAGAGTACTGGTTCTGAGTCTTAGAGGGTGTCAGATTCATCTGAAGGACGTGCTAAACCAGCCTGCTGGGCCCACCTCAGAGATGCTGATTCCAGAGGTCTGGGGTAGAGGCTCCCAGGGGATGCCAACGCTGCGGGCCCCTGGTGTATGTGGCACGTGGCGCTAGGTTAGAGGACATTCCTCAGTGGGGCTGAGGTGAGCAGCGCAGAGAGAGCAAAAGCCATGCTGAGAGGGGCTGGTGGCCTGAGGGCCGAAGAGCGAAGCCTGACTAAGGGGAGGTGTCCGTGCGGCCAGAAGGAAAGGAGCAAGCTCGGAAGGGTCAGACTTTGGAAGGAGGGACAGGCATGAAGCAGCAGCTTCTGTCTCTGCCGATATGAGGCTCTTTGGGGATGAAAATGCATTTTTGTCCCCAGAGCAGTGAACAGAGAGCTGGCCTTCAGACAGGCAGACGGTGGGAGAACCCAAACTCATGACAGCGGCTTGGTTTGAAAGGCACTTTGGGTACCCGTGGGGTGTTGTGGGCAGGGTCTCTGGGGGGCGTCAGCAGGTCCCCTAGGGCAGTGGCTGGGGGTCAGGGAGAGGCTGCAGGGACACTCACGGAAGTGGCAGGTTGGGTGGCTGGGGGCCACTCAGCCCAGAGGCCGGGCCTTCTTTACCCCCTGGTTTTGGCTCCTGGAGGATAGGGGGCCAGGGCTCGAGGGAACCAACCCATGGGTGCTCCCAAGGCCTGAAAGGGGATCTGGTGGCCCCTGGGGAGTTAGGACTTGGACTTGCTTGGACTTGGAACCTTCTCTGTGGGGTTTTTAGAGAAGGGGAGTTTGGTCCCAGAGAACAGATTCCGGACCAAATGACAGCGGGGTGCTGGGGGCCAGGACCTGGGAATGCAGTGATGGGCAGTGGGTTGAGGGGGGCGCTGGCTCAGGGACCCCCTCCCCATCCCCAGAGATTCCAAGCCAGTCCGGGCTTCCTCTCAGCTCTGCTGGCACACCCTCTCTGCCAAGCTGTGGCCGGCGACAGGGGCGGCGATGCCTTCCGCCTGGGCGGAGACGGGCTCCTCCGACAGGCCTCTGAAGTAGGTGCTCAGAGCCTGCAGGCTGCCGGCGCGCTGGGCGGGGGGCGACGAGGCGGGGGGCAGGCCCAGGTAGCGGCCGTACTTCCGCAGGCCCTGCTGGGGGTCGCGGCGGTGTGCGGCCAGCAGCTCGGTGTAGGTCACGTTGTGGAGGGCCAGCAGGCGGGCCTGGGCGCGGGGCAGGGCGGCCGCCCGCACGAGCGGCTGCAGGGACGCGAAGCACTGCAGGCTGCTGAAGGAGTAGACGTGCTGAGCTAGCGGGGGGCCCGGGGAGACCTCGAGGAGCCGGCACAGGTCTCGCATGGCCAGCACGGCGGCCAGGGCGCTGCGTTCGCTCATGTTTCTCGCCAGGTAGGTCTTGGCCAGGCTCTTGAGCTTGAAGCTGCTGGCCCCGGGCACCCGCTCCCGGATGAGGGGCAGCGTGGCCACGAAGCCCGAGATGGCCTTCTGAAACTCCCACAGCTTGTTCATGTCTTCCAGGGCCCGGAAGAAGTTGGGGAGGCCGGGTCCCCACAGCTTATAGCAGGCCAGGATGGGGCAGCCCATGGAGCCCAGAAAACCAAGGAAGTGTTGCAGCCCCACCTCCAGGGAGACGGCCTTGGAGTATGTGCTGAAGAAGGTCTCTGGCTGGATGAGCACGCGGAACTCACTCTCCCGGTTCACGGCCGCCAGCTGGCTAATCTTCTGGGCTGGGCAGGAGAGAAGCGCAGGGTGAGGCCCCAGGGGCGTGGCGGGGGGGGCGGCGGCACGGGGCGGGAGCAGCAGGAACTCTGGGGTTACTGTCCCACCACACAGAGACCCCACCTTGGGGCCAGCCGGCAGGAACCACACATCAGCCTCCAAACGTAGCTCTACCCTGGCTCTCGTGGGGTCAGGGGGCAGAAGGCGAAAGCTGGCTGCTCTCCAAACACCCCCCACTCACCTGCTGGGAGTCCAGCTCCGCCCCACGCCCCTGACCCTGCCACCTGCCCCAGACTTTGCCAGTTTAGAGCCAGCTCCCTCCTGTCTGCCTTCTGTTAGCCTCACCCACCTACACTCGGGGGCCCTCTTTGTCTCCCCTGCATCCTCTGCTCCCTGCCCCAGCCTCCAATCCCATCGGTCACTGAGCCAAGACTCCTGGCCGGTCAGAGCCCTGGGACACACGGCCCACCTGCCCAATCGACTCCATTCGGAACGTGGCTCAGAGCTGCCCTGTGAGGTCTGCAAATGACTTCCCTGTCCTAGGCCTACAGCACCACTTCTGCCTGGCTGGGCTGGCCCCGTGCTGGGACTGTGCCACAGGGCAGGCCGGGCCCTCCAGGTTCAGTGAAGGGCACTGCAGGTAAGCACCACGGGGAGCTGAGGGGCTTCTGGGAGAAGGGGTCATCTTTCTCCATGGTCTTGGCTGTCAGCCTCCCTGTGCGGCCCACCTGCGGATCGGGCTCTGTACTCAGAAATGCCGCAGTCAGGGCTTAAGGCCTTGTTTGCATTGCTGGCCTCATCGTGGGGACTTCCCACATGGTGGTGTTTCTGTTTAGAGGTGTGTCGCCAGGGCTCTCTAAGAGAAGCGCTGGTCAGAGGTGAGCTCATGGAGGCACGTGCCTCATGCTTTCAGGCGCTGGTCGAGGCAGAAGCCTTTATTCCATCAGCCAAGTGGGACAGCTGGAGTCCCAGGGGGGATGCAGCGCTCTGCCTGCTCTCTGGGTGTGGCACTGGCCAGAGCTCTGGGCTCGCCCGGGCCAGGAACACAGCCTCTGCCTGCGCTTATTTCGGGAACTCAGAGACTAAGCTAGAAAGGGGTGGGGGTGGCCATTGGAGAACCCACTTTCACTGTCAATCTTGAGGTCAAAGAAAACCAGGGGCCTGTCTTCTGCTTGGGGGTCGGCGAGGCTCTCGTCCAGGACCCTGAGGGAGCTGGGGCCCTCCAGCTGGAGGTCACTGGACTCGCTGCTGCTGTCATCCAGCTCTCGGGAGGACTGCAACACAGAAAAACCAACAGGTCAGGGGGCCGGAGGGCGAGGGTGCATGGTGGCAATGCGAGCATGTGCCCGTGAGCGTGTGTGTGTGTGCATGGCGTGAGTGTGGGGACACGAGCAAGCTGGTATGTTTGGGGGCATATCTGCACGCACATGAGGGAGAGCAGGGTATTGGCAAGGGGAAGGTGTGTGTCTAAAGTGAGTGTGTGCATGAGGATGTGTGCACATGAGTGGATGTGTGTGTACGTGAGAGCCACGTGTGAACCACGCAGTAGTGAGTAGGAGTGAGAGACTGAGATCACGCAGGCAAGTTGTGTGTGTGTGTGTGTGTGTGTGAAAGCACAAGTATGGGAATGAATGCAAATGTCAAATGTGTGCATTGGGTGTTGACAACTGTGTGGGAATGTGAGCATATGTGAGTGAGTGTGAACCTGCGGGCATGGTGCTGGGCAGGGAAGCTCAGGAAGGGGCTGTTGCTGTGGTGGGCGGGGCTGGAGGGGTCTGCTGCTCCCTTCTCTCTCAACAGACTCAGAAGAAACACCCTGAACTTGGGACAGGAGGAAGGAGCCTCATCTCAAACCTCAGATGTTTCTCTGGAAGGGGCCAGGAGCCTGGCTCTTCTTGTCCCCATGGCCAGCCTGGGCCCCAGTGTCCTACACAGAGGGGGAGGGGAGGGCCACTCAGCCTCAGGAACGCCACGTCAACATGGACACACAGAACCCAGAAGCGAGAGCCATGGAGAGAGAAGTCTCAGGGCCCCGAAGACCTTTGTCATTTAGCATCCAGGAGCCGGCTGCTCAGAGAAGCCTCAGGCCCGGGGATCCTCTAACCTGGGCACCCAAGGCCCTGTTCTCTCCAGCACCCAGGCAGAAACAGTTCGAAAGGCCTCAGGGGTGGGGGAAGGGCTCTAACTCTGTGAGGCTCCCAAAGGGCTGCGGCTGGAGGGTGGTAGAGCCTCTCCCTAAAGTGAATTGCTCAGCATCCACCAGCTGCCATAGCCAGAAGGTGTCATTGGTGGCCTGCTTAGAGCTTCCCCGGGGATGCCACCTGCGGATGTTAGCCAGAGACTAGGAGGAAAGGACACGGCTGATGCCACAGGGCCACGTGTCACAGGGCTGGGAGTACTGCTGGGACAGAGTCCAGAGCAGACCTCGGGTCCTTCATATTTCCGGACTGCCTCTAGCAGGGTGATGATGCTGGCCTCCCCCGGGGCTATCTGAAGAACGAACGCCGGCTTCTGGCTAATGTCCCTGGCTCGGGAGAGAATGAGCGCGGGTTTAGGCCCTCTTACTCTCCAGGTGAAACATTTTAACAAAACTTCAGCCAAGAGCGAAGTCATTACTAAGCACAGGTACAATGTGCTGGATTTTCCTGGGAGTGCCCTACCCCAGGCTCATAACCCTACCCCAGGCTCACCAACTTCCTCCCAGTCACTGATAGAAAAGACATTCACTATGAATCCACCTAGAGCTGGTGTTTCTCACAGAAGCCTGGGAGTAAGGGGATTCTACACATTAAGGCCCTAATTAAAGTCTTGGTCAAATGCCTGGCATATCCGTATCCTCGATTTGGCCACGCATCAAAGGTTTATTTTGCATGCCTTGCTCTGAGTCTTCTGTCTCCCGGTCCCAGCTCCCTTTCCTCCCTGTAAGGAGCCCTCTATAGGTGTCTTCCTCCAAGTTGTTGGCTGGTGGACCAGAGACGCCACCTTCCTCCCCCGAGGGAAAAATTCAGGTGTTTTTTATCTTCAGCCTTCCAGACCTTGCTCTTGCACTTGGGCTGGTGGAAAGAGCTGGACTCCTTTTGCTGTGTCCTCTCTGGAGCTGAAGAGCTGTCCCTTTTCCCAAGTCCTCTCTGCCACCTGCTGACATGGCACACGGAGCATTCTCTTCTTTCTTCCTCTTTTTGCTCCCAACCTAACTGCAAAAGCCTGTGCAGTGGTCCTGAGTGCCTCCACCTGTCTCCTTCCCTCTGGAATGTCTTCTCAGGCCTTAGAGCCCTGGTCACCTCTTCGGATTTCCTCTTCCCAGATTTGAGCTCCCTGGAGAGCAGCAGAACTGCGTCTTTAGGCTAGCTCCATCTTCATACCAGGGTCATTTATGATGGCCATGAGAATCTCATTTTTACGGCCTCCCACTGTCCTGGGGTCATTTTCTCTTTTATAGTGGTGCAATGTCTTTCATCCAGCTCCCTTAAAGAAAGGATCACCCCCTTCTGCCGAGCTGGTCAACGGCGGGAAGTCTGGAACTTCCAGCCCGGACTCTTCTTCCTTTCAGGTTCCTCCTCATCCTTGGGGACTCCTGTTAAGTGCAGCCAGCGCATGGGGATGATCTCGCTAGAACACCTTCCACTGAACTCCAGCGGGGCCCATCCACTTAAGCGCCCTCCCTGCCTTAAATCCCAGCAACACGGCCAGGAAATACCGGCGCGCTTACGAAAGGTTTTTCTAAAGACTGAGGTTTAACAAAAGGGCAATCAGCACAAGAGGCTCTGGTGCAGGATGTCCTCCTGCCCCCTCCCCACTCATGAGAGGAGCACCACTGCTGGGCTTCCGTCCACAGTCAGGGGAACTGAGTGTGCAGGTGGGGAGTGTAGAGGGATAGGAGCAGAGACCCAGACCCAACCCAGGAAAGGGCTTTTTGTTGGAAGAGGCTTGAGATCTGCTAGGAAGGGAAAAGGAACGGTGGAATGGGAAACGGAGTGGTGAAGATGAGAGTCTGCATGCACGGCCTGGAAAGCGAGAAGTGGGAAGTTCCAAGGCATTAGGGAGTGGGCATGATGGGAGCTGAAGAAAAGAGGAAGAGGACCTGAAGATGTGCTGCTGGGAGTTGGGAGTCAAACCCCCTTTAATATTCTTTACTTGGTTGGGGAGCAGGTAAATACTAGGCTTTATTTCTTTATTATACTTGGTTAATGGACTGTTTCTTTGACTGCAGAACTGTGGTCACACTGAGCCCCGGGGAGCCCACGAGGTTTTCAGGAAACACATCGAACTAAGAGACACATGTGGCCCGGCTCGTGAGCTACAGTTCACTTGTCTCCAGCAAGGATCAACTTAGCAGGGCAACTGCATTCCTAATCCACACAGCAGGCCTCCCAGTCGCACCAAGCACACCCATAGGAAGCAGCCGGGCTGACATTTTAATCACCTTCCACAAGTCTAGGAGGTTTCTCTGGGAAGATCCAGTGTCCCCCTCTCCCCTGCTGGATCCTATCCCAGCATGTACGGGTCACCTCCGTTGAAGGCTGATAGGTACACGAATCACAGACGGGCAACTGAACCTCCCAATTCAGTGGTTCTCCCCTTTTTGGCTGTGCATTAGCGACCTCAAAAACTCCAGATGCTCGGGTTGCACCCCAGACCAGTTCAATTACAATCTCTGGGAGTGGGACCCAGGAATCTGTCACTGGAAACAACCCCCCACCTCCCCCCAAAGATTCCAGTGTGCAGCCAAGGTTGAGAACTACTGTCCTACTGATTCACTCCACGCTTGGTCAGCAGCCACTCAGACAGGAGCCAGACTTTTTGATATTTAGCATCTGGTCACCTGAAGTTGTCTACACAGTACCCACCATTCATTCTTATCAAGAGTCCCCAAGTTCCCGAGGAACCCTCTCAGCACCCAAGCTTCAACGACAGCTGCGATCAGTTTGGCAAGACACACGCATTGCTTTTTTTTGCAGACACAAAACCCCAGCTCTTGCAAAGTCTGGAAGCCCCGAAACACCTCCCATGTATCTGTGAACTGGGCCATCCTGTCCGCAGCCTGCGGCCCCTGCTGCCCCTGCTGCCCTCCACCCACTGCTCCGGCCCCCTCTGCAAGCTGCTGCCCCTCGGGACCACGGCTCCCACCTTCTCAGACGAGCACCTGCTTCTTTTCCGATACCCACACATCAGCAGCACGGCCCCTCCCGTGGATCGGCTGTCCCCCATAGGCCTCCCTCTTCTCCTGCTGGCCACCACCGCCACTTCGGCCACGGACCGACCTCTCCTGCTTCCACGTGGTCCTGCTCCTGCCGGACACCTGGGCCAGCCGCCTGTCCAAGGGTAGGTGAGAGCATTCTATTTTTTTCTGCCTCGGACCCTAACACGGGGCTCACGGCAGAGGCACTGCTGACCCGCCTCGTGTTCAGTTGCCCACCATCAGGCCTGGCCTGACCCCTCCAACCACCTCTGCCAGCTCACAGATCGCTCTTCCTGCACAAGCAGTCTCTCCCTGAGCCTCGACCTCCTGGCCAGGCCTGCACCAGAGCCCCCCGGCGTGTCTCACTAGATTCCAGCAACTGACACAGCAGCAATCTGGGGATGGGGGTCCCTACGCAACCTGGTACACTTGGAAAAGGTGCTCTTTTCGTAGGCCAACTTTCACACGTAGCAGGTGGGATGAAGGCTACGGAGGGGGAGTTCAGGGGTATGCAGGAGCCTGAAGCACCTTGCCAAGGAAGCCCTGCTCCCCAACCAAGTTGCTGCGGGTACTCTAGGAGTGCCAGGTTCCCGAAGGGGGCACAGGAGGTGGGTGAGAAGTGCACGAAGGGGTCCTCATTGGTTTTCGTTTTAAATATATGTTTTTTAAAGTTTGGGACTCATAATGCTTAATTTAAAAAGCACGCTGTCCGAAGAATTCCAACACAAAAGCAGCGGTCCTCCAGCTCTCCCCCAGCCCAGAGCTGGTCTCTGAAGGTGAGTGGCTGCTTCTAATTGTTTTAACTCTTCACCACCTAAAATGAGCTTCTCCCGCCTTCCTTGAATAACCTCAGACATCACCTCGCGCCTCCCTGCTGATGGCTGGGGCCAGACTGACACCCGCCCCCCAAGACTGCTGGTCTTGATGCCCGCACCCAACTCTCGTGAAGTCTGGCGAGACCACCGGCGTTGCCATCCTTTCTCAGGGTCTCCTTCCCAGGCTTCCACCTCTGCCCTGGATCAGTTCTGTTTTAGCAGGTTTCTGGGGTGGAAAGAAGTGCCCAGGGTTCAGAGGAATGTAGACTGTGGAAAGATTAAGACTGAAAATCTGACCGGTGCTGAGGAACGATTGAGAGGGGCCTCCGCTCCCGTAGCCAGGCAGATGGGGTGACGTACCGAGCAGACAGCAGACAGAGGAGTCTGAGGGATCTATGGGGCATCTGAGCACGGACTCCGGAGGCCCACAGGCTATCTATCCTGGTCTGGCTGCAGGAGTGAGGGCCCGGCATCAGCAGCCTGCGGGCATGGCTGAGGCCACAGGAAGGACACACTAGGAAGAGAAGAGGGGCTGCAGCTGGAAGAACATGGAAAAGAACAGAGGCCTGAGAGGAAGATGAGGAGTAGCAGCCGGAGCTACAGGAACCGGGGTGGGGAGGGCAAGGGTCCTCGAAGTACCTGAGAGCTCGAGGGGCAGGATGCTGTGGCCAGAGTCCCTGTGAACCAGTTCTCGGTATGGTGAGGTGCAGAGTGGGGGGCCATGGGGCTGGGGGCTGCAGTGGAATGGGGTGAAGACCCCGGAGAGGCCAGGGTGCTGGGTGTTGAAGTCACCCAGAAAGAAGGCTGGCCCTGGCTCAGGAGAGGCCCCCTGGGAGGCAAGGGCTGGAGCCTTCCCTATGTGGGGGGGAGGCAGGAGGAGGCGTGAAATGATCTGGGGAAAGTGGGGTTCCCCTCAAGACCTAGAACCTCAAGGCACAGGGGACCTTACCAGATGGTGGGACCGACACAGTCCAGGAGGCACAGAAGGCCTTGACCCACCTCCCACAGGGCATGGGAGAAGAGGGGACATGGTAACCCCACCAGAGGACCCAGTTTCAGTGCAGGGGGGACACGAAACCACCTGCAAGAGAAGAGCTAAGTCCAGCAGGGAATGTGATGGTCATGGAAAAAGGGTTTGCAAGGGCAATCTTTCAACAAATATTTATTGAGCAGCCGTATCTGCCAGGTCCTGGGATCGACACAGTCCCTGCCCTCGTGGGCTTAGGTCCTGGCAGAGGCCTAGTGGAAAGCCTTGGGGTGATGGGATGGGACAGTGGGAGGTGCAAAGGGCGACAGATGCTTCCTAGTTTTGAGCAAAGAGGCCCGGGGATGTGAGGAGCGGTGGCCCGAATCTCAGTCATGCCCTTTCCAGGAAGAGGGCTGATGTCCCCCTGCTGAGTCCATGTAGCCATTCCTTCCTGGGTCTGCTCCCTGACCACAATGCACTGAATGTCTATGGGGTGCAGGGCCTTGGGTGCAAGGGCCGGGCTAGGCCCAGCAGCGGGGTGGAGCAGGGGCCGAGTGAGTGGCCACACGGTTCCAGGAGGACGGTGGCCAGCAGCTGTAGAGGAGGGAGGTGCTCGGGGCTCTCAGAGGCCTGTCTGAGGGGGGCCGGGCTGGTGGGGGAGCCTTTGGAGGGCAAGGGAGTGGGAACACAACTGGAGAGACCTCCAGTGAGACCCGTGTCAGAATCCCTGGGGGAGATGCCTGCCCTAAGAGTCTGGGGCACTCTGCCTCCCTTCATCCTCCCTGCTGAGAGAGGTGTCAAGCTGGGCAGCCACAGAGGAGAGAGGAAGGGCAAAAAAGTTGTTGAGCCACTGGGCTACATTGGGGGAGCCCCGGAGGGAGCAGCCGAGGGAGCGCACTGCTCCTCGACCCCGGCGGCAGTGGCGTTGGCCCATGGCCCTCTGGAGGTGGCAGGGACCCTCCTGGGCATCGGCAGGATGGCCGGGAGGCCCCATGGTGGCAGGGGTGGTGGCCTGGACCTTGGGGGGAGGATAAGTCCACAAGGGTTTACAATACACTTTGAGGGGCAAGCGGAAGATCCGATGAAGATGGGCGGTTCTTTGTGTTCTCCGTGGCAGGAAGCTGGTCCCGCGGCGGTGGCAGATGGCAGCATCCTCCTGGTGACTGGCAGGCTGGCTGGGAGACTTGGCCTCAGGGTCTGCAGCTTGCTCGGCGCGATGGTGGGAAGCCCAAGCCAGGGGACGGCATGCGCCAGGGGGCAGACGGGAGGCCCGGGAGAGGCGGTAAGCTCCTCGTGCTCTTGGCAGGGGGTGGGCTGGCGAGGAGTGTGGTGCAGCGGTCTCCGTGGGCTCCATGCACTTTCCAATACAGAACCTCAGACTGAGGGCTGGAAGGGACCTCAGGGGCCACCCAGTCCAACCTTTCACTCTGTTCAGATCCCCTTTGCCCCATCCTCCATTAACCAACCTCCAGGGACGGAAGGGTCGCAACCCACAAAGGTACTTGTTCCATGGGGGGACGGCTTTCACGTTCTTTCTTAGGGCATGAGAACTCGCCTATCTGGGCCCCACACGGTGCGGCCCATGCCCTCGCGGCCCTGCACTGACCCTCACTGGTTGCAGGTAACCGGGGTACGGGCTCTTGTCCACCCTCCTCGCTGAGGACTTAGAGGTTAGAGAACGTGTAAGGAAGCTCCAGACAAAGGCATTAGCTAGTCCAGAAACGAGACAGGGCTTGGAAGGAAGCACTCTAGCAGCATTTCAGAGCACGTATGGTTACTGAAGGCGCCTGCCTTGGTACGAAGAGAGGGCTGGGGTGGTCCAGGCCCGCAAGTGGCATTTGGAGGCTGTCCTCAGGACAGCTCACAACTCACTGCCTCGCTGGAAAACTCCCCAGGCGCAGGGCAAGTCTGAGGGTCACCTGCTGTGGTTGTGTCCCCTGGGACCTGGAATGGGGGGAGGCAGGAGGCCAGGGCCGAACTTCTGGACCACTCACCGAGTTTTCAGCATCTGAGTCTTCCGAGCTGCTGATCACCACGACGCGTTCCTCTGAAACGGGGCAGAGGGGACAGCATTAGGCCCTGCTCGGTGGCCCAGTGGGTGAGGCCCAGGTGTGCTCCATTGGGAATCCCTGTGGGCGAGTGGATGGGGTGGGCCATGTGTGCCCTGCAAGGCGGGGGATGGGGACATCCACCAAGTGTGCCGGTGTGGATCTACTTATTTATTCAAAAGGGCTTTCCGTCACTGCCCACTGCGCCCTGAACATGAGTACTTAACTCAGCTAGCAGCCCTGAATTCGGAATCTGCTCCCTGTACAGGCAGCTTGGCAAACAGCCGCTGGTTTGGAACCTTTTGCGATCCTAAAGAAGCACGTTCGTTTGTTCCAATCCTCAGCCTCATGAGCTGAGGTGTTCGAATTAAAAGATACTTTACTTGGTTAATCAAAATCTTTTGATTACCAATAGCATTGTGAGCAAGGAATGTCAGTCAGGGCTCAGTGTGCAAGCAGGATCAGGGCTCAGTCTGGGACCTAGAATGAAAACAAAGGGGGCCTCTGGGTGAAGCAGATCTTGGAAGAACTGTCTTGACCATTCCAGAATTCTATTAGTTGACCGCAACTCATGTCCAAGGACTCCCTATCTGGCACTGTTAGTAAGAGATTATGTAGGACAAATGAGGTACTTGATGCAGGTGACCTCTGCAGACAAATTTGGGATGTGATAGGTGTGGACTTTCCCCAAGGTCTCTCTAGGCACATGCTAGGTACCCACCAACACACGCTCCCTGGAGACACCCGCCTTGGGCAGGGGCACAGTGCTGGGTACCCTAAGGGGGAAGGAGCTACAGAACCATGGGCTTTAGCCCCTCATGCTCCTCACACTGGAATCCCAGCAAATCACCTGGTAAACTGTATCCATTCTCACCCCCCAGGCAAACCGTGCGCTTTCCCTGCCCCATTTGGGGGCAGCTGAGAGCTCGGGACACACAGGGGATGCTGCTGGCATTGGGCTCCCTGGGAGGGGTGAGGATGCAGAAGGGTCCCACCCAGCCCTTGGAGGACAGCACGCAGGCTGTAGCCTCTGCTGCCCACCCACCTCCCTACCTGCCTCCCCGGGGTTGCCGGCTGTGTGGTTGCTGTTGGGCAGAAAGACCTCGCCTCCAAAGATGGGGCTTTCAGGGCTGGAGGGCCCATCCAGGTGGGGTGGCGAGACTGCCTTGGAGGTGCTGGGCCTGGGCTGTTCGGGGGAGCTCCGGGCCAACCGTGTCTCCCTCTCCTCCTCAGACTCCATCTTGATGGCCTTCCTGGGGCACTCAGTCTGGCAGGACTTCCTCTTCTGGGGCAGGACTGTGTTGCAGACCTCCTATGCAGTGGGGAGTCACAGGGCCAGGTTAGCAGCCTTCAGGGGTGCTGGCGGGGTGGGCAGAGATGTGGACCTGGGTGGCAGGGGCCTGGGGCCCTCCCCATTTGCTCTCCACAGAGGACGCCCCCTGGGCTACCATGCCCACGGGCTGTCTGCTGACCACCGCCTCTGCTGGCCTCTGCCTGCCTTGAGTGGCTCGTGCTTACAGGGGAGGTTCCTGGCAGGGCAGCCAGGAGCGAGGGAGAAAACACAGTAGGTGCTGATTAAGGCCTGGATTCTCACCCCACCCCAACACCGCCTGCCTAGTGGGATCTGGGCTTCTAGGGACGGAGGTGGGGGTGGGGAGAGCCTTACCTCTCTGCAGGAGGAGTCTTTGATGGAGTAGGCGTGAACCGGCACTGGGTGTACCCCGGGCACTGGCTGGACCAAGCTCATAGTTTGGGTCTCAGCCAGCCCCGGGGCCTGAGCCTGAGCCCTCTGCGTCTCCTCTGGCTGTGAAGTCCAGAAACAAGAGAGACGGAAATGAGCAGGTGGCGAGCCCAGGGTTGAGAACCCAGGCCTGGGGTCGGCCCAATCCCCAGGGCCCACTGGGGACCAGGAGTCCTCCTCACACCCTCCGTGGCTTCACCTCCTCCTGACCCTGAGGTGCTGGCATCCAGGGTCAGTTCATTTCCTGGGCATCCTAACAGGGCCAGAAGGGGACTTCTGGGATCATGCGGACCAACCATGCCTTAAGGCTTGCTCAACGAGAACTCTAGGAACAGTGCTCGCTCCGGAAGGAAGCTACTCTTATACAGGTGCAAAGTTAGAATGGCGAGGAGACCCTTCCAGGGGCTTCCCTGTGACCGGCACTCTGCCCCTGGGCTTTAACTCCACTTGGGTCAGAATGGCAATTTACACACCTTGGACCCATCACTGAAAACTCCTCAGGCCTCCGTCCCCCTCCGTAAAATGGGACTACAGGCAACATCTGTCTCGCGGGAATAGGTGGATGAACTCTGCTGCGCTTGGAAGAGCAGCTGACACTTAGTAAGCACCACTGATGCTGCAGATGGTAAAGACTGTTTTTACGACTCCGCTGTGCGGGGCACAGTGCGAAGTGCTTCCTACACCCATCCCGAAAGGAAGGAGGGAGGGGCAGCTCCTCAAAAAGTTAAACACAGAATTTCCATCTGACCCAACGATGAGACTCCTAGGCAGAGGCCCGAAAGACTGAAAACATGTTCAAACGGAAACCTGCACGCGAATATTCATGGCAGCCCAAAGGTGGAAACAACCCAGATGTCTATCAACCACTGAGTGGATAAACAAAATGTGGGACAGCCATTCAGCAGAGCATTACTCAGCCATAAAAAGGGACGGAGTTCTGCACGTGCAGCTTGGATGAACCTTGCACGCTACACGAAATGAAAAGCCAGCCACAAAAGAAGACAAGTTGTATGGGTCCGTTTATATGAACTATCCGCAAGAGTTGACTGCATAGGGAGAGAGCAGATGGGATGCTGGGGTGGGGGTGGGGGAGACGGGGGGCAGCCACAACATCTCCTTTCGGGATAATGGGAATATTTTGGAACTAGGTGGGTGGGGTGGCTGTACAAGATTGTGAGCGTACTAAATGTCACTGAACTGTACCCTCTAAGATGGTTCAAATGGGGAATTTTCCTATATGAATTTTACCGCAGTAAAAAAAATTATAAAGAAATAGGGACCATCCTGTGATTATTGCCAATCTATAGAGAAGGGTCAGAGGCAAGAGAGGTGAAGTGACTGATTTCCCAAGGTCCTGGACCGGGATTTGAATCTAGTGTTTCTGAAATGCAAGTTCCCTTTTCTTTAGTCACTGTCTCCCTTACACCCATCCACACCACCTTTCTCTACGGTGCTGCATCTGCTGGACGGTTTGCTGAAAATAAGTGACAAGTGACCTGGGAGGTGTCCCTCGGAGAGGGGAGGCCCAGACTCTGGGGCTCGCCTCCAGGGACCCTGGCCTGCTGTTCCTGCTTCCAACTCTGTGTGTGCCCAGTAGACGACCATAAGCAGGGGCCTGCAGAGGTCTGTGTAGTGAAGGAAAGGGAACCGCACACAGCTGGAGCAGGGGCAAGCAGGGGCAACCTAGCATGACCATGAGCCCCCCCAACCCCACCCCCCGTGCTGGGACGGGAACCCCCCAGGGCTGGGCTCTTAGTATCGAGTACTTTGATGTGGGATGTGGGCTTCCACATCATTTGCTATAATGGACTGACTTCCTTTCCCCCCACTTCCCTCCTGGGTTTTTTTTTTTCCAACATCTTTACAGAAAGGAAGGAGAGTTGTCTCTCTGGATCAGAGCAGAGTGTATCTGGGGGAAGGGGGGAGAAACAGATGATCCCCTGGGCCTCTAGGAAAGTACACAATCTCCGCTGAGTGCTCTATACCACTGGTTTTCAAACTGTAGTCTGTGGCCCATTAGCGGATCATGAAAGCAAATCAGTGGGTCATGACCAGCATTTTTTAATATTACGCAGAATAGTACAGAACAGAAAATACCAGAGTACGTCCCATGTAACAAGTGTAATTTATCCTGCAAAACTTCCATTTCAGCTACAGTTATGTACGTGCATGCGTATATACTGTAGACTAGATATAAAACAGTATCTCTTTACAGTGGGTAGTGGTCAAAAATTGAAACACCTCACACCCATTAGGACGGCTATTATTGAAAACAGTGTGGGTGAGAATGTAAAGAAACTGGAGCCCACTGTTGGTGGGAACGT
Source organism: Mirounga leonina (assembly GCF_011800145.1). Lineage (NCBI taxonomy): Eukaryota > Metazoa > Chordata > Mammalia > Carnivora > Phocidae > Mirounga > Mirounga leonina. The sequence continues at coordinate 47,451,365 of NW_023270839.1, read as the reverse complement.
AGAATGGTGTAGCCAACTATGGGAAATTGCATAGTGACTTCTCAAAACGTTCAAAATAGAATTACCATATGATCCAGCAATTCCACTGCTAGGTAAATTTTATGTTATGTGTATTTTATCACCCTGAAAAATTTTTTTAAAAAGCTGAAAATGTCCTTTTGTGTCTGGATCTACAAATCACTGGTAGGTGAAAGACCCTCTTTCCATGTGGGCTATGAACTCCCCACGGGTGGGCTTGGGTCCCTCTCTCTGCATCTGTCCCACCCATGACACCCTCACTCCCAGGTTAATGAAGCAGGGGACACACAGGAGGGGTCTCTAAAGACAAAAAAACCATGATGACTGATTTCCAGTTGTTTTATAACTTTAAAATGTTTTATTTTTTTCATTGAAGTATTTTAACGTCATTACAAAAAGAGCTTAGAAGAAACAAAAAGAAAACGCCTCTAAGCTAGGCAGTCCTAGTCAAGCCTACTGCTATTCTTCTTATCGCCTCTGCGTGGGCACATGACTGCAATGAAAGTAAACCAACCATTTCAAGAGGGATCAAGTGTTGGTGCCGGAAGCCCAGCCTCTGCCTCCTAAGGCAGGGGCACGGACCCAAGAGTAGCCTTTCTCTGGGCATAGCTATAGGTGATGGACCGGACTTTCTCCTGGGACAGCCTAACCATGCCTGCCTCCCAGCCTCGCTGCAGCTGCTCCACTGGGCCCTTGGGCTCACAGTGTGAAACCTATTCCCCTCCCCCAGCTCCACTGGCCTAGCTGTCCCCTCCTCCAGCCTACTACCAAAGTGAAAGCAAGAGGCTTTGCAAAAAAGAACGTTCTTCCGATGTTCCAAGTTCAAACCGCTTAATAGCGGATAGGATGGTGAGAGGTCATGTAAAGACCAAGACCTGGCAAAATGCTGTTAATTAACCAGCGACTGGCACCTGGAAGACAGCCGAGTGCGCCGAGCTCCGTGGACCCTGGGGGCACTTTACACAATTATTCAGAGGATTTCTATGGGGACATCATTCATCCTTGCATTGTAATACCAAAACCACCTAAATATGCATTGGCAGGGAATTGGCTGAATTAAGCATGCTACATCCATTCAATAGGCCACTGTGCAGATGCAAAAAGGCATCAGGAAGCTCCCTACCTACTGATAGTGTAAGAATTCCAGAGGATTCCAGAATACCTCCTTGGGTGAAGAAGCCTGGGCACAACACTCTGAATATATGGTATTATGCTACCTTTGTACAAAAAAAGAATGGAAAAACCAATTGCCTGTAATCATATTTGCTTGTAATGACAAAGAAATTCTGGAAGGATATGTAAGAAATAAAGAAAGATAGGTATATGGGCATAGAAGTGGAAAGATAGGGACCAGGTGGGCGTGAGACATTATGTATCCCTTTCTTTCTTTCTTTTGTTAAATCCAGGTAATGTATGCGCAGGATTGGGGCAGCAAGGTGCCACATGTAGGGTATTATGCGACAATACGGGCTATGCACAATTACAGCCTTTTTTACATTGTATAAGAAATCACTGAGATGCTGACTAATGGGAGACCTCAAACGAGGAATGCGGTAGGGAGAGATGGTAGGTGAGTGTCCTCCCCACCTCAAAACAGTAATTCTCAACTGAGCTACAAATCATCATCACTGGGGATCAGAAAAAAAATTTTTTAGGTACAATTTATATACAGTGAAATGCAGAAACTGTAAGTGTACAAATCAGTGACATTTTAAAAATTGGGAGTATAGTTGACATACTTACCACTTTCTATGTTTTTACTTCTGACCATGTGATCATATTACTTATCCAAAAAACAAAATACTTTTGTTTTTTTACTTTTTACTTTACTTTTCACTTTACTTCTCCTTTTTCACTTGTCAAGCTATATATATGGGAATGCAGTACCCAAAGCAGGTAAGAGTTGGCTTCTAGTCCTACCCCTAGCTTGCCGTGTCATGTGGCTCTGAGTTAAGTCACCCTCTCTTTGGGCCTTAACTTTAGCCTGTGCAAAAGAGGGGGTTAGACTCCACGCTCTCTCCTAGCTCTAAAACTCTCAGAGCCTAAATCCTGCCTCCTCCAGGAAGCCTGTCCAGATTGCCTGTCTACTGCAATCTTTTTCTCCTAAAGGCCATGTATGGCAAAGCTAGGAAGGCTCACCGCCTGACCCGCTACCACCAGAAGACCTGCTTTCCATGGAGGGTTGGTGGGTCCAGGGCCCACATCCTTGACAGGCAGGCCCATGCAAACCTGGATGACCACAACGCCTGGTCCAAGAAGGAACTCAGGAAGCTTAGCCCAAAGCAGAGGAACCATGCATGCAAGCATCCAAGAGGGCAAGCCAAAGCAGGGCCACTGCATTTTCCCCCTGGCCAGCAATCTAAGTCAGAGCAGTCCAGAGACAGGAGTGGCTGTCTCAAGAATGAGTGAGCTTCCTCTTCGTGGAGGTGTGTGTGTGGACAGCCACAGGTGAAGGGTGCTGCAGAGGGAATGCCATCATTAGAGGGCGTATGGACACCTCCCAATCCTGAGAAACTATGGTTCTTTTTTTTTTTTTTTTAAGATTTATTTTATTTTATTTATTTGAGAGCGAGAATGAGAGAGAGTACATGAGGGGGGGAGGGTCAGAGGGAGAAGCAGGCTCCTCGCTGAGCAGGGAGCCCGATGTGGGGCTCGATCCCGGGACTCCAGGATCATGACCTGAGCCGAAGGCAGTCGCTTAACCAACTGAGCCACCCAGGTGCCCGAGAAACTATGGTTCTTGCACCTATGCTGGTCCTGAAATCACACCCATGAAACCCAAGCTGCTGGGACTGAGGTCTGACTCCTGGCCCCATTCTCCTCTCCAAGAACCGCGTGTGGGGAAGAGGAGGGGAAGGCCCCTATGGTGATTCCAGGAAAAGGCTCACAGGTCTGGGAAGGGGTACAGGGTAAGGGAGAGGTCATCTACCACATCTGTCAGGGCCACCCACTGGTGACTGCCTTCTTCACCTCCTGTCCATCCCTTCCTGAACCCATCAAGTGCATTTAGGAGTCCAGAACCAGCCAGTTTGCCAGCCCTTCCTTTACTCCCTCCCACCGAAAGCTCCAGTCCAGCCACTCGCTATCCCTCTCAGGCACTCTCCCTCCTCTACTGCCTGCAGACATAGGGACAACGAGACTCAGTTTCCTTCCCACCACAGGGGAACCTGTCTGACCTGCTGGACCCTACCGCCTCCCCTTCACACCTGAACCCATCTCACCGGGTCAATGTCAAAACAATCCCTAGGAGTGCTGGCAGCCTCTGGGTTGGCTCGCCTGGGTACAGCTGCATCTGGAGAACAAAGAAAAGGTCACAGGCAGGTCAGGGATATCCCCGGTGAGAGGCATCTTGGATGGGACAGTGACAGAGGAAATGTCCCTGATGCTTTTCCTAGAGACTCAGGCTTCAGGGTCTCTCACAACACCGGGGTAGCTCCATGGAGGGGCTGTCATTTGGAAGGAGAGCCCCCTGACTGCAGTGAGCATGAACCCAGCCAGAGAGGAAACTGCAAACCCCAGGGGCACCCTCTGTCCATCTCCTGGCCACCACCAAGGCAAAGTGCAACCAATCCTAAGGTTGTCGTTGCTCGCTGACTTCTCTGCATACAGTGAGAGCTTCAGATACTCTTATGACCCACAGCCTGATTTCTATTACATCTAACCTAAATCTCTCATGCTTCAGAATAAAAGAGCTCCTTGCCCTGCCACTGCCCAGTTATGATACCGAAGACAAGCTGTTTAAACTCTGTGGGGTCATTTCCTGTATACGGAGTAACATTCACTGCCTAGGTGGAGAAGGCACAAATCCATATCCACTCCAGGATTATACTTTTATGAGCCCACATCCCTCAGCTCCGAGGGCAGGAGTGAGTGAGGAGCCCCCATCACTGGCCCTTGCCCAGATACCTTCAGATTCTGTTGCCACCCACCCTTTCTCGGTAAGGGCATCCTCACACTAGTTTATCTATCAGCTGTGGGCAGCTGGTCCAGATGACAGGCCATGCTGGAGGCAAAGTATCTCCTCCACTGAGCCAGAGTGTGATTTTGGGTAACCATCCAACCACCCCCGGGGGTTTCCTCAGCCCCCTTCTGCTCTAACCTCAGGTTCAGTTGAATTCTCTGTTGCTGGACACAGGGCTTAAGCGAACTTCCTGGCGTGGTTACCCTCTGAGGCTAAAATGATACTGGGTCTGGTTCTCTGCTTTGTATTTTCTTAACTTCTCCGAGGGTCACAAGATCACAGCTAATCCAAAGGGTCTTGCAAATTAGTACAACATGACCCCTCTGGGAGGCTGCAGACCCACGTCAGGGCCTACTCTCCTCCTCATAACCTGCACTCTAGAATCTACAATGTGAGCAACCCTAGACTTAATTTAAAAAAACACAGGTTCCTTTCCTGTCACATGTAAATGACCTTTTTCTGCCCGTCTTGCTTGTGCAAGAGCAAAGCACAAGCCCTTAAATGGTAAAGGGGTTGGTCACGAGGGTGGCTCGGGTGCTTACCTGCCCCCTGAGTGATGCAGGAGACCAGTTCCTGCAGGCGCGCTTTGAATTCGTCGAAGCTGTCGGTGCGCACGGTGGTTTGCAGGTTCTGGGGCTCCTCCCGGCGCAGGCGGCTGAGCGCCTCACGCAAGAAGCCGTGCAGGTCCAGCACCTCCTGGTCAGAGGCGTAGCGCTTCATCCTCTGCACCAGCGAACCTCCCAGGCGGATCCGCTGCAGCACAGCTTCCAGGTGGCCCAGCTGGCCGGCGATCTCTTCATAGCTGCGCTGGTACTGCGCGTTCACCCCCTCCAGCAGCACTTGCTCCTGGGCCAGCACGTGCGCCACCAGCTGGCGCACGCGCTCGTGGATCAGCTCCTCGGTGTCTGCGCGCATGCGGCCCAGCTGGCTGACGGCTGAGCGCATGTGCGCCTGCGCCGCCCCGAAGGCGCGGTCCTGCTCCTGCAGTGCCTGCGCCATGGCGTCCAGCTCCTCCTGCCGCTGCTGGATCTCGGTGCTGATGTCGCACTTGAGCTCGCTGTGGCCGCTATCCAGAAGCGCGCACGAGCAGCACAGTGGTTTGGAGCAGCCTCGGCAGTAGATGCTGCGGAGACACAAGGCCGGCCTGGTTTAGGGCTCTCCTGCTCCCCCCTCACCACTCCCCCCACCCCCGCTTTAAACTTTCGTTAATTAAACTCCTCTTCAAAAATTACAAAACTTTGAATCATGGTGTGTTTCTAGGTTCGTGCTCTTCCCAATTCAGTTTGTGGTTTGTGTGTCTTTAAGATTTTATTTATTTATTTGAGAGAGAGCGAGCACAAGCAGGGGGACCCGCAGAGGGAGAAACAAGGCTCCTCGCTGAGCAGGGAGCCCCATGGGGGGGCTCCATCCCAGGACTCTGGGATTATGATCTGAGCTGACAGCAGGCTTAACCGACTGAGCCACTCAGTCGCCCCTCAAGTCTGTGGTTATGGTGCTAGTCTCCAAACTACCAATAAAACATTAGCACATAAAAAAGTTACTAAAGTAACAACAGCTAGGCTTCTCTGTGAAACAATATACAGATACACAAAAAGTTAATCATCTCTTCACACCACTTCTGAATTTCTTTTCCCTTCCTCCGAGGAAACCAGAGGAGCATCTGGGTGCGTCCTTCCACAACTCTGTCTGCTCAAACCACTTTACACAAATAGCCGGACTATGCAGCTGCTTGCAGGATTTTAAGGACTTGATACATTTTATCCCACGTAATGCTCCCTAGAGTTTCCATAGAGTTTCCGTGGGGAGAATTATTGTTACCCTTTTTTCACAGGCGAAGAAACCCAGACATTCAGAGGTTAAATAATTGGCTCAAGAATCTACAACAATTTTGGTGGGTTGATGTTTTTTCTTCAAAACAAAACAAAACAAGATCATGCTATGAATGAGATCATGAGTAATGACTTTGTAACTTCCTCCTCTAATTTAACTTTTGTTCAGGACATTCCTGGAGGTCCAATAAGTATAGATCTAATGTATTCTCTTTAATAGCGCCTTTGAATTTCACATGTACCACAACGGATCCAGTCATGCTCCTGTTAATGGACATTCCAGTGATTTCCTGGTTTTTTTTTTATTTTTAAAGATTTTATTTATTTATTTGAGGGAGAGTGAGCGAGCACGAGCAGGGTGAGAGGCAGAGGGGGAAGCAGACTCCCCGCTGAGCAGAGAGGCCGATGTGGAGCTGGATCCCAGGACTCCGGGGAATCATGACCTGAGGCCAAGGCAGACACTTAATCGACTGAGCCATCGAGGCACCCCAGTGATTTCCTATTTGTACATTTTTTTTTCTTTTTGCCAATATGGACAATGCTTTATGTGGCCTAACACATGGATGCTTTTGTTTCTATGAAATAGGTTACAAATAATAGGAATGTTAAATCAAAGAGTATGCATATTTTTATTTAATATATTTTAGCTAGCAGACACTTCCATAGCATTTTCTATGTGTCAGACACTATTACAAGCATTTGAGAAATATCAACCCTTTTAATCCTCCTAACGCTCCAACAAAGTAGGAATTATTATATCCTCATTTTAAGGATGAGGACACTAAACAAGAGGTACAGTAACTTGTCCAAGGTCACACAATTAGTAAGTGATAGAGTCCAGAGGCAAACTATAGTAGGCAGAATAATGTACTAATTCCCAGAACCTGAGTATGTTATGTTATATGATGATAAGGACTTAGTACATGTGATTAAGTTAAGGATCTGGGATGGGAAGATTATCCTGGATTATCTGGGTGGGGTCTTTATAAGGAAAGAAGGGGAGGCAGGCAGGTGTGAGCAGGAAGATGTGATCATGGAAGCAGAGGTCCTGTGATGCTATCCTGCTGGCTTTGAAGATGGAAGGGGGCCATGAGCCAAGGAGTGCAAGCAGCGTCTAGAAGCTGGAAAAGGCAAGAAAACAGATTCTCCCCAAGAGCCTCCAGAAGGAACGTGGCCCTACTGATACCTCGATTTTATCTCTGTGAGACCCATTGCAGACTTCTGACCTCCAGAGGTATGTAATAATACATTTGTAAAGGGTTAAGCTCCTACATTTGTGGTAATTCATTACAGCTGCAATAGGAAACTAACAGAAAACTCCAGGCAGTCTGGCTCAAGTCCCTGGTCCTGCAATGCCCCCTCTTCAAACGCTCCCAGGAAAATACTGTTAGTCACTTCCCCAGAAAGTTTGCTGTGATTTATTCTCATTAGCAGCAATAGTCAGCCCACCTGAGGCCAGGAGAAAGGATCTTAGCTGGAGCCCCTTTGGCCTCAGTTACTGAGATCAGCTTGTCCTGGAACAGCCAGTGGAGACTGCCAGGCAACCTGACTCCAAAACTGTGGCATCAGGCACCAGTCCTCAGCTTTGCCAGCTCTCAGCCTCCCCAAATCAACCAAGAAGGCAAGGCCTCAGAACTTGAACCTCTTGATCAAACACAGGAGACTTATTCTAGGCCAGGAGAGGTTTCCTGGAGAGTCTAGAGTGTGAGGGAAGCATGGGGGCTGCCACTGGGTCAAGAGCATTCAGCTCCTCCAGCCTGGGGAAATCTGATGTAAGTGACAGAGACCCATCGCCACAAGGCGGGGCTGGGGACTGAGGTAAGTGTCAGCTGAAGCAGAGAAAAGAGCTGGGAAAATGTGGATCTGACCTTGGCTCTGTGCCCTTGGCAAGTCACTTAACCTCTTTGCACCTCAGTTTTCTTATCTGTATAACAGGGATAATCCCCAACTCATATGGGAGTGCTATAGAGGATCAAATGAGAGAAGTCCTATATAATATGAAAAGAACCAATAACTCTGCAGAGGGCAGCTTGGCAACAGCCATCAAAATCACAAATGCATTTATCCTCTGACCCAGCAATCCCTCTTCTACATAGCTATTCTGTAGCTCTATCTCTAACTTACAAAATAACATCTGTACAATGCAACACAGTATGTAAGAGCAAAGAACAGAAACAAGGCTAGGCAATGAGTTTCATAAATTAGGATGTACTCCATACAGTGGAATGCTATGCAGCTGTAAGAAATCGAGGAAGCTCTTTAAATGGAAAAATCTCCATGGCAAAATGAGGATAATAATAGGAGCATAAAAAGATTAAATGAGTTAATATATATAAAAGGTTAGACTAGTGACTAGCATATGATGAATGTTCAATATTTGTATTATTATAATGTATATTTTAAATAAAAAAAAATTGGGGTGCCTGGGTGGCTCATTCGGTTAAGTCTGCCTTTGGCTCAGGTCATGATCTCAGGGTCCTGGGATCAAGCCCCGAATTGGGCTCCCTGCTCAGCGGGAAGCCTGATTCTCCCTCTCTCTCTGCCCCTCCCCCTGTTCATGCTCTCTCTCTCAAATAAATAAATAAATAATCTTTTAAAAATAAATAAATAAAATCAATAGGATGCCACCTATTGTGTAAGAATGAACAAAAGTAAAAATATATTCACATTTGGGGAGCCTCGGTGGCTCAGTCGTTAAGCGTCTGCCTTCGGCTCAGGTCATGATCCCAGGGTCCTGGGATCGAGTCCCACATCAGGCTCCCTGCTCGGCGGGAAGCCTGCTTCTCCCTCCCACTCCCCCTGTCTGTGTTCCTGCTCTCGCTGTCTTTTTCTCTGTCAAATAAATAAATAAAATCTTTAAAATATATATATATATTCACATTTGGTTGTATTTGAATAAAAACATCTTAGAAGGACATACAAGTTAATAAAAGTAGTATGGATGGGGCAGGGCAGAGATGGAGTGAGACATTTCACTGTAAGCCTTTTAAATTGCTTTCATGTTTGGGGTGCCTGGCTGGCTCGGTCAGTTGAGCGTGTGACTCTTGATCTCAGGATTGTGAGTTTGAGCCCCATATCGGGGGTAGAGATTACATTAAAATATTCTTTTGTTTTAATGAAATCTTTTGATTGCTTTCATGTTTGAAGCTTGTGAATGTATTACCTATTTTTAAAATGAAAGAACAGAATACTAATAAATGTGGGGAACTATATAGCATGTCGAAATAAACGGAGAACCAAATAAAACCTCCTGTCATTTTCCCTGCTTTGGACCCATGGGAGGGGCTGAGTCTGAAGTTAGCCTCCCTTCCTTAGAAAGAGTGTTCCAAGCCTGGGAGGGGTACGCTAGGGTAGTAGTCTGGCTGGCGGGAGAGCAAGACCTTTTGGGTTGACCACAGTCTCTGCTGGGCCCTATTCCTAAGCCCTTTCTGCCCTAAATGGGGTCTCCCTAGGAAAAGTGGCCACTGCTCCCCGACTGGCTGGAAGCAGACAATGGGCAGCATCTCTGTGAGGTGGTTGGCTGGCATCAGAGCCCCAGCCTTCTGATAAAACTGAGGAGCAGACCATAAACTGGAGTGACCCATCGAGGGGCTGCCACCTGAGACCAGAACTGAGTTCCTTGGCCTAGGATTCCTTCACTCTCACTCAAGGAACACTCACTGAACCAAATGAGGGCTTGGCACTTTGTGGGAGGCGAGGTGAAGTGGGCATGTGCCCACAAGGAGCTCCATGACAAAAGCCCGAACTTAACACAGACAAAGAGAAGAATAGCTCTAAAGCAAAATGACAGTTATTTGCTCCTGGACTACTCAAAAGAATGAGCTAAACCAGCATAGAATTAATAAGAAGTTGCTGCAGAAGGTGGCTGGAATACACCAGAATTAAGAGTAGAAAATTGCTTAATTCTATCCCAGCAATTCAAACGAAGAGAAATATGGAAAAAAATTTCCATGCTCTCATTCACAAACAGCAATTTTCAAATGCTTAAAAAAAAAAACAACTTCTGACATAATTCTAGCAAAAAATATACATATGGAAAAAAGACAAAACTCCATTGAGAGAGAAAGTCTAAAAAACAGAAAAATGTACCAAGGTCCCAATTGGAGAGGCTAAATATTATGAATATCAATTCTTCTCAAGTTAATATAAAGATTTAAGGCAATTTCAATCAAATTACAGATGAGATTTTGAAACTTCACCAACTGATTCTAAATTTCACAGGATGGAAAAAATAGGATGGAATAGTTAAGAAATTTTGGGGAAATCAGTGTTAAGAAGGGGAATTTTCTCTGCCAGATAACGTAAGATAGAACTACCATTTTAAAAAGAGTATGTGTGGGGCGCCTGGGTGGCTCAGTTGGTTAAGCGTCCAACTTGGTTTCAGCTCAGGTCATGATCTCAGGGTCGTGAGATCGAGCCCCATGGCGGGCTCTGCACTAGGCGTGGAGCCCACTTAAGATTCTTTCTCTCCCTCTGCTCCTCCCCCCAAACTGTGTGCTCTTTCTCTCTCTCTCAAATAAATAAATAAATCTTAAAAAAAAAAAAAAGGAGTATGTGTGGTACTAGTCTCAGAGTAAAGAGAAAGATCAGAGAACAGACCATATAGGCCTTGGCATCTATAAGAATGTGATAGTTTATGGAATAAAGAAAGCATCCCACACTAATAGACATTAAACAATTCCATTCAACAACTGGAATGGAGGAAACTGGCTACCAAGGGGCAAAAAGCAAGTTAGAGCTTGCTTCATACATCACAGTACAACACATTTCTGATGGGTTACAGAGTTAAGCATGAACCGTGGCACCATAAAGATACAATAGTTAACTATTAACTTACGATAGTAAAGACCTTATAACCACTGAAGAAATGGCAGAAATCATACAATCGACAGATAGGACTACCTAAAACTCAAAACTACGTATCTTCTGGAAAGACATTCACAGCTTCCTATCATGAGAAAAGCAAGTTACGGAATGCTACGTGCTGTTCATTTTGTTTTAGATGATTATAGAGATTGCAAGAAGGAGAGCAAACAGTCTATATTGATGGGAGTTAGTAACTTCTTTCTCTTTCTCCCTCCCTACTTTTTCATCCATTTAGATCTTCCAAAAACTTCCATAATTACTTCGAAGTGAAGGAGCCTGGACTTTAAATAGGAGGCAATGGAGACCTCAAAAAAACATTCCATCTAGGAATTACAGAGCTCTTCCTCTTCTTCCCTGAGATGGATTGTTTCGCTTATCTGTTTATGACTGTTCAGTGAATTGACTATGTTGTTGATATTTTAATAAAAGCCTCAACATGTTTCCTGGGTTCTCAGTCTCCCCATCCGAAAGCTGCCTCTGTCTAAATTGCTGTGCCAGAGGCCATGTGACAGCAGGAGGGTACGGCTTCTGGAAGTGGACAGCCTTGGACCTGAATCTGAGCCTTTCCATTCCCAGCGACAAGGCCTTGAGTAAATGACGTTCTCTTTGTGGAGTCTGAACTTCCCCATCTATAAAATGGGGATAGGTAAGGATGCCTCATAGACTGTTGCAAGGACAAAGACGGGCTGGTGTATGTGAAGTCGCCCGCATGGTGCCAGGTCCACACTGGACATTCTGGAACCATGAAAGAAGGGGAGGCATTAACTACACATGTACACATGGCAGGGACAGCCCTTCTATTGGTGCATGACCCTCTCAACCCCAAACAGTGAGGAAACATCACACTGAGTCCCACTGCGGTCAGGCCACCCCAGGGCAGCCACAGCCCACCGAGACCAGAGCGGCATGCCACTCCTGCTGTTCTAGGAAACAGGGGAGCTCGGACCCGCACAAAGCAAAAATCCTATGAAGGTGGGGCCTGTGGGGGAGAGCTGGCCCCAGAGCAGGACTCCAGGGCAGGGCCCGGCTTTGCTGAATGGCAACTGAAAAACTCCCTCCTCTACCACCCTCCCTCTACTAGAATGGCGGGGAGCTTTCACTTTGGTGGAGTAGGAAAAGGAGCAGCCTCCTTTGGAGACTCAAATGATTAGCTAGAGGGCAAGTAAAGAGACCCATCAGTCATTTACACAGGAGTATGAATGCATTTAATGAGACTGGTTTCCTGCGCTCTGCTGGGGAACAGAGCTGAGGAAAGATTTCTGAAGCCGGGAGAGGAGCTGGGTAATTGCAGAGCCTGGGATACTGACAGTGAAAGCATTATTCCTGATGACCTCCCCTCCTCCAACCATTCATTGGTTGAGAAGGTGGTGGAGAGACGGGAGAACCTGAGGGCTCAGAGAGGAAGATACTAGAAAAGAAGCAGCAGGGAAAGCAGAGGAGAAAGTCTTGTCTGTTTCACACTATCATCTTATGCCGATCTCACACCCAAGAATGACGATGCTTTTCCTTCCCTACTCGTTTCTAGGCAGTCCCTGCTCCCAAGTCGGAGGGTGGCACATCCATGGTAGACAGTGTTCCGAGAGGCCACATCACTGCCCTACTTACGGCAGTGAACAGCACTACCACTGAAAGGCCACTCAAGCCAGAGACCAGGGGACTACCCCCCCAACTTCAACAGCTCATCATTAATTCTTGTTGATTCCTTTCAGTTACTTAAAAAAAAGATTATTAAACACCAACAATATGCAGGCATGGCGCTAGGATATAAAGGTGCTTAGATGTAAAGGTTGAATCCCGGTTCCTAAATTTGTCCCATCAGTTCCCATTGCTACCACCTTTGTTCTTGCCTCAGTCACAACTTACCTCCTTTGCGCTGTCCCCTAAGGCCACCCTGCCTCTGGTCGCTCCAATCAACCCTTCCCAGTGCCACCAACATGATATTTCTAAAATGTGATGATCATCAAACACTGAGATGACCACAGTGATGCCCCTCACAAGTACACTCAAAACAGTATCAAGTGCGGGCGCCTGGGTGGCTCAGGTGGTTAGGCGACTGCCTTCGGCTCAGGTCATGATCCTGGAGTCCCGGGATCGAGTCCCGCATCGGGCTCCCTGCTCGGCAGGGAGTCTGCTTCTCCCTCTGACCCTCCCCCCTCTCATGTGCTCTCTCTCTCATTCTCTCTGTCTCAAATAAATAAATAAATAAATAAATAAATAAATAAATAAATAAATAAAAAACAAAAAAAACCAGTATCAAGTGCAAGACACTTTTAAAGCATCACATGAGTTATATGTTAATAAAGGAGATTTAATTGTTGGAACACTGTTAGATAACTTGGGGGAATTCACTGAGTTTTATAACAATGCACTACAATTATACAGTATTGAATACTAGTGAACATTGATGAAACAGGAATTTATGTGCCAGGAAATGTTGCAAGACAAAGGTTTATCACATAGACAAGTACAGTGATCGCCAAACTATTTAAATCTGATCTAATTTGGGGTGCCTGGGTGGCTTAGTCAGTTGGGCATCCAATGCTTCGTTTCAGCTCAGATCATGGCTCAGGGTAGTGAGATCTAGCCCTGCCATTGGGCTCAGCCTCTTCCTCTGCCCCTCTCCCCGCATGCATACACTCTCTCGCGAGTGCTCACTCTCTCACAAATAAATAAATACATATTTATATCTGATCTAATTTCAGTAAAGGAGATGGAAAGCTAAAACAATTAATTAAAGCCATGAATGAGAAAAACATTATCTGATGATTAAGTTAACAATAACTTAACACTGTATTAGTTAGGTGACATATGGTATAACAAGGCAGCTCTTCTACTTAGCCATACCAATCTTGAAATACTTTTCCAACTCCAACAGCTTTGGGAGAACAAATCCAAATTGTAAAAGATGCCAAAGCAGGAATTTGTTAAAGACTAAAGTATATCATTAAATGTTAACAGAATCTGGTAAAATAGAAAACAGGCAGTAACTCCTTATGTGCAGCAAACAATTTTGATAGTCTCAAGTACTTTTTTTTTTTTAAAGATTTTATTTATTTATTTGAGAGAGAGAATGAAATAGAGAGAGCATGAGAGGGGGGAGGGTCAGAGGGAGAAGCAGACTCCCCGCTGAGCAGGGAGCCCGATGCGGGACTCGATCCCAGGACTCCAGGATCATGACCTGAGCCGAAGGCAGTTGCTTAACCAACTGAGCCACCCAGGCGCCCGATAGTCTCAAGTACTTTTATCACAATGTGTACAAAATGATTTTATGTAACTCTGAGTGTATACTGTGGTTCTGATCCTCATTACTGATTCAATGATCATTAAATAAATCAGTTCCCCCCAAATTATAGTAATACTGTTAAGATTATGAATTGGAAAAACCTGGAAATAATAAATTAAAAATTGTAATACTAATGGTGATAGAGGAAAATGAGGAGGAAAAGGAAGAGGAAAAAAGAGGAAGAGTAAGAAAATTTCACTGAAATAAAAACACTTTTATTATTATTATTATTTTATTTTCTAAGATTTTATTTACTTATTTGAGAGAGAGAGAGAGGGAGAGAGAGAGAGTGATGCACGGGCAGGGGGAGGAGCAGAGGGAAAGGGAAGGGGGAAAGAATCCCAAGCAGACTCCATGCTGATTCAGAGCCCGACGTGGGGCTTGATCTCTCCACCCTGAGATCATGACCTGAACTGAAATGAAGAGTCAGAGGCTTAACTGACTGAGCCACCCAGGCCCTCTGAAATAAACAGAATTTTTATTTTTATTTATTTATTTTTAAAGATTTTATTTATTTATTTATTTGAGAGAGAGAATGAGAGAGAGCACATGAGAGGGGGGAGGGTCAGAGGGAGAAGCAGACTTCCTGCTGAGCAGGGAGCCCGATGCGGGACATAAACAGAATTTTTAGATTGAAGGAGCCTGCCAGGTTCCAGAATAATTTGATACAAAATGCTCAACACCAAGACAGTTTGGTTAAATTAATAAACTTCAAGAATGAAAATGTCTTTAGGTATCAAGACAGAAAAAGCAAATAAATTTGGCCTCAGGCCTCTCCTCATGAACATTTGACACTGGAAGACAATGCAGCAGTCTACAAAATTCTACAGGCAACAGTGTGATCCAGGTACGTTATACCTAGCGAAGGTATTATTCAAGTAGAAGAGCAACTGATAGACATTTTCAATACCAAGAGACTCTAGGAATTTAGACTGCTTATTGACAACATCCATCCAATTAAGAGTCGAATCAAAATAAAGAATTTGCAAGAAGGAATGCCAAAGTACAAGGGCCAGGGCCATGCATGGGAGCCATCTTAACATAGAACCAAGACAGGTAGATGGGAGTGGGCCATCCTGATCTTCTTCAGCAGAGACTCCATTACTACTGTCTAAAATGGAAGTGTTTCATTAAAAACAAATATAAGGACTCCAACCTCTTAATGTATTAGCAATAGTTTTTTTTGTTTGTTTGTTTTTTGCTTTTTTTGTTTTTTTTGCTTACTCAGATATTTTAGGAAACATTTTAGGATGAAGAAATATTTCTTTGAAGTTTAGTTAGTCCAATTTTACATCAGTATCTTTTGCTTTTGTTAAAGTCAAGGGAAATTAGGGGCGCCTGGGTGGCTCAGTTGTTAAGCATCTGCCTTCGGCTCAGGTCATGATCCCAGGGTCCTGGAATCGAGCCCCGCATCAGGCTCCCTGTTCGGTGGGAAGCCTGCTTCTCCCTCTCCCACTCCCCCTGCTTGTGTTTCCTTTCTCACTGTGTCTCTCTGTCAAATAAATAAATAAAATCTTTAAAAAAAAAAAGTCAAGGGAAATTAAATTTATTATTGCTTAAATAGCATGCTTCCTTTCGATAATCCACTTCTGAGGGAAAAACCACTCTGCGTTCTAAACAAGCAACTTGCAGAATCCTTCTTTGCACTTCAGCCTGGTTGTGAGTTGAGGACTGCCTGAAAGCAGGCCAGCAGTGCCAGGAAATGTACACATAGTTTGCGGTCAGGAACCCGTGCACCCATTCGGGCCTTGGCTCAGACAAGACCCCTCTTTGGGTTAACTCCCGTTAATGCACTGGCCTCTTGCCTCATTTCTACAGTGGGAACGGTTCTCTGCTCCTCAATAATCTTTCAAGAAGGTATGAGAATTAAGATGACAATCCAGGAAAAACAGCTCAAAAGACAGGAACGTACTGTTATATTAACAATATACGTATTAACTCCAACCAGAAGAGCCCATTCTCTGCCCACATAGGAAAAGGGAAAGCTTTCTGTTGGAAAGGGACTGCCCAGGTGCCAAGGGGTTGGGGAGCTTCACTTGAGGCTGGCTTCAGACCTGTCCCCTGCACAGACAGGTGGCTGATCCAATCAGAAACACACTCAGACTAGGCTTAGAGTTCGGGAAGAGATTCTTGCTCCTTCCCGCTGGATTTGAGGATGAGGGTGCGTACAAGGGCCTCTGGAGGGGCTGTAATCATCTGGCAAGCAATAGGGAGAAAGCCTTCTGTGAATGGAGCTGACTTGGAGGAAAGCCACATCCCAAGAAATACAGAGAAAATAGGGCCTGGTGCCACAATTTGAATATCTAATCAAGTAGGGTCAGAAGCCAGCCACAACCTTATTCACTTTATTTTTTTTAATTATTATGTTATGTTAATCACCATACATTACATCATTAGTTTTTGATGTAGTGTTCCATTCACTTCTTACAGAAGCCAGTCATTCATTTTTGCTTAAGATAAAAATCTGTTACTGATTTACACATTTGTTTCAGTTGTAACTCATACAAACGACACTCCTCAACGTACAGCTCTCATGTCCCTTTACCCACACATTCAACCAAATCTAACTTCGAGCTCCACCGCCCCCCCGCACCCCACCTGCCACCAGGAAATGAAAAGCAGTTGCTCTTGGTGATGAAAACAAGTCCCCTGGGTAAGTTCATAGAAAAACCTGGAAATGGATTATTTGTACCCTAACTCTGGCAGTAGCCTTCCTCCTGTCCATGTGGTGCTCCTGGGCCAGCTCTCAATCCCAGTAAGATCATCAATCCCCAGGGAGAGGCAATTTACTGGTAACTTCTACAGAGGGTACCAAGAAGGCCCCAGGAAGCCAGACACCTGCAGTGCAAACTTTCAGGAGGCATTTGCTTGGTTCATGAGGTCAAGGGGGCTCCTTAGGGTTGGCCCCTGTGGCATGTGGCCTTCCTCCCCTGAGCCCTGACCCTCAGTGGGCCCATCAGGATGTCTTTTCCATTCTCTTCTCGTTAGCAGCCCTTCCTTGCCACCAGCTCCGCCGCTGCATGCTGTCTGCCTCTGCCCTGAACCTCCCCCTGGGCTGTCCAGCCTGCTTCTCCCTGACCTCTTGTGAATCATGCCAACTTCCGGTCTTAGGAATTCTATCCCCAGTTTATGATCTCATCACACCTTTCGTTTTTTGTTTTTTTTTTTTAAGATTTTATTTATTTGCGAGAGAGAGAATGAGAGACAGAGAGCATGAGAGGGAGGAGGGTCAGAGGGAGAAGCAGACTCCCTGCCGAGCAGGGAGCCCGATGCGGGACTCGATCCCGGGACTCCAGGATCATGACCTGAGCCGAAGGCAGTCGCCCAACCAACTGAGCCACCCAGGCGCCCCTCATCACACCTTTCAAACTGGATTAATAGGTCTTTTGTTTTTTTCCATTCAACTAATTCAAATGCTTTCTGGCTACAAAGCTTTGATGGACTAATTCCCTTACCCCATCCCAGGCAGAATCCACCTTGAGCACAGAGCCCTGTGTGGGGCTCAAGCCCACAACCCCAAGATCACGACCTGAGCCAAAACCAAGAGTCAGACGCTCAACCAACTGAGCCACCCAGAAGCCCTTCTGTGTAGGATTTTTAGGCAATCTGGTCAGGTTTTTGAAGTCATCCACATCGCCAAGCTTTGGGATCTGACACCCAGATATGGGTCTCAGCACCACCTGCTGTCCTAGACCCATAATACTCTTGGGTGGAAGGCACTCCCCAGCACTCCCAAATAGGCTGGCAGCCACCTTGACCTCCAGGTCAGGCAGGCCCTGGGAGTGTGAGATTTGGGCCTTTTCCCCAGCCTTCCATCTCTGCATTCTTGCAGGCCTCACCCCCACCTGGACCATGGCCTCCGTCTCCTAATGGGGCTCCCTTTTCTCTGGTGCAGATTCTTTGCTTCAGTCTCTGCTGGGTACATATACCCAACAGTATGGTGGTCAATCTGTTCAAATTCTTTGTGGAATGGGGTGAAATGTAAATAAGCATGCAGCCAAACAATCATATGGGCCTCTGGTCTCCCAAATTTACCCACTTCACAGAACCACAGTGCAGAGAGAATCTGATCCTCCCACCCTCTGCCTTAACACCCACCAATGGCTTCCAACAGAGCCCCTCCTTGGGTCCCCATCAAAGTATGTTCTATAGGCCATTCACTGGTAAAACAAGGACTGCATGAAAAAGGAGCAAGCTGAGAACATTCTATGTCTCAGAAATGATAGGATCGAGTCCTAACTCCAAGCCCCCCATGTCTGACTCCAGCTCCCCCTTTCAGCCCCTGCCTTCAGGCATCCCCTTTACTTGCAATTCCTGAAATGCAGCAGACTAGTGCTTCTGCCTTTGTAGCTGCTGCCTGGCCCACCCCACCCTGCCCCTGATGCCATTTCTCCTTTTTTACGCATCAGGCTAAAGGTGACACCCTCTTGGAAGCTGCCTTCCCCAGCCAATGCCTTTTCTAAGATGACTTGCTTTTGCACCTGCGCTCCTCCTCCCTTCTGCCCTTAACAAATGACAGAGCACAGACAGCGAGGTGAGCCCTGTGCCGAGCAGGGACAGAGGTAGAGGACAGTGTGAAATTACCCAAGCTCAGGGTGAGCAGGTTTCCTATTGGCACTTTACAGCCTTGACTGTTAGTTGCAGATCTGGTTCTTTTACCAGACTGTGACCTCACAGAGCACCAGGCCTGTGTCTGTTCATAGTTATACCCTAGTGCCTAGTAGACGGCCTGCCACATAGGAGGAAGCAGGCTGGAAAAACGTACTCCATGGAAGTGGCGATCAATGCCAATGGCCCCAAGGCAGACACCGCCAGGCTGAGTTCTAAGTCTAAAGCCACCTCTGGTGCTGCTCCCCACCCTGAGTCCTAAATCAGCCCAGTGTTTAAAGGATGAAGTGATTTATTACTGCACCGTGACCTGAAGAAAGCTGTGGGTTATTTATGGCACTGAAGTTTTGTGCAGAAAACAGAAGTTGAGGGTATCCAGTAACCACTGGCAAACTGTGAAACAATGTGAATTGTGTCTGTGTATGATTTTTTTTTTTTAAAAATGTTATTTTATTTTTTTACTTAGTGAGAGAGAGAGAGAGCGTGCAAGCGTAGGTGGGGTAGGGAAGGGGCAGAGGGAAAAGGAGAGAATGCCAGGCCGAATCCACCTTGAGCACAGAGCCCTATGTGGGGCTCAAGCCCATGATCCCAAGATCACGACCTGAGCCAAAACCAAGAGTCAGATGCTCAACCAACTGAGCCACCCCGAAACCCCTCTGTGTAGGATTTTTAGGCAATATGGTCAGGTTTTTGAAGTCATCCACATTGCTCAAGGGACTGGAATCCTGCCCTCTTGGCTGGACCAGCCTTGCCCATTGTACCTAGAGAGAAACCCACCCCAACCCCTACGTCAAACCACTTGGAAGCTACTAACATCTTGTTTAGAAATAAGAAAGGGGACATCATTTAGGTATAAAAGGGATTTTTAAGAACTCAGGATGAACTGGAAAATTTTCCAGAAAATCTGATTCAAGACCCATAACAGACCAATACCAGGGAGAAAATCTACTCTTCAAAAAAAGCACCAGTTTCAGATAGTTTTTCAGGAAACTTCTATAAACCCAAACTACATATGTTCTTTAGCTGTTCTAGAGCAGAGCAGAGAAATTATAGGAATAGGAATTTAACGTTGACTCAGTACTTAATATGTACCAGGCACTGTGCTAAGCAATTTGTGTGTGTGTGTGTGTGTGTGTGTGTGTATACCATGTTCAAAAAAGCTACAAATTCACGGAAAGATATTAGTATAAAATGGGTCAAAAACCTTGAAAGAAATCATACGTATTCATAAAAATCGATCGCATTTATAAATATAGATAATAGCCTAAATAAAACAGGGTTGAATGGAATCTAGCTATGAATTAAAATAATAGTATATCAGGACCAAATAGGGTGTTTCCTCCTGGGAATTAAAAAAGTGGCTCAACATAAAGAAACACTGCTATATAATTCATCACACTGAAAGGTAAAAGGACACCTTCATAGAATCCCAAAGAACACCCATTCCTGAGTTAAAAATAAAACAAAATAGCAGCCACAAAAAACTCTTAAGCTAGAAGTGGGAGGCAACTTTCTGAATGTGATTTTGTAGTTACCTAAGGAAGCCAATAATAAACAGCATAGTAAATAAGAAAAACTCTCATGAAAGCTAGGAATAAAATACAATTGTCTTCTCTTCTTTTCTTTTTTTTAAAGCTGCCTTTTCTAACCACTTCCTCTCACTCTTCAATAGTGTTCTGAGGGTCCTAGCTAACAAAACAAAGCTACAAGGAGGTAATATGTGTAAATCCTGGAGAGAAAAAAAGTTTTTATTCTTTGCAGATGACACGATTTGTTTACCTAGAAAATCCAAAAGAATCAATTGGAAAAACTTACAAGAATAAAAGAGCTCAATCAGATGGCTGATATAATAAATTAGGAGGATTAAAGGATGTTAATGATAACCAGCTAGAAATGGTAATGGAAAAGGTTTTATTCACAGGGTCATTAAATACTATAAATTTAACTATAATTTGAAAGTTCAAGAGGTATGTCCATAAAACTATAAAACTCAAAAGATATAATCAGAGATGAGGACAACTCTCCCCAGATTTAATACAGTTTCAATCAAAATCTCAGTGAATACGTAAGTTCTGAAATTGCATCAACTCTAAGAACATAAGAAAAGCAAAAGCACTTCTGAAGAAGAATGGGAATTTGCCCTTCGGAATTCCCTATGACAGTAAGGATTAGCGTAGGAATAGTCAGATCATCAGCACAGAACAGATATTTACAAACATACCCGTGATTACTTGGGTATTTAGTACAGGATGAAAAGGGCATTTGAGATGAAGGCAAGAGTGGATTATCCAATAAAAGTTGTTGAGAGAACCAGCTTTCAATTTGGAGAGAAAAGCAAAGTGAGGAATCCTACTTTATACCACAAAGAAAAATAAATTCCGTATGAATTAAAGATTCAATTATAAACATAAAACCATGAGATTGTTAAAACAGAATATAAGAAAAGTATTTTTAACATTGGCCTGGGGAAAATAAATCTTTCCTAGCATGATCGAAGCAGGATAGCATACAGGAAGAGACTGGATTCTATAAAACGAAACACTTAAACACAATCCCTCATAGGAAATGAAATGAAATGACAAAGGTCAACAGGAGAAAACGTTTGGACTGTTGGCTCTTGAAATTAGAGACTGATTTCTTGAAGAAAAAAACCAAACAGGCGAAGGACCTAAATAGGCAATTCACAAATGAAGAAAAAAAACAATGGCCAATAAACATCTAAAAAGCCACTAAATCTGAATCTTAACAACAAACAAGAAAATCCAAATTCTAATGTCTGTCTGTTGAGGAATCTGCCAGAAAGGCACTCTAGTAGAGCAGGTGGTGAAAGTCCCAGCCGGAAGCAAGCCACAGGAAGCAAGCCACACTGAGCTTTAGCAGGAGTGCAGTTCTGAGTGTGTCCCCAGTGGGCAAAGAATACCTTAGCTACGCAGATCCCCAAGCAGCACTGCTAAGAATCTTACAGGAGCAATCTATTGAGAGCAGGAAGAGTTCATGTAAGTATGCTCCCTTTTTGGCTAAAAGGGGGAAAATTAGAATTTATAAGACTATATACCCCTACCTGTGCATATATTCACAAAGAAACTCTGGAGACATTAAAAACTGGTAACAATGGTCAACTGTGGATGGACGGGGGGAGGGAGAAGTGGTAGAAATTAAGCAGATGGGGACAAAGTGAAATGGAGACTTTGCCCCCTCTCTTTATAAATTGTGTAATTTTTTGAACCATACAAATGTATTATCAAAAATATTGAATTAAAATCCTGTGCTGTTTAATAAAAATAAGTTTTAACTGGATTCAATTGCTTTTTTTTTTTTCCAAATAGACATTCCAAGATACTACGGTGTTATGGTTTTGACTTTTCAGACAGAAACTACCTGCATCTCATTGAGAATCTAACTGTACACCCATACTCCATGGCCAGGAAATGGAAAATTCCACTGTAAGACTTTCTAAAGGGCAGTTTGGTAACATGTATCAAAGTGTAAAATTTTCATACCCCTGAATTGCAATGCCATTTCCAAAATTTACCCTGAAGAAATGACTGGATAAGTGTGTAAAGATGATTCTGCAGCATTATTTATTACAGGGGGAAACTGTTTAGGATTACTATCCATTTGCATGGGATAACATAAACCGTGGTCATGGCCCCAGATGCTGCCAGTCTGTGGACCACACTCTGAATTGCAAGACCCTAGAAGCTCCTTATTCCACGTTCCCAGCTGCGTGACTCTTTGGATCTCTGCTCCCCGCACCTTCCACCCGGCTCTCAGATGTGCCACCCCACCCTGGGCCGGCGGGCTCACCTCGTCAGCATAGGGGTGCGGTGGTTGGGATTCGAGCAGAAGATGTTGTTGGACTTGCGCGTGCCGTCTAGGAACTCCCGCACCGACTGGCTGCGGAGCTCCGCCAGGGGCCGGGCCTCATGCTTGAGGAACCACTGGTGCGCCTCGAAGCACTTGGCACAGAGGAGCTGCTCGCACTCGAAACACCAGAAGTCCGCAGGTTCTTTGCAGCGGGTGCAAATGGCCTGCGCGTCCACGATCTGCCTGTACACGGACAGGCGCCGCTGTAGACTCTCGAAGAAGACGTTATCCAGGGCCAGCGAGTCAGTGCCTAGGGGCCCGGGCGCCTGGCAGATCGGGCACCGCATGCCCGGCGCCTCCAGGCATCCTGAGCACAGCGTGTGCAGACAAGGCAGCAGCTTGGGGCACTTGGCTTCGACCTGGCAGCCCTGGCAGCGCAGGAACTGGAACTCCTCCTCCATGGCTTGCTGGGGGACCAGAGAGGTGGGGGTGAGGCCTGAAATCCAGGAGCCCCCACCCACCAGACCCACTCCTGTGGCTGGAGGCTGGAGTGGGACTCCAATATTCCATTCTGCGCAGTCCTTGGATGATAGAAAACCCAGGCTTACCAGGACCACACTCCCCCACTTACTCAGGCCTTCCTGCTCTCACTCCCCAACGTCCTGAGCATCAACTTCCCATAAGACAAGAGTACTGGGCCCTGAGATCCCCGGATGGATAGGATAAATCCCTACCTTCATGGGACTCAGTTTAGAAAGGAGATCCATTAAGTGTGTCTCATATAACATCATATAAAGTGCTTAATGTGGTTTGGTGGCTCCTCAAAAAGTTAAACACAGGACTACCATATAACCCAGCAATTTCATTCCTAGATATATTTCCCAAAATAACGGAAAACAAGTACCCAAACAGATACTTGTACACCCATGTTCATAGCACTGTTATGCACAAATAGCCAAAAGGTAGAAATAAGCCAAGTGTCCATCAATAGATGAATGGATAAACAAAAGTGGTCTACGCGTTCAAGGGACTATCATTCAGCTTTAAAAAGGAAGGAAGGGCGGCCTGGTTGGCTCAGCTGGTGGAGCATGTGACTCTTGATCTCCGGCTTGTGAGTTCAAGCCCCATGTTGGGTGTAGGTTACTTAAAAATAAAGTCTTTACCAATAAATAAATGAATAAATGAACAAATGAATGGATAAATAAATAAAATGAAAAGGAAGGGCATTCTCATACATGCTATGAGAACCTTGAAGACATTTATGCTAAGCAAAATAAGCCAAACACAAAAGGATAAATATTGCATGGTCTGCTTATATGAAATCTAGACTAGGCAAATCCACAGCAACAGAAAGTAGTTTGGAGGTTATCAGGAGCTGGGACAAGGGGGTAATAAGGAGCTACCGCCTAAGGAGTAAAGTTTCTGTTGGGGGTGATAAAAAAAATTCCAGAAATGGTGGTGACGGTTACCCAACGTTGTGAATACAGTTAATGCCACTGACATGTACACTTAAAAATGGTTAAGTTTTGGGGGGCCCGGCTGGCTCAGTCAGTGGAGCATGCAACTCTTGATCGCAGGAAGTTCGAGCCCCACACTGGCAGTAGAGATTACTTACAAAAAATAAAATCTTCAAAAACATGGTAAGGGTAAGTTTTATGTTATGGATATTTTATAGCAAAAAAAAAGTGCTTAATACAGTACCTGGCACATGAGGAGTGTTCATAATTAAGTAATAATTACTCCTAGTTCTAATAATGCAAATAATAAAAGTTACTGCAAGATGGTACTTTCATGAAGGGGAGCCAAAGGGCCTGGGAGAACATAGAGCAAGTGATGTAAGTAATTCCTTTGCGGGAGGAGGGCAGCTGGGGAGTTTTCCGGGAGCGGACTGAGGAGGAGGACCTAGTAAGCCCTTCTGGTCAAAGCGGGGAGGGGTGGGGGGCTGGGCACGCAGGGTGTTCCAAGAGAAGGATCCTGGAGGTATCCTAGTGGAGAAACCACCACAGGAGCTCTGAGGCCTTAGCCAAGGCACTTCTCTCATCTGGGCCAGTTTCCCGCTTTCTGATCTGGGAACTTGGGTTTTGGTTTTCCACACGTGGGACATCCCCCTGGCTCCGGGCCTGCGCAATAGGGCTACTCCCGCCATTCTCCCTAATCTGTGCACCTTCATCTGAGGCAAGGGCTTAAGGGGCGAGTCGCCAGGATGGACAGAAGAGTCCAGTCCCAAGTGTCACGGACCCTCAGCGTCCTGCCCCCTGTTCGTGGAGAATCCCAGCCGGGAGAGCCTCCCCTAATTCATCCTGTTGCCCTTTTCTACTCTCACGTACCCCTCCCTACCCCAGCCAAGAAGGTCAGGACCCAATGTCTGGTTTTCTCTCTGTGTCACTCTTTAAGGTACTTGGTCAAGTTGCCCTCTCCCTTCCCACCTCTCCCCGCACCGTAGCAAATCAACAAAGCCTAAATCCCATCTCCCCAAACCCAGTAGTACCTCCGCAGGGCTGTGGCTGGGGCTGGGCTGATGGCCTTCGGAGACGGACTCCGGGGGAGGCATGGTGGGCGTGTGGGGCAGTGCGGGGTCTTGCTGGGGACCCGGGGACCCGACGGGCGCAGGCTCCTGCTGCATGGATCACAGAACAGTTTCGATTCTCGGTTTTGAGCTTGAGAGGCGGGAGGGGAAGCGGAACGAGATCGGCGCCAGACGCCAGGGTCGGCCCAGCCCGTGCGAAAGGGGCGGTGCCCGCTCAGGGCCCGCCTCCCGAGAGGAAGTGAGACAGAGCGGAGGGGCGGTTCTAGGGGCGGAGAGGCCGGCGGTGGGCTTTGAAGACACGCCCAGAGCCGGAGGGAGGAGTGGGAGGAGACAGGACGCTCAGGTGACCTGGGGGTAAAGGGACCGTGGCGGAGCAGAGCAGAAGGGAGGCAGCGGCCGCCCTCGGCTTTGAGCCCGGCCACAGAGATGAGGCACAGGTGGCCCTGCTTTGGAAGAACTCCAGATCTAATAATGGAAGAGCAGTTACCCAGAAGTTTTCACACAGCAGAGGGACTGGCTGGAAGGGAGATCCTCAGCTGGGACTTGAAGGAACTTGGGGTGGGGAGGGGCGGGGCGGGGAGCGTTTGGACCAGCATGTGCAAAGGCCTGGAGGTTTGAAACAGGAGAGTCTGTTTAGGAACTAGTTTTCGTTATTTTCCGATTTAAGAGGGGACCCATGAGCGGGATCAGGGCTAAGGAGATGGACCAGTTCTGTGGGTGACAGAGAATGAGTTTAGAACCCAGAAACATGACCCAACATGCATGCTGGGACGGTCACTCTGACAACCTAGGACAGGTGGCCTGGTCCAGGACAATGGCTGTGGGATGCAGAGGAGGGATCTGAGTCAGAGACACTGGGAGGACACTGAGTGGAGATGAGGAAAACAAGACGATGCCTTGGGTGACAGCTGGAGAGGCTGGTGAGTCTGAGGCAGAGGGGTCAGGGAGGGAAGGGGGAGAGCTGGTGAGCAGGTATGAAGACCGTGAGGAGAGAGCAAGTTAGCTCTTGGCCAAAGGAGAAGCATGTCAGCTCCCAGCTGGTGAGGGGAGAAAGCACAACTCCAGGCAGCTTCACTGGGCCAAAGGCCCTGGCTTCAAACAGCAAACCATCCCAACCACTGTGCTAACTCCCAGGTACAATTCTGAGTTCAGTTCTGGCTTGGAGCAGACTAGGGATGGTGATGGGACCTTACTCTTGTAAAGCTTATCGTCTGGGCTGTGTGGGGGAAGGGAATGGCAGGGAGAGCCAACTTCCCAGGACTGTGTGAGGCCTCACGGGCCTTACCCTATCCTCCAGCCTGATCAGAACCCTTAGGGCTTTAGAATCAGGCCATCAAACTAGGAAAAGCCAAAGATGGTGAGTAGCCCCTGCAGAAGGGACCTGGAAGAGTCACACCTTGGGGGTGTTATGGGTCTGAGGAGGCAGGGCTGGCATGTGGCTGAGACAAGGAAAGCTTTATTAATTTCTTTGCTCACTTTGAAAGACACCCTGCCCCAACTCCATGTTGAAAATCAATGCTTCTCAGAGTAAATTTACCATTTGCATTTAGATTTTCTCAAGCCATGGAGAGGCAAGTTACCTCTAGGTCAAGTTACCTCTGGATCAAGGGGTGTGCTGTTTCTGGACCTTTGTGATACTCTGGAGGGCCTGCTCAGGGACGCTCTGTGCTATCCCCTCCTTCCTCATTCTGCTGTGCTCCCTGAGGTCTGCACATGAAATTTCTCTTTTTGTGCCAAAGTTCAGGCCCTCCCGCCCCACCTTGACCGCAGTGAGGCTGGCTGCGGGTTCATTCAACAAATAAGTATTGAGATCCACTCTGTGCCAGGCTTGTGGGGCTGTGGGGACGCAAGGAGGGATAATTTGCTGACAGTGCCCAGGAGAAACCCTAATTCTAGATAAGACATCCCAACATTCCCACCCCAGTATGTGAGCTTGCAGCGGGAGTGCTGAGAAGGCTGGTAGCATTTCCTTGATTCTGGAGGAAATTTGCCTCCTGAAAACCCACTCACAAAGCTCACTTTGCCATCCAGCTCCTTTTCCAAGGCCAGGCGGAGCAGGGAGGCACGACTCCTGCGGGCTCGGTCCTCCTGGCGCAGGGGGCGCTGTGGGACGGCGGGAGCCGGCCCGGCTAGCCGCCGCCTCCTGCGCCCGTGGCCAGTGAGACCGGAAGCGGCGGCCGGCAGGGGCGGGCCGGGTAGCGGCCGGCTTCTCTGGCCCGGCAGCGCGGGGGGGGCGCGAGGTGCGCCCCTGTCAAGAGCCATGCTCGGCAGGTCCGGGTACCGGGCGCTGCCCCTGGGGGACTTTGACCGTTTCCAGCAGTCGAGCTTCGGCTTCCTGGGCTCGCAGAAGGGCTGCTTGTCCCCGGAGCGGGGCGGCGTGGGGCCGGGGGCCGGTGAGTGGCCGCCCAGCACAGCGGACCCGGGGCGGGGACCGGCTGGTACCCTCAGGAGTCAGTTGGTCTGGCGCCCTCGCACCCTAAGAGGAGGCATCGAGAGTGGCTACGATGTGGAGAAGGGCCTGGACCGGGCGTTGGGATGCTAACGCTCATCCGCCGTTCCTAGGGCTACTGGGCTCCTGGCCCGGAGCTCTCCCATCTTCTAACAGGCCTCATGCCCTCATTTCTCCTCTCGGCTCGTATCAGCCCTTTAAGCCTGGGAAAGGATTTCAGATTCCCATTTTGAAGATTTATTTATTTGAGAGAGAGGGAGGGAGGGAGGGCGGGTGGAGGGACAGAGGGAGAGAATCTCAAGCAGATGGGGCCAGATTTCAGGGAGTGAGATCACAACCTGAGCAGAAACCTACAGTCGGCAGATTCACCGATTGGGCCATCCAGGAGACCCCTCAAATTCCCATTTTGACCAGAAAGAACCCAGAGTCTAGGCATGGGAGGTCACCACCGCCCTAAGGGCGCTTGGCCACAGAGAAATGGCAGAATCTTCATCCTAGGAGTACTTCTAGATGCCCGAAACTTACGCATCTGCCTGTTTCCTGGTGGATGTGGGCAGGCCCTCAGCTGCCTGTTTTGTCAGCTTTGGTCATCTCTTGCTCCAGAGCCTTGAGGGATTCCCTTGGCCCCCAGGCCAGAGCCCACATGCCTCAGTCTGACAAGCAACCTCTGGAGGATTTGGTCTTTCCTGACCTTCCTGTAATGACAGCCGACCCTCTCCAAGGCTTCCTTTCCTGCAGGGGCCACAGGGGTCAGAGCCAGACAGGAAATGTCCTGGGGCTTGGAGAGCCCAGAGGGCATGGAGTTCCTGGGAGGAATGAGCAAAAGCTCCTGTCTGCTTCCTGCGCAGGCTTGGGAGGGGAAAGAGAGCAGAGGATAACCATGCTAGATTCTGGGGCTTTCTAAGCTCCACTTTCATCCTGGGCTCTTGGTTCTCCAGGGGTCAGGACCTCTGTCTCAGATGAGCCTCATCTTCTTCGTTCCCACCTCCTACCCCAAGCCACTTCAAGTAAAGCATTTGATAGTCCTTAGGGCATTTAAAGGGGTCGGTGAGTTGTGAGCTAGGGAAGAACTTCTTCACCCTCACCGGTTCCTATTGAGCCATTAATGATTTATCCCTTTAGGCTAAGGCATTATCTCCAAAAGGATGCCCTGAAAGCACACTTCTGGGGGTGATGGTAGAGGAGGAATGTGTTCTACCACCAGCATTCAGTTCAGCCCAGCACAGTGTTTACAGATGCCCGGGTGCTCCTGGCTCCCATACCTGGGAGACACTATATATCAGACAAGAGAATTGATCCACATACCCGGCGAGGACAGCATCACATGGATTGGCTTCTCAAATCTAATGGCTGTTGCCTAGCAGAGACTCGGCCCTGTGGAGGTGGGACTTGAGGCAGATTAGTTTTGATGTGTGGGAGGAGGGAACATGCTTAACTAGCATCTGGCTAAAGACAGGAATTAGGCAAGGAGGCAACAGAGAGCCCTGAGAGGGACGAGCCGCTTAAGGGGGAGGTGGGCAAAAGGTGCACTTGACCAACTTCACTCAGCTTGCTGCTGTCCTGCCAGAACCAGTTGGCGTTCCTTGACTGCCTCTGCTCTCTTGTCCCCAGATGCGCCTCAGAGCTGGCCCTCCTACTTCTGCCACAGCCTCATCAGTTTCCTGGGGTTCTTGCTGCTGATGATCACCTTTCCCATTTCTGGCTGGTTTGCCTTGAAGGTAAGGCTGGCTGAGTCAGACTCCAGGGGGACTGGGCCCCACTCTCCATCCTCTGTCCCCTTCCCCTAAATATCACATTATCACACCCCAATGAAATGGGCTGGTCCAGGATTGTTCATTCGTATCTTTTAGATGAGGAAACAGTACTGGGAGCCAGTGAGTGGTAAACAAGCCTTCCCAAACTCCCAAGTCCTGGGGTGTGGACACTGGCTTTAAGGTGCACACAGATATCTTTGCCACACCTTCCTTTCTCTGGGTTAGGCTAAAATTTGAACTGAAAACTACTCCACTTGGCCCAGTAGCAGGTAATGAGTAATAGGAATTCAGGCCTGGTTTTTAGCAAGGGCTGGTGCAGAGGGGAAAGCCACGAGCTATACTTAAGGATCATATCTGAGAGCTGCAGTGAAGGTGAAAGCCCAGGCAGGCCTTGCCCTTTGTGTGGCCCTCGGCAACAGTCAACTTTCTAGAAAGCCTTTGGGTTTGGTGTGGTCTAGAAGGAAGTCTTTAGAAGGTACTAAATCCTAGTCCTAAAAGTGCCACTGAAACAAATACTGTCTGACCTTGGGCAAGTCACCCTCTCTGGGCCTTCATTTCTCAATTTGGACCTATTTACTTCTAAAGTTGGCAAAGTCCTTTGCTTGGGGTTGGAACTGCATTCAGAACTGCATTCAATTCTTGCCTGTTTCACTCAGGGCCTGTGTGATTTTTGAGCACATCATTTAACCTCTCAGAGCCTTGGTTTTCTCTTCTAAAAAGATCTAAGGATAGCTGACACTGACCAAGGCAAAGGAGAGAAAGGGGTGGGGGGTACCTGAGCAGACGCCATTGTCAGCCTAGGCCCAGTACTTTACCCTTTCCCTTACCCTCATGAACAGATTGTGCCCACCTATGAGCGGATGATCGTGTTTCGACTGGGCCGGATCCGCACCCCTCAAGGGCCTGGCATGGTTCTACTCTTGCCCTTCATTGACTCCTTTCAGCGGGTGGATTTGAGGACACGAGCTTTCAATGTCCCTCCCTGCAAGGTGAGGAACTTTTCAGCTCCCCCAGACAGAGGGAGTGGAGCCTTGTGCAGAGTGATTGTGGGAGCCAGTACCTTGGTGTATGAGTAGCCATCAGGGGTAGGGTGGCGGAAGAAACCAGAAAGTTGAGGATGGAGGCAGGGACGACATCCTTGCTCAATGTACCTAATGACAGGCACTTGGGGACATGATTTTCCCCTTGAGGAGCTAGGTACCAGGAGGGTGGGTCAAGTTAGGTGGTCTTGGTGGGCCTGACCTCCCTGCAGCACCAGCCCCTTGAGTGTCTCCTCTTTCATGACCTTCCCTAACAGTTGGCCTCTAAGGATGGGGCTGTGCTGTCCGTGGGGGCCGATGTCCAGTTCCGCATCTGGGATCCGGTACTGTCTGTGATGACTGTGAAGGACCTGAACATGGCCACGCGCATGACGGCCCAGAACGCCATGACCAAGGCCCTGCTCAAGAGGCCTCTGCAGGAGATCCAGATGGAGAAGCTCAAGATCAGCGACCAGCTCCTGGTAGGCAGCTCCTCACATGGTAGAGGTCAGTGGTGGGTCCTGGGCTTGGCTCTGCCTGCCAGGGCACTTTGAGCAAAGCACCAGATTGCTCTGGGCCTCAGTTTACCATATGTTCCAACCTTGGAAGAGCCTGCGGTCTGGGTGGGACTGAGGAACGGAAGATGGGTACAGCCCATGGTGGTCTTGGGCAAGCCTGTCTTGGAGAGGCACAGGGGCCCTGAGAGAGGAGTGGCCTGACCGAGATTCTGAGGTCCTGCCTAACTGCTGGGGTTTCACCCTTCACTGCTTTGCAGGCGTTGCCATGACAACGCTGGGCCTCACAGGCAGGTGGGTGGGTGAAAGGAGCAGGGGCCCTCCTGGCACAGTCACCTTCTGGGGAATTCCGTGCTCCACAGGGCAGCATGTGCATTTTGGGGGCTTTGTGTTCCTTATTTAGAACAAAACAATGTGACACAAGGGCATTTGGACCTTTTTCCTGCCTCTCCACGTGGAATAATTACACCAGAATTCCCCTTGCATCCCTTCTGTGACAGGATAGGGTGGAAATGTGGCATGTGTCACCTGAGGCAGCCTGTCCCCTGCTCCCCATGCTCACCTTGGGCTTTCTCCCATGTCCTAGTGGACCCTGAGTGAGGTTTCCCCTTAGTCCCCTTGGCTCTGTTTTCCCCTGGGGACCTGGGGTTCGAGGACAGGAGGGATGGGGTAATGCCAGTCCCAGAGGTCCCAGTCCCCTCCGGAAGTGAACCAACCCCGTGGAGGAAACTGCCGAGGAGAACGTACCGTGCTCGTGACGCTAGCTCTCACGTGCTGAGCATTTTAGAGTTTACAAGTCCTTTCGCTGCCCACGTGTATCCGCTTTACATTTTGCTGCGAGAGGGCCGATATTATGATTTTATTTTGGAGGGAGGAAACTAAGGACTCAGAAGTTATTTGTCACCCCCCAAGTACCATGGTCAAGGGCAGAGCTGGCCCAGTGGCAGATCACCTGCCCTCCCACCCCCCTACCCCTCAATCCAGCGCTCCATCTTCTACAATTGATAGCAAATTGATAACTTTTATTTATGAAACCACATTCCATTTTAGTGTACTTTTCAGAGGAGAAAGCTGATCTCAGCCTTATTGCTGTCAGGGGCGGGTCGGGGAAGAAACCAGAACACCAGGTGCGTTGTGCAACGGAACTGAGAGAGGCAGTTTGGGGGAAGTCAGTCCCACACCAGGATGTTAGTCGTTTAGGGCCTGTTGCCCACATGGAGTTGGCGCCTGGTAGAGTGGGGTCAGTGCCTGTGGTTACAACGAGTTCTCGGGAACGCCAGCCTGCCTCCCAGAAGCCCTGGGTCAGGCGTACATTTCTCATTCTCACTCCTCTTTCTGCCTTCGCTTCCCTGGAGGGACGCACACTCCGCACTCTCCCTTGCTGGACCCTCCTTAGCTGCTTACTCTTCCCCCAGGCCCGTTGCTTCCGTTCACTGCCCGCCCCACACCACATCCCCCTGCTGCAGCCTGGCCTCTTCCTCCTTGGGGCGTGGCAAACACTCCAGGACAGGAACCGTCTCAGCTCCTCCAGCGTCACCCCTTCAACCTCCTTGCCATCTGCGCTCTTTGCCCCTGCCTCACTGCAAGCGGTGCTTCCTCCGAGGCTCTTCCCTGCGTGGGCGGTGCTCTGGGCTCGGCTCCTGCTCTGTCAGTCCTCCCTCTGCTCCTCCCTGCGTGGGCATGGGCGCAGGCTCCCTCTGCACCCCAGCCCCTGACAGCTCTCCCCCACCTCTCCTCGCCTCTCCCTGGCCCTGCCCGCCCCTGTCCTCAGTCTAGGCTTCCTCCAGACTCCTAAGACAGCAGTGTGACCTCCCTCCTGCTAGCTCCCGGCACTTCTCAGTCTACGCTTGCTTCACCTCGTGGGAGCCTCTGACTCTGTGCACCCTCCTCCCCCCGCCCCGCCTTCTCTCTCTCTCGGATCCTCTGCTTCCCTTGGCTTCCGTTATTCCACTTCGGCTTTTCCTCCTTCTAGCTCACTCTGGTTACTCCTTGCTCTCCTGCTCTTCAGTTTCCAAGTTTCCGTCAATGGCGTCTTCTTGTCTGGGACCGCCGGGAAGGCTCATCCGGCCAGGCCTCATGCTGCCTCTGGACACTGATTGTTTACAACCCTCTGCTCCGGCCCCACTCCTGTGACCTGGACCCCATTTATCCAACCTGGACAGTTGCTGTTGCATAGACACCTTGAGCTGATTATGTTAAAAAAAAAAAAGTCCTCTTCCCTCCCCTAGCCACGCCCAAGTGTGTGTCTCCCCGCGTGCTCACGACCCATGCGGAGCCCACACCAGAGAGCCAGCCCCGCTCCGCCCTCTGTCACTGCACAGCCAGGCAGCCAGCACACTCACTGCTTGTTTCCCCAGGGTCTTGCTCCAGCTTCATACAGTTGACAGAGTTGTGCTCCGTCCTCTGCGTGTTTTGGCTTCACAGCCTCCTCTCTGTCTGACACCAGATCCGCCTCATTTCTGCTTGCCCTTTGAAACGATGGCCCACGTGGTCTCCATGTCTCCACCCTCAGCCCCCTTCAATCCAGTGTCCACAGAACAGCCAGGAGGATCTTCCCAATGAGCAAGTCTGCTGTCACCCCCCTGCTAAACTCCTCTCTGAAGCTCCTCGTGTGTCAGAATAAATCCGAGTGAGCCGGAGCCACCCACATCTGAGCCCTCAGCTGTCTCGTCTCCCAACCCACACTTGAGGGTCTAGCTAAATGGAACGGTGGTTACTGTCACTTCCCCAGACATTCCAGGTTGTCTGGGCTTTTGTACTTGCTGTTTCCATTGACTGAAAGAGTCCTTGTGGGGTTCCTGGACCCAATTCCAGTGTGGGGAAGGGGGGTTTCCACACACACAACACCACGCAATTTTCAGACACCAGTAGGGTATCCCGAGAATTCAACTCAATTCTGACACTGTCTACCCAGAGACAG
Source organism: Mirounga leonina (assembly GCF_011800145.1). Classification (NCBI taxonomy): domain Eukaryota; kingdom Metazoa; phylum Chordata; class Mammalia; order Carnivora; family Phocidae; genus Mirounga; species Mirounga leonina. The sequence continues at coordinate 47,417,809 of NW_023270839.1, read as the reverse complement.
CATCAGATCCCATGGGTTAAGGTCTCAGTCCCACAAGACTGCTCCCCATCCCTTACTAAAGATGCCAGTCACAAGCCCCAGGCTGTTAACCTATGCTTCTGACAAACCAGCTCCAGATTGGGGGTTACAGCGACCTCCCTGGGTTTTTTTGCTAGAGCAGCTCACAGAACTCTGGGAAACACTTATGCTTACCAGTTTACTAAAGGATATGATAAAAGGTAAGAATCAACAGCCAGACAAAGAGATACACAGGGCAAGGCCGGGGGAAGGGGCACAGAGCTTCCATGTCCTCCCCAGGCACCCCTCTTGTGTTCCCCTGTCTGGAAGTTCTGGAACCCAGTCGTTCTAGGAATTTTATGGAGGCTTCTTTGCATACTGAGGATCAAGTCATTGGTCATTGCTTGGGGTGGGACTGAAAGTTCCAGTTCTCCCATCACATGGTTGGTCCTTCTGGCAGCCAACCCCCACCCTTGAGTGGGGTCCAAAAATCACCTTTCTTATCATCATAAAAGACCCCTTTATCACTCTCCTCACAGGCAATTCCAAGGGTTGTAGGAGCTAGGAGTCAGGAACAAAGACAAATATATAGAAGTATATTTTATCAGTTAAATGATCAAATGCGTATTTCTTTTTTTTTTTTATAAAGATTTTATTTATTTATTTGACAGAAAGAGACAGTGAGAGAGGGAACACAAGCAGGGGAAGTGGGAGAGGGAGAAGCAGGCTTCCCGCCGAGAAGGGAGCCCGATGTGGGACCCTGGGATCATGACCTGAGCCGAAGGCAGACGCTTAACGACTGAGCCACCCAGGCGCCCCCAAATGCCTAGTTCTTATAAATCACAACACCGCAGTCTTCCTTCCTGCTCTACTCTTTGGCTGGGATGACTCCGCTCCTCCCGGCGTCACTGCCCGCTCCCTGGACCTCCAGGGGGTCAGGCCTGGTTCTAGTTGCTCACGCCAGCTGCCAGGTTGTAATCGTCCTCTGCCTGCATTCCCCAGGAGGGAGCCTGGCCCGGAGGGGGGTGTGTGGGGCGTGGCACCTCCAGCCCGAAGAAGGTGCTCCCAGAATGGCTTTTCGATTTAATTCCATTTCTCCACACATTGTTTGCCAGCTGGAAATCAATGATGTGACCAGGGCCTGGGGGCTGGAGGTGGACCGAGTGGAGCTAGCAGTGGAGGCCGTGCTCCAGCCACCCCAGGACAGCCCAGCGGGGCCCAGCTTGGACAGCACCCTCCAGCAGCTGGCCCTCCACTTCCTAGGAGGAGGCCTGTCCTCCGTGGCAGGAGGTGCCTCAGCCCCAGGGTCAGGTGAGAAGCCCCGGGAAGAAGGGGAGGTGCTCCCGGGGTGCTCGGCTCCATGTCCTGCGCATGCTCAGCTTTGCTCCCCGTTCCCTTAACTGAGCCGAGCGCCTTTGAGCGGTGCACACCTGCCCAGCTGCTCAGGCCTCCCCCACTGCTGGAGCCGACGGGAGCTAAGGCAGTAAAAAGAGCTCAGCTGTCTGAATGCGTAGAGGCCTTTGGGAGCCTCCGTGGGAGGAAGGGACAGCACCCAGAGTGTGAAAGCTGAAGGGCTGCTTCTTAGCCGAGGAGGAAGTCCAACTCAGGCCTGAAGGGCGTATAAGAGGGAGCTGCCATGAGACGTGCAGAAGACACAATGAGCCCGACCTAGGCAGCACACTGACCTTCTTCTCTCTGCTTCCTTCCCCAACTCCGTTGGCCACCCCAGCAGACACCTTGGAGATGGTCAGCGAAGCTGAACAGCCTGCCCCACACGTTGGTTCTGGGCTCAGCCCAAAGCAGCCCGTGGCCGAGGGCCTGCTGACTGCCCTGCAGCCCTTCCTGTCGGAGGCCCTGGTCAGCCAGGTCGGGGCCTGCTACCAGTTCAATGTCATCCTGCCCAGTGGTACCCAGAGCATCTACTTCCTCGACCTCACTACAGGTGCCCCTGCCTCCCCCCCCCCCCCCTTCCCAGCCAGGTTGCTTATAGCCAACCCCACCACCCCTGTGGTCCTTTTTAAAACTGCTCTCTGCTCCTACAGTGGTTTAGAGGGAACCCCTAGCAGTCAGGGGCTCAGGCAGCATGTGCAGACAATGACAGTCCGGGCCTTTGTCTCCCTGCCCTGTCCCCGTGAGCACGATGACTCCGACGACCGAGCTCCCTACAGCCAGAGTCCCGCACACAGTGCAGGCCTACTGCATGCCAGGCTCTGTGCTGAGCACGTGCAGTGCGTGATCTCACCTACTTCTCACTGCGAGCCTCTGATTCAGGGATGACCGTCCTCCCCATTTCACCAATTTGGAAACTGAGGCCCTGAGTGGTCACACAGCCAATACGACTTGAACTCAGGGAATTAGAACCTGAACACTGAATTATTACTTTCCACCCCTCCCAGTGGGACACGCTGCATAGCCATCCCCACTACTAATGCTCCATCTTTCTTTCCCTCCACAGGGCACGGGAGGGTAGGCCACGGGGTGCCTGACGGCCTCCCAGATGTGGTGGTGGAGATGGCGGAGGCAGACCTGCGGGCCCTTCTGTGCAGGGAGCTGCGGCCCCTGGGGGCCTACATGAGTGGGCGGCTAAAGGTGAAGGGTGACCTGGCTGTGGCCATGAAGCTGGAGGCTGTCCTCAGGGCCCTGAAGTAGCAGCTTTGGCTGACTGTCCATAGCCCAGCCCCAAGTCTGGCATCAAGCCAGGGGGGGCATCTTGGAGGAGGAGGCACTGGTGCCACACCTTGGATTGTTGAGGCCCTGCGAAGTTCGAGGCTCAGCCAGGAGCCAGTGAATGGAGGCTGGGCAGACACCAGAGGCTGGGAGACACTGAGTCAGGCCACCTGGCCCTTCTCACCTAGAGTGCTTCTCTGGACAAGCCTTTGCCCATCCCGGTCCCCGGCTGACTGCCCCGCCCCGAGCCGGGTACACGGAGTGATGACAAGAGGGCCAGGCCCGCTCCGCTCTGCTGGCTAACTGACTGCAGAGGCAGGGCCCGCAGGAACAGCCTGACCGCAGTGGGTTTGGTCCCAGCGCGAGGGAGCCAAGCATGTGGCTCAGGTCCCAGCTCAAGTGGGGATCAGAGAGGGTGAGTGGGGGAGAAGGAAGGCAGCCACCAAGGAGAGTCACTGCAGGGCAGGGATTCGGGGATGGAGCTGGGCCTGCCTTCCTGGTTGTCGTCTAGGCTCAAGCCAGTGTGCAGGGGGGATGGAAAAGCGTGGGGCCTTCTCCACCTCTGGCCCTGCTCCTGAAGATGTCTTGACGACTCATCTACCAGCTCCCAGCTCCGTCTTGCATGCCTGACGGGCTGGGGCCCAGGGCAGCATGTAGGAGAGCCCTGTTCCTGTGCTTTTTACCAGAGGTTTGCAAACCACCAATAAATGTGCTGTTTACAATGTATTGAAGAGAAATGGGGGCACGGGCTTGGGTTGGGGGGTTCCCGAGGCCATGCCCTTACCGCCACCCGGGGAAGGACGAGGGCTGGGAGGCTGACACACCCTTAATATATGCGTGTAAATCACCCACAGTTCCCCTTCCTGCCAGGGGTTTCAGAGACCCTGGGGCAGGTGTGGGCTCTTCCGTTCCTCTTTGGGGTAGAAGTTCGCCAGGAAAGAGAGGTATGGGTGTGTCTGGGCTGGTCCTGCAGACACCCTCCCGAGGGGCAGGGTGGGGGGGGTCTGATCACATTCAGCAGATGAGTCAGGGCTGCTGTCAGCTCCCTGTCTTCCCCCCCGGGGTCCCTGTTTCTCCCCCAGCAGAGGGGAAGGAAACAGAAGGAATTGGGCCTGGAGGCCCGGCCCGGGGGGCTTTAGCCCTGGGAGCCCGGCCCGGCTTTCTGCTCCAGTGCTCCAGCCCAAACCCCAGGGACCCCAGGGAAGGGGCCTTTTACTTCTTCAGCCCTAAGAAATGAATCTCACTTCCTGGAAAGGCTTGTGAAAAAAGAAACCCACAGAAATCAGGACCTCCCCTCTGCGAAACAGCCCTGGGCTTGTCCTCTGGCACCAGGCGGTTCCCCTCGGGGCCTCACCAGCCCCCCTGGCACCAGGCCCCATCTGGTTTTCCCCTTTTTTCCTGCCAGTGCTTGCCTTTTCCCTCCTCTGGTAAGTCCTCCTAGTGTGGACTGCGTGGCCTTGGGGTTTAGGTTTCAGCTCCAGGGTCCCCACCTTGGAGGGCCAGAGCCCCGGCCAGCTGCCCTCCCCCCCAGCTCTGCCCTCAGCCGGAGGCTGCCTTCCCTGCAGTCCCTCCCGCCCCCACCAGCCACTCTCCCCCGCCACCCTCGAAGCCTAGTGGGGCACGGTCCTCTGCTCTCCACTGGGCCCCCCTCTACATTGGGGCTGTCGCCATTCTTGGCATCAGTGCCTGTCCTTCCTGCCGGACTGTGAACTTCATATATGAGCTGTTCCTTTCTCCACGGCAGCACGCAGCATGCCAGGAGTTTACGGGAAAGCCCCACGTCTTCCTCGTGAAAGCTTAGAAGAAATCGAAACTGAGATTATCTTTGTGGTTGTGGGAGGATCAACATAACATTTACAGGAAACTGAATCTTCTGGATGTCTATATAGGTGGGGAGTAAGGCCTACCACTAATTCCCCGTGTTGAGGGGCACTCATTCCTTGGTGAGGCCAGCACCCTAGGAAAGGGAGCCCAAGGGCTCAAGGGCCCCTGGGCTTCGAGGTCTGAGAAGGCCTTGCAGTCGGCTGGGGAAGGCAAGGGGCACTTAACAGCGGTAGGGAGGGAGGGAGAGGGTGTCAATCAGAGGAGGCTTCCCTGAGGAGGTGATGCCCTTATGCCCTTGCAGCCACAGGGCAGGGTGATGAGAGAAGAAAAGAGACGGGGCAAAGCATGCCACAGAGGGGACAGCCCCTGCGAGGACAGAGCTGGAAGAGGCAGCTGAGTGGCTTCTGATTTCAGGAACTGGAACCTGAAGTATGGGGGGGCGCGCGTGGATTTGGGGGAGAGGGGATAGAAAGAGTAACGCTGTACCATATACGTGCCTGCACTGAACTAGACTTGCTATATATCATTTTTTTCCCTCGAGATAACCTTACAAATAATGATAAGTAAAATGCTCACATTGACATATGTGTAATGTATTATTTTGATGTTATTTTAAAAATAAGTAAATTTTGAATAGCTGGTACAGTCACGTCCTTCAAATCTTTTTAAAGATTAAAAAGGCATACTATTAAAACTGTCCCTAATACTCCTGACTCCATCCACATAGTTCCCACACCTTCCTCCAAACAAGTATCCACTGATTAGTTTGTTGGTTATTCCAGAAGGTTTTTTTTTATGCATATACAAGAAAATCCAAATATATATCCTCTGGACTTTCTAAAATACAAATGGAAACATAGAAAATATAATGTTGCTTTATTCACATTACACCTTGAGGATCTTTCCATAACAGCATGCACAGACTTCTCCCACTGCGTTTTGTAGTTCCATAGGCTTCTATTGTTCAGATGTATCATAATTTATTTAACCTGTCTGCATTAATGGACATTTAGATTATTTGGGGGGTTTTGCTATTTCAAGCAATGCTGTAGTAATAACCTTTAGCATACACTACTTCGCCTGTGCTTGAGCTTACCTGTAGGATAAAATTCCAGAAGAGAAATGGCTAGGTTAAAACATTTGTAATTTAGGGGCGCCTGGGTGGCGCAGTCGTTAAGCGTCTGCCTTCGGCTCAGGTCATGGTCCCAGGGGCCTGGGATTGAGCCCCGCATCGGGCTCCCTGCTCCACGGGAAGCCTGCTTCTCCCTCTCCCACTCCCCCTGCTTGTGTTCCTGCTCTCACTATCTCTCTCTCTGTCAAATAAATAAATAAAAAATCTCTAAAAACCAAAAAAAACCCCACAAAAAACATTTGTAATTTAACAAATATTGCCCAAATTCCCTCTTTAAGGGGTTATTCCAATTTACACTCCCATCATTAGTGATTAAGAGTGTGCTTTTCCTCACAGCCATGCCAACACAGGGTGTTATTAAACTTTTGGAGTTTTTGACAATCTGGTAAGTGAAAAATTGCATCTCAGTGTAGGGTTTTTACTATTATTGTCCAACTGTTTATTGCTCTTTAACTTAGATTTTCAAAGCACAGGGTTTTTGCTGTCTTCCTCCAGCATTTACTTTTGGTTTTTTTTTTACTTTTTACTTTTTTTTTCATACCACAATGAAATGCAGTCATTGTAAATGTAGTGCTTGATGTGTTCTGACAAATGTGAACACCGTGTAACCATCAGCCAACACAGTCAAGATACAGAACATTGCCATCAACTCACAAACTTCCCCCATGTCCCTTCCCTGGCCCCAGGCCACCAATGATCTGCTCTTCCATTGCTATGAATTAAATTTCACTTTTCTAGAACTTCATCTCCTCCTATCAAGGTTTTAAAATGCTTTCTCTTGTCTAATTGCATTGGCTGGCATGGAGGTGGGCACTTTGAAGAAGGAAGTGAGAGTTAAGATCCAGTAGGAAGGGAGAAAGAGGTAGGGGTGGGGAGGGAGAGAAGGGAATGGGACCTGAGCCTGATGGAGGGATTAGCTGTGGACAAATGGAGTGGCCCCTTACCCCAGAGAAAGAAGGAGGAAATAAGGATGGGGTAGATATCTGGGCAAAGGTAAAAATCTGTAGTCCACCCCACCCGGGGGCCCTATCCAACACATGGGTAGGAGTGGTTGGTGGGAAGATCTCAGTCATTGGGTCATTCACTCAAGGCCCTGGTTTAGCCCTGGTGGGGCCCCCAAAATCTTGAAATGAGAATGATGAAGAGGTGGCCTTGGGGAGATTTGTGTATGGGAGGGATGGGAGCTGAGAGGAGAGCACTTCTGGCTCTTTCTGGTGAGTGGTTTTTGGAAGAGAAGAGAGGGGAAGGGAGGGAAGGGGGAAGGGAGGGGAGAGGGAGGAGGCAGAGGATAAAAGGGGCTCACCTACCACAGTCCTCCTCTATTGGGAGCTTCCCCTACACTGGGACACTGACTTGCCTTCACTGACTTTTCACTGACTTTCCTAGAGCCTGGCAAAGCGTCTGCCATATAATAGTCACCAGCAACTGTTTTGTTTTGTTTTTAAAATTTTATTTATTTGAGAGAGAGAGCAAGGTGGGGGAGGGGCAGAGGCAGAGGGAGAAGCAGGCTTCCCGCCCAGCTGGGGCTGGACCCAGGACCTTGGGATCAGGATCTGAGCCAAAGGCAGCCGCTTAACCGACTGAGCCACCCAGGCGCCCCCGTAGCAACTGGTTTTTAAAACTAACTTGTTGAATGAGGTGGAGGAGTATTAGATTTGTTAGGAAGATGGAGGTATGTGACAGAAAGAGAGAGATGGGGGAGGAGACAGACAGAAGGACATAGGGAAAGGGGATGGGAGCAGGGAGAGACAACACAGCTGGGAGACTGCGAAGGTGAGGGAGCGGGAGTGAAACTTCTGTGCCTACCACGTGGTGGAAGCAAAGTCATGCGGCTCACCCCGGAGGGGCCAGAGTCATCCGGAGATGGAGAAGCAGCCTGGGGAGGGCACTCGGGGCCTTCTAGCTAGGTCTCCTCAGGCATGAGCTTGTGGCACCACCTGGTGGCGATTTGGGGGATTGCTGTTTTCCTAGTTCCAGAAGCCATCCAGGGAGACAGTGGAACAACCTGAGTGGTGAGCAAGTGAAGAGGGGACCAGAGCCTGGGAAACGTATACCTTGCCTGACCATTCTCTCTCTCTCTCTCTCTCTCTCTCTCTCTCTCTCTCACACACACACACACACACACACACACACACACCCTGTGTGTACCCAGCCCAGGATGGGCTTGTCGGTGATAGTGGGGACAGAGTGGGGGGTGGGAAGAGGAAGGCGGGAGGACTTGGCCAGGAGAAACTGGGGAGGTTGACTAGTATGACCAGAAAACTGCAGAACATAGAGTTAAATCTGTAAAATGGGGCTAATTGTATCAAAGGTCATTTTAAGACCTTCCTAGGATGAAGTACTATTACTTTTGGAAGTTCCTCACCAAATCAATTATTAAGACACAGAATTACTACATTAAATATAACACATTACTGTAAAATAATATGAAGTGATTTTTGTAAATCTGCCTTGGAAATTATTTGGCTAAGAGTAATTCGTTTACAGTATAATTATCTGCGAGTTCTCAGTGCTCTTGGGTATTCATTTGCATTCTTTTTTTTTTTTAAAGATTTTATTTATTTATTTGACAGAGAGAGACACAGCAAGAGAGGGAACACAAGCAGGGGGAGTGGGAGAGGGAGAAGCAGGCCTCCTGTGGAGCAGGGAGCCCGATGCGGGGCTCGATCCCAGGACCCCGGGATCATGACCTGAGCGGAAGGCAGATGCCCAACAACTGAGCCACCCAGGCGCCCCTCATTTGCATTCTTGAAGTGCTCACAGAGTTTTAAAAAAAATCTAATCTACAAATTATTTCCAAATATAATGAAATTCTTATGAACACTACATTTAATAATTAAAGACGTTGACACAGAATTAATGACATAAATTAACAATTGATGACATTTTGTAGACATTTCATTAAATATTTATTAATTTGGGTTATTGTATAGTTTTTGCATTTTGGAACCAGGCCTCTTCTTGGGCTTTAAACTTTCATGTAAGTCTCTGAGGAGCTCCGGGACTTGGTACTGTTTCCCTGGGACTACCTTACTTGGGCAGGAAGTGGCCCTGATAACACCCTCCATAGGAGCACTTTAAAGAATAAAAATGGGATAATATATTAATGCACTTGGCATAGTGTGAAGTAAACTCCAAGCATCTGGTAAAAAGTAGTAGATGTTATTAAATACATCTGCACACACATACTCATGTATGAGTTCACTCATTCATTCAAAAATATTGTATTGGGTACTCACTCTGTGTTGGACAAGGCAATGTTCTAGGTGCTGGGATAGAAGTCAAGTCACCAACCCGAGCTTGCATCCTCGTGAAATTCCCACTCTTGTTGGGAGTGCTAGATATAAACAATAAGCATGAAAAATAAGAAAGTCACAGTATGTGAAAGGTCCTAAGTGCCTTGGGAGAGGGCGTGGCATGTTCTGGAACAGCAAGGTGGCCAGTGTGGCTGGAGTGGAGGGTGTGGGAGAGAAGGAGACTAGAGGGGGAAAATGGGGCCAGGTCATGTGGGGCCTTAGAGGCCATTGTGAGGACTCTGTGCAATGGGGACCTGCTGGAGAATTCTAGCAGAGGAATGTGAGAGACTGAATATACAAGCTGACAATGGCCAGGCTACATATAAAAAGAGAACCCTGACTTGCACCTGCAGCGACCTGCCCAGGGAACCACCCCCTTTTTTTCTACAATAACCAGCCTAGGAAGCCAGCCTGCTGTGCATCAGGTTTGTGGGAAGACAGACCTCTATCTCTAGTGACGATCCAGGAAGCCAAACAATAACTTCTGTAACAATTGGCCCCAAATCGTCAATAACTGACAGGTTCCCCACTTTTGGTCCCTCCTCCTAACTTAGATTCAACCAGAAAAAAGCCAAATAGGCACTCCTAACCCATCACACAGGATGTTCCGCTTCTAGTCAGCCCACCTACAGCTCCCCTGTGCCAACAGCCTCCCATGGGGGCACACCTGAAGCCTCCCCATTTCCCGCCACAAAGCCTTCCCACGCCTCTGCCTGCCTTTGAGCCTCTGCCAAAACACAAGTGACGGGGGCTGACTCCCTGCCAAAGCAAGCTTCTGATAAATAGCCTTTGCTTTCTCATGTGGTTGGTCTTCATTTATTTCTATAAATGACAGAAACTGCCTTCCATTTTAGAAGCTGCTATTTTTTGAGAATAGACTGAATGTAAAATCAGGAAGACCCAGTAAGAGGCCATTGCAATAATCCAGGCAAGAGATGATAGTGGTTTGGATCTACCTGGTAACAGGGCAGGTGACTGAAAGGGGGTGGATTCTGGGTATATGCATTTTATTTTTTTTTAAAGATTTTTATTTACTTGAGAGAGACAGAGAGCATGAGCAGGGAGGAGGGGTAAAGGGAGAGGGAGAAGCACACTCTCCTGCCAAGCAGGGAGTCCAACGTGGGACTCAATCCCAGGACCCTGAGATCATGACCTGAGCCGAAGGCAGACACTTTACCGACTGAGCCACCCAGGTGCCCTGAGTATATGTATTTTAAATTTTTTTATTTTGAAATAATTCTAGAGTCACAGGAGGGTGAAGGGAACGCACAAAGAAGTCCTGTGCACCTCTCCCCCAGCTCCCCTCCCCAGCTCCCATAACCCTAGCACAGTAGCAACACCAAGGAATTGACAGGCATCATCTAGTTTACTCAGATGTCACTGGTTGTATGTGCCCTCACTTGTGTGTGTGTTTGTGTGTAGCTCTACTCAATTTTTGTCACACGTGAGCCCGGAGTAACCACCACAACAATCAAGTCACTCGACTGTACCACGGCCATGAGGTCCCTTGGGTCACCCCTTTTTAGCCACATCCCTCCCCTCCCGTTCCTAACCTCCGGCAGTCACCAATCTGCAGCTCTGTAACTGTGTTCCCCACAATTGTCACATACAGGGGATCGAGCGGTGTGTGTTCTGAGACTGGCTTTCCCACGCTGCATAATTTCCTGGCGATTCATCCAAGTCATCGCCTGCATCACTGGCTCATCCCCCTTTGCTGCCGAGTAGCGCTCCATGCATGGATGTGGTGTGGTATGTTGACCCATTCACCTTTTGAGGGACATCTGGGTAGGTTCCAGGTTGGGGCTATTACAAATAAAGCTGCTTAGGAACAAGTGAGCTCAAGTGGACAAATCCCTCCATGAAAATAAGTCTTCATTCTTCTGGGCTAAATGCAATTGCTGGGCCCTTGGTAAGTCCATTTTTAGTTTTGAAAGGAATTTTCGAAGCTAGAACAAGCAGTACAATCCATAAAAGAAAAACATGATTATATTGGCTTTCACCAAAATCAAAAGGAACTTTTTTGAAGACAGAGCCACAGGATCACTCAACAGATTAGATGTGGGTTTGAGAGAAAAGACAGGAGTTGGGGAAGGTTTGGAAGGAACAAATACACTTAGAGCAGTGCCGGGACATGGTAAGGGCTCACATCAGCTAGACAGCAACTATGCAAGTGACAGCAAACAACTGCACAAAGTCTGGGGAAATGAGAAAACTCGTGAGACACTGCAGACCACGGGCACCAGGGAGTCCCTCAGGGGGCAGCCTTTGACTATCTGCATGTATCAAAAGTCAAAGAGGGGAGTCCCGCCTTCTCTGGAGATGCAGAAAGACACAAGAGAATGCCACTCCCATTCTAACAAGAAAAAGCCAGGTAATCTACAAACTGCAAGTTTTAAAGCCCACCAGAGAGCTGAGGTTGTTGTGAGCAACCAAGAGATCTGAGTTCCAGAGAGTGACAAGGACCTCTTAGGAAAGATAGGACAAACGGCTCGCCTTGAGAGCTCATGTGGGGGGCAAGAGGGAGTTGCCCCCCCTTTCCCAGGAGGAAGACTGGAGGCAGAATGGGAGGAGCAGGAGAGGGGAGAGACCCCCCCCACACACACACACGTGCAGGAGGTCATTGGCTGCTGCTGGAGGGCAGTCCCTGCGACTCACCTGTTTCTCAAGGAGGTTCTCTCAAACCCCTCGGGTGGGGGCAGCCGACTCTGGTCCCACGGCTGCTGGAGGAGAGGCAGAAACTAAGATCCTCTGCTGCTGGGGAAGGATAAAGGTCAAACGCCGCCGCTTGCTCTTGTGGGAGGTGCAGACCTACCACCAAGGTAGGGTTTTGTCTAAAACCCACTAAAAGTCACAAGGTGAAGGTCAGGAACACTGCCAGGGCCCACCCTCTGCGTCGCAGGTGCACAGTTCTGTGAGGCTGGGCCCGGAGAACGGAGAAACAGTAATAGCAGTGTACCACTAGGGGGAGAGCAAGAGCACTCAGAGGGACGAGGCAGGCAGGGACCTCTGAAGGCTGAGGCTGGAACAGCAACAGCGCCCCCACCCCGGTCCCTCCGTGAACCCCAGGCTGCCAAGAAACCCACTTTAAATATAAAGACCTCGGTAGGCTGTAAGTAAAAGAATGAAATATAGACATGCCATGCAAACACCAATCCAAAGAAAGATCAAGTGCCTAGACTAACAAGACACAAAGGAGACTTCGGAACAGAGAATACTTTTAGGAATAGAGAGGGACAACACAGAATGATAAAGAGGTCAAGTTCATCAAGAGGAAAACCAACCTCAGGGTGGAGAACAGACCCCCAGGATAATTGCAGCTGATAGAACTGAAAGGAGACATAGACACATCCTTGTCTCAATACTTCAAAGAACGAGTGCGTAGACAGAAACTCAGTCTGGATGTGTAACTCGAATAACACAGTTAACTGACTAAACCCGACTGACATTTATAGGACACTCCACCCAACAACAGTGGGATACACATTCTTTTCGAAGCACATGGAACTGCCCCAACATTGATCATATTCTGAGCCATAAAACAAATCGCAATAACTTAAAAATGACTAAAATCATACAAGGATGTTCTCTCATCATAATAAAATTAAACTATAAATCAATGACAGAGATATTGGGAAAATTCACAAATATTTGAAAATAAACAATATACTTTTAAGTAACTCATAATTCAAAGAAGAAACCATGAGACTAATTAGAAATACTGTCATTAAATAAAATAACACAACCTAGAAAAATTTAAAGCAGTGCTTAGAGGGAAATGACAGCATTGCAAGTTTATATCAGAGAACAAAGGAGAATATCTTGGCGACCTTATTTAGGTAGAGATTTCTTAGCTAGAATAAACAGTACAATCCATAAAAGAAAAACATGATTATATTAGCTTTCACCAAAATTAAAAACTTCTGCTTTTCCAAAGGTACTAGGAAGAAAATGAAAATACAAACTCCAGATTGGGAGAAAATATTTACAAAAACACGTAACTGATAAAGAACCTGTGTCCAGAATAGATAAAGAAGTCTCCCGACTCAATAATAAGACAGGCAGACCATTTAAAAATGGGCAAAGGACTTAAAGAGAGACTTCATCAAAGTTGAGGTATGATGGAAATATGTACATGAACAGATTCTTACCATTATCCATCATTAGGGCATGGCAAATTAAAAACATAATGAAATGCCACTGAGTACCTACGAGAATGGCTTACAAAAAACGGCAGTCCAAAGTTCTGGCAGTAACCACTTTGTGGAGCAATAACCACTTTGGACAACAGTTTGGCAGGTCCTTGTACAGTTAAACACGCACTTATCATATGACTCAGTCATCTCATTCCTAGATGTTTACCCAAGAAAAATGAAGACGTATGTCCACTCAAAGATCTGTTTGTGAATGATGACAGCAGTTTTCTTCATAATGGTGCCAAACTGGAAGTGACCCAAATATTCATCTCTGGTAAGGGAAAAAAAAACAACAACCCTGTGGTCCCTATGATGGAATACTACTCCGCAAGAGAAAGGAACAAGCTATTGATACATGTGACAACAGGGATGAATTTCAAAAGCATTCCGTTAAGTCAAAGACAACAGATACAAAAGGTCATGCACTATATGATTCCATTTATATAAGAGTCTAGAAAAAGCAAACTATAGGGGCAGAAAGCACATTAGTGGTGGCCAGGGGCTGGAGGTGGGGCTAGAAAATTGGCCACACAGAAGCATGAGAGAACATTTAAGGGTGATGGAAATATTTTACATCTTGATTGTGGGCTTTTCTTTTCACAACTGCACATACTCGTCAAAACTTATCAAGCTGTACACCTAAACTGGGTGAATTTCACCGTATGCAAACTGTTCTTTAATATATCTGAATTAGTTTAAAAGTGAAAGAGACAGTTACTGTGAATCCAAAGCGAAGTGGTCCTTGATGTCACGTATCCTGGAAACAGAGTCCTGTTCCCTCTGGTGGCATCCAGGGGACAGTGACAGTCTGTTTTCTGGCTGCGAAGCTCCCAGACAGCTGGGACCCCAGACGGAGGCCAAGGCCCCCATCTCTTGTCTGGCACAGGTGCACCGTCAGCTGGATAAAGTCCCTTGGGCCCAGGATTTGGTTGCCCAGGTCACCACACCGCAGGCACTGTCTCCGCGTTTCGGGGGGTGGGGGGTACGTATATTGATACCGCAAAGAGGGAATTCCTTCAGGACATGATTATTTAATCAGATGTTACCAAGCCCAGCAGGGAGAGGGCAGAGGATGTAACCTATTTAAAAGCAAACAAGCAAAGACTTAAGAACTTCTCAAAAAGAAAAAGAAATGACAAACTGTCAACCTCACAGGGTATTCCGGCTGACCACAAGTTTCCAGCAAGTAGCAGTGACTCAAGTTGTAGCCTTTTTGTATCGTTGCAAACTTTGCACACTCTCTCTGCATCCTGAGAGGGGCACTTAAGACTGGAAGGGAGTGTCATGTCCTTTTCCTTTGGACCCAGATAGCAGGGTCCAGTTTAGCCCCACCATAGATCAGGGGTATGGGAAGGCATGCCACACAGTGGGTATTGGATGATTGTGGGCAACGCTGACTGCATTAGAGAACGTGATAAAACAGGGTTCCGTTTGCTGGTCTTTTATCCAGGACTTTTGTATCCACTGCCAAGAGTAAAATTGGTCTGTGGTTATCATCATGAGGGCGGGAGGGGTGATACGGTTCTCTTTGTTAGATTTGGGTGTCAGGATTATGTTAGCTTCATAAGATCAACTCAGCAGCATAATATCAATCTGTAAGTTTCCCCTATATGCTCTGGAAGAGTTCAGCATAGAAATGACCTGCTCCCCCAGTTTGAAATAACTCATCCTAATAGTCTTTACATGTGATGTCTTTTTTAGAGATGATAGCTTTTTAAAAAGATTTTATTTATTTATTTATTTATTTATTTATTTATTTATTTATTTATTTGAGAGAGAGAGAGAGAGAGCACGAACAGGGGGAGAGGCAGAGGGAGAGGGAGAAACAGGCTCTCTGTTAAGCAGGGAGCCCGACGCGGGACTCAATTCCAGGACCCTGGGATCATGATCTGAGCTGAAGGCAGACACTTAACCGACTGAACCACCCAGGGACCCCTAGAGATGATAACTTTGAAAAATTTCTTCTGTGGTTATTGGTCTTTCGCTCATTGAGTCAATTTTGGCACTTTACAAATATATTCCTAGAATGCTATGATTTAATGTTGAAACACTCTAACTTATAAGCATGGAGTTGTACATACTACTCTCTTAAATTTCAAAAATAATCGCCATGTGTTACTATTCCCTTTCTAATCTCATATTTTGTATTACTATTTTTCTTGACTAGCGTAGCTGAGGGCTTGTCTATTTTAATTCATTCCTACCTTCCCTGCCCATAAAGAACAATCTAAGTATGAATTATACTGCTTCTAAGAGGAATTTTGCCTCTCCCCTCCCAGCCACTTTTTGAACTGCTGTTTCCAGGAGTCATGATTCCAGGGAGCTGCAGAGGAAGGAGATGAAGGTTTGAACAGTGGTCAGGCTGTCCTTCCAAGCACAGGCATATGGCTTTCTGTCTGGTCCCAGATGCCTTGGAGGATCTCGTGGAAGCCACACCCCTGTCTCCAGAAATTTGCCTGTGTTTGAATCCTGGCTCTCCTATTTACTAACTGGGGGAAGTGGGGCAAGCCCCATGGCCTCATGGCCTCTCTTTGCCGCAGCTTCCCCATCTGCAAAATGGGAATAATAATAGCGCTGCCTTCATAGGGTCATTGTGAGGATTAAAGGTGAATGTTTGTAGAGCACTTAGGGCGGAGCCTGGCACATGGCTGTGTTCAAGAAGTTAGCTT
Source organism: Mirounga leonina (assembly GCF_011800145.1). NCBI lineage: Eukaryota > Metazoa > Chordata > Mammalia > Carnivora > Phocidae > Mirounga > Mirounga leonina. The sequence continues at coordinate 47,402,031 of NW_023270839.1, read as the reverse complement.
TCATTGGCATCATTCCTGCTGTTCTCCTGCAGGGTCTTTTCTGCCTCCCCCCCCCCCGCCCGAGAAGGTACTAGGGCTTCCCCACCCCAAGGGCCAGATCTGAAGTGGCTTCGTGAACCGAGGCACACTGTGGGGGTGATGGAAGGTTGCCCCAAAGAGGAAGAGGAAAGGAGGGAGGAATTGGGGAGGGTATGGTGGAAGCCGGCAGAGGTAGGAGGCTGGGAGAGCTTCCCCTGGACTGGAGAGACGGGGCTGTGCCTCCCCTGGTAGCAAGGACAGCGTCCCGCTCTGGGCAGCGCCCTGAGGATGTAGTCACCCTCCAGGGACACTGCTGCGTGGTGTCCTTGCGCCGCCCCGCGGAGTTGGGCCGCGGGGCCAGCGTGCAGTGCCTGGAGTGGACTGAAGACCACAGGGTCCCTCGCTGTTGTTCTGGGCCTTTAAAAACCCCTAGGGTAAACCAGCTAGTAGCGTGCGGCTCGAAGCAGGTTAAATGTGATTTCGAAGAATAAAAAAAAAAAAAAGAAAAAAGACATGATTTCACATAGCCAGGGAATGTGGAAACCCAAATATATACCAGCTTCCCCTGCCTTCTGTATTTTGAGTTTCTCTGTGAAAGCTTTTTCAGGACCTTCTCATTCTCAGAAAGTTCTGCTCCAATGTCCAGGGTGATGTGCGTCACCCATGGGCTCCAGTGAGGGTCCGGGGGTGTGGGCAGCACCCCTCCTTCTCCCTGGCCAGCTGGTGCCAACCCTGCCCCCGGGCACCGTCTGCATGACTCAATCTGGGGGATTTCCAGCAAGTGCTGTGGTTTAGTTTGTACCCGGATGCAGCCATAGTGAGGAGCCGCCGGGGAGCCCAGTCCTGTGAGCGGCCACAAGGCGCAGAGGCAGTGGTTGGATAGCTGGGGAGGCTTTGGCCTCTTGTCTTGAGCAGGAAGGGGAGGAGAGGCCTGGCAGGAGCTGGGAAGCAGGGCTCCCCACCCCAGGCTGGAGGGCAGGTGCTATCACCCTCACTCAGTCTGGAATCTTCCAGGCCCGCGGAGGCTGGCCTGACCGGTAGCATCAGGGGTGAGGTGGGCCTGTGGGTCAGGGTGGGTGCTGCGGGATCAGGCGGAGGGACCTCCAGTGCGGAGGGGTAGGGGCAGGGCCCTGTGTTCCCGGTGTCTTTAGGGTCACACTTCGGAGGCTTTGTTGTCATGAAATCTGTAAATGTCTCACAGGCCCCCACCCCCAGCCAAGCAGTCTACTCAAGTGCTCGCTTAAGGGTCAATCCTACGGATCAAGAAGCTCCTCGCCTAAAAGTCAGGAACGATGTGGGCCGGCTCGGCCGCTCACACTAGTTCTCAGATGCTTCCATGACCCAGGCCTAAGTAGCTTCTCAAAAAAGGCGGGGTTTTTGTGGAGTCAGGGAGCCAGGAGGGGTCATGTTTTCTCCCAGACCCTACGCAGCAGGCACAGACCCCACTGCCGCTCTGGGGAGGGGGCAGGCGTGGAACTCGGTGCTTAGGTGGCAGGGGAGGGCAGAGGACCGAGGCTGTGGCCAGGAATGCTGCGGGACCTGGGTCTGAGTGGTCCTTTCACCAGAGACCCCGGCCCTGCCCCCCTCCCCTGCCCAAGGCCCACTGTGAGGCTTTCCGAAGGTTCCAGCTGCAGCCTGGTTTGGCATCTGATGCCCCCACTTCAAGCCTCTGTCTGGAGGATCCCCCAAGGCCAGTGATGCCCCAGGCCCTCCGCAGGCTGCCGTCTCTCCCCTGGCTGCCGTGCTCTCGGTCCTAGAGCAGAGCCCTGACCTGTCGCCACACAGCCTGGGCTTTGCATGTCACCGCTCCTCTCCCTCCCCTCTCATCTCTTCTGCCCAATTCTCTGGAAGATGAGGAGCAGCACAGGGGCCCAAGGCGCCCCGTCCCTCGGGGCACAGATGGGGAGACTGAGGCCCAGCGGCCGGGAGAGTTAGGACCACAGCCAGGTCCCCTGCCACTTGCATGGTGTCTGTTCTCCCTGTCCTTCCTGCTTCCAGCCACGCTTTCCCCAAATTACTAGTACTTCACAGATTCCTTGGCCTAGACCTATGAGGAGGCTGACAGGAGGCCTGTTGCCCCCCGAGATGTTTCTCACAGCATGGTCTGAGAGGTGGTGAGCTTCTCCGCCTGGGGCCTGAGCAAGCCTGGGGCGGAGGATATTGGGCAGGTGTCTGAGAGGCCCTTTGTGATCTAGATGGCACATGAGTGCCCAGACGCGCTGGTGGAGGCCCTCTGGGTCTGTGAGCCCTGGAGCGAGGTGCTGAGTCGGGCGTGGCGATGGCTCGCCCACCAGGCCTCTCTTCTTCCCCCACAAGGTCCTGTATGGGGCTGAGTGCCCAGCTCAGGGGGGCACACAGGACCAAGAGGGACTCTCTGTGTGGCACTGAGGACCTCACTGACCAGTCCAACCCCGTACTGTTTGCTCGGAATGTGAAGGATTCCAGGGAATCACTCTTTCTTGGTTCAGGCAGGGAAGGTGATCCCGCTCCTCCTGCTGGTGTTGCTCCCCCACCCTCTGGCCCCTGAGCGCTGTGCCTCCCAGGAGGCTTCCTTGAGCTGAAGGCACGGATACTGCCCCCGAAAACACTGGCACACACCTGGCATGCGGCCCTGGCCCGCGGCTGAGCACGGGCTCCAGCACTGGGTCTGTCTTGAATTCACCTAGGCCCTCAGACAGGCTCCCATTCTGGGCTTCAACTGTCTGACCTGGGAACTGGGGACTTTTGACTCGACCTCCTAGGGCCCTTCTTATCTGAGACCTCCCTTGCTCACTCTGGGGGCACCCAGAAGGGAGGGGGGTGGGGCTGGAATTGGGACAGCATCTCTGGGGGCACACATGGGCAAGGCCACAGCAGAATGGGGAGCCCTGGATGACAGGCTCCTGCCCACACTCCTCAGTCCTTCAAGCAGTCCTTCTCCAGCGCCTCATGGAGGGCGGCAGGGTCTCAGCACCTACCCCGTGCCAGGAAAGCGTTGAATCCCAGCACGACTCAGTGAGGGAAGGTGCGAGGCTGTGGCCAGGCTTCATTCCATCCTGCTGACTGGGCTAGGGAGTGGCCCCAGGACCCTTCTGGAGGAACTGCTTGCCTCCAAGAAGCCCTGCCTTTCCGCCCCGTTGCTGCCGGGGGCCCCGAGGCATGAAGAGCGTGAGAACCAAAGTGAGGTGGAGGGCTGGGCAACCCCCCTGCCGCTCCCCCGGTGCCTGCCCCTGTCACAGCGGCTCACTGGCTCTGTGTCAGCATGTGAACCAGGCACAAGGGCATTCCCATTTTACGGATGGGGAAACCGAGGCCCAGAACAGGACTTGCCCAAAGTCACATAACCAGTGAACAAGGAGAATTGGCCTTGGCCCCTAGAGCTCTCATTCTTAGACCAAGTGCCTTGCCCGTTCTCACTAGTGTTAATCCCCAAGGAAGGAAGGGGCAGGTGGGTGCAGAGATACCCTAAGGGCTCATGCTAGGGGAGGAGGAGAGGCGCCCTCCTTCTGCTTCTTCCTGCCCTGACCCAGTGTCCGGGACCTTGGGGATACCACGGCCAGGGCAGGAGAGGGAGGGCCGGCGGCCACGGGGTCTCCCTCCACCTCCCACTCCCACCCCCTTCAGCCTGAGCCAAGTAGATTCTTGTCCCTTCCCTTCCTCAGAGACGCCACCTGCCTACGGAAGGCTCTCCCTTTTCTCAGTCTCACTAGGCGTGGTGAACACCCTCCTCCCTTCCCTGTGCCCGGCATTCAGTAGGTACTCAGTATTCGAGTATGGCAGTGGGTGGCTGGTAGAGTGAGCGATGGTGTGAGAAAGGGAGGGGGTGAGAGTGTGAGGCTGCAGGAAGAAGGGAGGCGGAGGAGGGGGACCCTGAGCAGGGGTGAGTGGGCTAGAGCTGCCCGCACCCTGGCACCAGGGTCCCACCCTCAGGGATGTGGGCCCCTTGCCACACAGTGGGCTTGGCCTTGGGATAAACCCACAGGGTTTCCACATTGGGCTGGATGCCTTCTTGGTCAAGCTGCGGTCCTGACAGGTGGTGGCTGTCCTTGCCACATTCTGCTAGGGGAAGGAGGAAGCCCGAGGACGTCCCCTGAGCCTGACCTCGCTCTGGCCAGCCCAGTCGGCAGGCCACAGTGCAGAACCACAGAGTAGAAAAACCTTGTTTTATTCAGCCCAGGCCTGGGCAATCTTGCTCTGTGATATGGCCAAAATATAAAAAATAAAAACCAACAACCGACAAAATACCATTGTCGAGAAGAGTTAAGTACAAAATTGGGCCTGGCATCCGGAATCCCTGTGGTTTCGGTCTGCGTTTGCTCCCTGAGGCCGGCAGGGAGGGATGCCTGTGGCTTCCATCTGCCCCTGCCTGTAGGTGGGGGGGCCAGGTCAGTCCTGGCAGGAGGCTTCCTGGGGAGCCTGGCCGGCTTTGGGAAGTGGGGAGATTGGCCGCCTGTCCATCCTCTGCGAGATCAGGATCTAAGGAAAGAAAGCGAGCAGGTCAATGGTAGCTGCGGGGCAGGCCCCTCACTCAGCTGTGTGCCCCGCGGAGGCCCAGATCCCACGAGGGAGGGAGGGCAGGCGCGGTGGAACCCTCAGCCCCAGCCTCCAGAAGACGGGTGTCCGGGCCTCCGCCACCCACACAGGGGCCGTCTCAGCACCCCCCGCCCCCCACCGCCCTGAGTTCCACAGTGTTCTCTAGGCCATCAGTAGAGATGCTACTGTCTGGGAACACTGTCTTGTTTTTTCTAACAAAGTGCTTTTTAAAAAAGCCTCCTTCCTCCTCTTCTGAAACATGACCGAAAGCCACAGGCGTCAGTCCCGTGGCCTTTCTGGGAACACTGTGTCCGGCTTCCTGTGTGCTGGCCCGGCCGCCTGCCTGCGGTCAGGGTACCAGAGACGCTCTAATAAGACTTGAGCCTTTCCAAGCACTTATGTAAAGGGCTTGGAAAGAAGGGCCTCCGCCTTCCCTGGCCTGCAGGCCCCCGGGGAAGCCGGAGGGGGGCACGGGGCTGCTTCTCCGTCTGCCGTGTTGAGGGGCCTGGCTCATGGCATGGCCGGGAAATGGGATGCTGTTTCAATCCACCCTTCCCAGCGGCAGGCAGGACAAGAGAGGGATGTAGGCTCCCTGGTTCCCTGCACACCCCTTGGCCGCCTTTTTTTCTTGCGTGCCCTTTCCTTCGTTCCTCTGTCTCCTTCCATGGAATTGCTTCCCAGAAACCCTCTACCATTTAGGTGACCCCTGAATTGGGAATGGCTGAATGAGACAGGACCTGAGGGAGGAGGAGGTCAGAAACCCAGGCCTACGAAAGAGCCAAGGTGCCAAGGATGGGGCAGGAGTCAGTTGTTTTAAACAGACTCTGTGACCTGGACAATTCTGATCAAATTCAATTTATGAGGAATCTAATCTCTATACTGAAGTAGAGGCTGCTATTCTCATTTTTAATATACACAGCGTGGTGGGGGTGGCGGTGGTGGTGGTGGTGTGTGTGTGTGTGTGTGTGTGTGTGTGTGTGTGTGTGTGAACGGTTAGCTTAGTGGCTGCAGCTAAAGGGTCCTGACTCTGATCACACGCTGAACCCTAATCTTGGTCACACACTGAGCCCTGAGCCTGGTCACACACTGAGCCCTAATCCTGGACACACACTGAGCCCTGACCCTGGTCACACACTGAGCCCTGAGCCTGGTCACACACTGAGCCCTAATCCTGGTCACACACTGAGCCCTAATCCTGGTCACACACTGAGCCCTGAGCCTGGTCACAGGCTAAACTTCATACCTGTCAATCATTAATAAGCATGTGCTTTTGTCTCTGGGCCTTGAAATCTCTGCCATTTGTCCCCCAGCTGATGGACTAAAGTTCTAGGACTACTCCTGTTTTATTCTGTTTTTGTTTTAATGGAAAAGAGTTGCTTTGAGCTGATCAAACATTTTAAATTCCCATGAAGTGGGGTGGGGTTTCTTGGTGAGTTTGTAAGCAGAAGGTACCTCTGCAAAGTACTTCACATGGGGAATCAGGAGCCAGACTGAAGACAGACAGCCTAGAGCAGTGGCAACTGAGCCCCTGTCCCAGAGCCATGTGCCAAAGGCCTGGGCCAGAGTCCTTCAGCTTCTGGTATACCTGGGCCCAGATGGCAGCTCATCCCAACCAGCATCAGTTCTAATCTGGGACTGTTTCGTTGAATCCACTCGCCACAGACACTGTTGGTCATGCAGCTGCCATTCATGGGGCATGGCTGGGAAGGTTCTCCAACACCAGACATCAGGCCTTTCACTCTTTTAATCTCACAAGCCTACCTGGGAAGGGGCCTCTTTTGTAGTTGAGAAAAGTAGTTCAGAGAGGTGAGGCGACCTGCCCTATGTCACAGACAGACTCCCCCCCACCAAGTATGCCGCTTCCTGCTGCTGGTTCCCCCTTGGGAGAGCTTAGGGAGCCACATAATCTGGCCCCAGATCAATAGCCTGCGGCTGGAGCCCCACCACGAGCACTCAGCTCGGGGTGGGCATGGACGAGGCTCCTCCCGCACAGCCATGTTTGGCTAGGAAGGTGACCCAGGGTGCAGGCACCTTGTGTAGTTCACGTGGCCCCCACCTGTTCCCCGGGGAGGACAGGGGCCGGGGCAGCACTTACTGGACAATTTTGCAGTTTGTTGTAGAAACATAGCGACCTGTGTAGTGGATGTTGCATCTCACCACGTTGTTGGTGAAGTCAGACTCCAGCACAATGTACTTTGGGTTCACGTGGACCTGAGGAAGAAGGGGAACAGAGGGGAAAGGGATCTGGTCGGGGGGCTGCATTTCACCTGGTCACCAGGGAAGGTGGTGGAGATGCACACAGACAGACATGGAAGGGACAGAGAGGAGGAGAAAGACCACTTGAGACCAAGAGCTATGAAGACAGAGATCCAGTGACGCAGATACACGGAGAGATGCAGAGAGAGGGAAGAAGAGACAGCTCGTGGTCGAAGAAAACATCACCAGGTCACTCTTATTGGAAGATGGGAAGCTGCCCCAGAGCCAGAGCCCAGGCCAGGGGGGCCCTGCGTGGGGCACTCAGGGTCGGAGAGCCTGAATCACTGCCCCAGGGATCACAGCAGTGAATGAGGGGCCGAGCAGGGATCCCGGGCCTGGTCTCCCGAGTCCGAGGCTGGCACCCTTTGACCACACATGTCCGTCGAGATGACCCATGCAAGGGCTGTCCGCTGCCAGGTGGCATCTCCCGCCCTGGACCCGGGGATGCCTGACGCTAAGAGGATGGCCCAGGCATAAGCTGTGCCTTTTGTCTGCAGAAGACCTGTCGGGACACAAGGAAGCCTTCTGAATGTTGGATTAACTGGCTGCACTGGGGTCGGCTACACCCAGATTTACAGTTGCAGAACATCTAAGAACATGTTACTTTAAAATCCTTTACACTCCCCCAGGGCAGGAAGTGTGCATTACTGATGTGGTTTGAATCCGAGTGCCTGGAACTCAGAGGGGCCTTTGTACACATGTGGTGAGTGGATGAACACGGGAAGGAGAAGACCCTGACAACCCTGGCCCCTGGCTGAGTCTGAGCAGAGGGGCCGCCAAGCCTGCTGGGAGGTGCTGGGGATGGGCCGTAACCAGAGGCTCCCAAGTTGCTGTGTTCCAAATGCAGCCTTCCCAGCAGGCCGTGTTCATGCGGCTCAGAGCGCCTCCCAAGCCGGTCTTCCCTGCTCACTGCTCCGTCTCCTGCTCTTGGGTGTAGAGCAGTGGGTCCAGGGGCAGAATGGTTCCCCGCCCTCGCTTCGCAGCTACATGGAGGAGGCCACGACGCCCCGGGCCCTGCGCAGCCTGCATGGACGTACCACACTGGGCTGTGTGTCCTTGACATGCTTTTCTACTCGCTCCCACCCCACCCCAAGGGAAGTGGCACTGGGGCAAGCATACCCTGGAGAAGGGGGTCAGGCCAGACGGGACTCTTGGTCCCAGGGGCCCTTGGCTTTGCGGTGGTCCCTGTGAGGAGCGCCGGGTCCCTCTCAGAGCACGGCAGCGTCCTCCTGCGGAGGGCGCAAGCCTCCCGTCTGCAGACAGGGGGTCCACCGCATAGCTCTCCAAGTCCTCTGTCCCCCAGGGAAGACCACCTCTAGCATGGCCACACCTGGGCCCAAGGTTCCTTGTCTTTATGGAAAGGGAGCCTCTGCCTGCTTGAGGCTAAGACCCTCCAACGGGCAGAGGACACCTCCGCGTGATGGCTCCGCAGCCGGGGACGAGGGGATGCCCTCGAGGCCGAAGCGCACCCCAGAGGCAGGGACACGAGCGGGGGCGGCAGGTAGGAGGGAACGCCCCAGACCAGGAGGCCCACCTTGAGGATGTAGTTCCCGGGCTGCACGTCGGTTATATCAATCCACTGGCAGTCGATGTCCGCGTTGTAAGTGTCATAGCAGCCGGGGCTCAGGCCCTGGGGAAAGGGACAGGAGTAAAGGCTGGGGTGCTGGGCACTCCTCAGAGCCACCCAGTGCCACTCCAGCAGTCTGGGCCCCTCCTTCCTCCCTTCTAGAGCCCGCTGGGTGGATGGACCAGACAGAAAATAGGGAGGCGTAACAGCCAGGTGGGAGGGACTGAAGGAAGGGGATGCCTGGAGAGTCGGATGGAGGAACAGATGAAGAGACAGACGGGCAGGATAGATAGACACTCTATAGGTGGCTGGACAGACTGACAGGAAGGCAGATTTGGGTGGACAAACAGGCAGAGGAACACCATGCCATCTAGACTTTGTTGGAATGTTCCTTTCTTTCTAGGGGCAGACACGCCTGGGAGTGATGCAGGAAGGGACCCCGTGGTGACCTGATGACGGGTGAGAAGACCCGTGCTCCCACCGAGCGGAGCGGCCAGGAGCCCGCACTCCTGGGTCCCCGCCCTGGCCCTCTCACCCGGCCGGACCTGTGTGTGAGAGGTGCACGCGTAGCGCTTGAGGTTGCCAAAGTCACAGGTGCTGTCCTCTAGGCAGAAGCTGGCCTTGTGGCCCTCAGCCACCTTCTTGCCTGTGGCTGCATCCAGCAGGTCATAGTGGCTGAACTCATCCATGCTGTGGTAATGTCTGGGGTCAAAGGACAGGAGGAGGAGAGAGAAGGGGGCCTAGTCACCGCTGGGCTTCCTGAGACGGTCCAGCCTCCTGACCAATCCTTGGGCCCCTGTGTCCCCCAGGGCCGTGTCTCTGGGGCTCCCCTCCTAGCCAGATCACCCTAGAGAGCACCTCCTTGGGACTCCTCACTTCCTTGTTGGGCTCCCACCTGGACTAGCCTGCCATGGGCCATTCCCTGTATTCTAGACATTTCCGTCCCTTAAGACCGATCCTCTTCCAGTCGAGTTTAGCTAAAGAGCCCTTGCCCTGGGGGTGGATCCATGGCAGGCCCTCCCACCAGCACCAGCTCCTCTGGGGGCACTAACTGGGGGGAGGAGCTCAGGCACCGAGGGGGCGCCCACCCCGGCCCGCCGGGTTGGGGGGTGTGGGGGCGTGGGGGGCGGGGCACTCACTGGTGGCAGCTGTGCCACTCCCACGTGTGCCGTGGCCGGTTCGGGAGGAAGTCCGCGGTGCCCTGGTTCTTCACGCGCTGGGGGAAGCGTAGCAGCACCCGCACGTCGTAGTCGGTGGCCTCGGGGGTGTAGGCTGTGCTGCAGGGACAGGTGAAGAGACGGGCGTGGGGCTGGGTCCTGCGGCAGCAACACCCGGAATGGGCCGACTTGTCCCTGAAGGTCCTCTCCACTGACTCCCCGTCCTGTGGCTGCGGCTCAGACCTCTCCCCAACTCTCGTGAGCACACGGGCTGGGCGGTCCCCTCCTTTCTGGCTTCCAGCACGTGGCCGGCAGCTACCAAGGAAGCCTTTCTCAAGTGGCATCAGGCCTGACAAGGACAATCACACCTGCAGGTGACTCTCTGCTGGGGGCAGCCTCGGGGAGGGGGGGGCATATCAAAATCTTTGGAGGGCTTTTTAAAAGGGGCCCTATCCAGGAGATTCTAGTAAGTGCACAGAGCCCTGATTGTTGACCAAAGTACGTCACGTCTCAGGTACGGGCCTAAGAAACGAGCTCAGGCTCTTCCGTGTCAAAGCCATTTCACTTTCCCGATCCTGTCTGCCCTGCGGCTCCTCCACACATCCTGGGGTTCCAGCTCCAAACACTGTTTCTCCAGCAGACTTCACTCCTGTTAATCTATACTGTTGCCCATGCTGTTCGTTTGACCCAGAACTCACCCGGCCTCCTAGGCCTCCTAGGAGGGAACTCAGGTTCCCTCCTCCAGGAAGTCTGCCTTGATTGCCGCACTTAGAGGCCCCTTGTCTGCCTGTGAGCTCTAACAGCACCTCCTACGGCCCAGCCTGATCCCACAGGCCCCCTGAGCTAGGTCGGGGTGACTAGGCCACCTTTTCCCGACTGCACGGCTGCCAGGCCAGCGACCTGCCCTGTTCTGTTTGGGGAGCACGAGTCTGCTGCAGACCGCCGGCTCACAATTTACTTGCTGACCCCTAATTCCCAACCGAGACGGACTTTGTGCGAAGAGAAGGGGCGCGAGAGAGGAATGAGGGGCAGCAGCGAGGGGAGAGAGACAGACAGACACACACTCGCGCGCGCCTGCGCAGGGGCTGACCGAGGCTCCGCCCTTCCCCGGAGGACTGCTGACAGCTGTCCTGGCCGGCCTCAGGGGCACTTCCCTGGCACTCAGGAAGGTCTGGGTCCCGAAGCCAGAGGCAGGAGGCGGCCAGCTGTAGGGATTAGCTCGCTCTCTGAGAGGATGTCTGCACAACAGGCGGTGCAGGCTTCTGTCGGCCAGGACGTGAGGCCCTTGGCCTTGTCTGGCGGAGGCTTGGAATCCGTCTGTGTCTGGGCTGGAACAAAACCTCCGCCTTCCCTCTGTTCAGTTCAATCCTGCCCTTCTGTTCAGCTCAGCACACCGTGGGAACCCATCAGGGCCTAGGTTCGAGGCCCAGCTTGGCCACAGACCCGCGCTGAGACTTGGAGCGAGTCCCTTCCTGGTCCGGGTTCGGCAGCATCCGTGCCCCGGTAGCGCTCTGCGGCCTGTACTTCCCACGATCCCGAGCGCCCCGCCGTCCCAGCTTCAGTTCTGCCGGCTCTCTAGGTCTGTGCCCCGCGCCCCGCTGCCTCAGCTGCCTGGCCCCCGCCGGCCTTTCCTCCTCGCACCTCCCCACCGACAGCTCCGGCCCCAGAGCCGCTCCCACCCGCTCTCCTCCCACTCTCTGCGGCTGGGTCCTGTCATCCCGCGGACCAGGACAGGGACCGAGCTGCTGGCTCCCCAGCCCGTCTGGGAGCTCGGGTCTGGGCCTGCAGGATGCTCCGTGAAGGTGGGGCGATCATTTGGCTTTGACCTCAACTCCTCAAAACTCAGCCTCGGTGGACTGCCATGGAGGCTCTGACGTGCTCCCTGCTGGAGGGACTGTAGCAGGAACGTGATCAGGATGCTCTCTTCCCAGGGACAACTGACGAGACCAGACCTAATGCGCAGGCCGACTGAGTGGTACAGTGGACCCCCTTATCCGTGGTCTCGCTTTCTGTGGTTTTGGTTACCCACGATCAAAGGCAAGACATTCTGGGCCGAGGAAGCAGTGAGCAAAGTTACATTCCGGTCCAAGTGCCTTATCTTGTTATGGATAGATCACGCCTTGCGCGTGAGCTACCCTGAGGGGCGGGAGTTCCGTAACTGGGAAAATGCTGAGATTCCAAAGGGCTTCCCAGATACTTAAGAGTAAAAGTAAATAAAGAATTCAAATACAAATACAAAAACAAAAACAAAAAAGGCAGCAAGTAATTAAGAAAAACAGGTGCTCTCCAACATAGAGGGATGTCAATAGATGAGGCAGGACGATGTCATCTTTAATTCTTTCAGCACAGGGGGATGTCCCCGAAGCGCATGTATTTGAACGGAATATTCACGGTTAATACATTCCGAAGCAAGCTCTGCAGGAAGCAGAATCACCCAGGAATAAGGGAGAGCTAGCTGGGCTCCCATTCCTCGGACTTGCAAACTGGTCTCCTTGCCCTTTCTCTCCACTGCCACACGTAACTGAGGCCTCTTTGTCACCGTGCTCCCTGCCCCAGCTGGAGAGCCAACCTGTCCTCCGTGGGGACGGTTCTGCACTCCTGCCCTCTATCCTGAAGGCTATTCCCCCACTGGGGGGAATTCCCTGTGTCCTTGTGGGAGCACCTTCTCATGGGGCAGCTCAGAGCGGGAAGGTTCTGGTTCCTCTTTGCTCCTCAGTTGCCTGACTGGAAGAACACATACCCTCAGTGCCATGGCAAAGGTCCTTGTATCATGACCCATACAGAAATGCTCGCTTGTCCCCTTCCCCTCCTGGCTGCCTGGGGGCAGGCGAGACTCACAGACGAAGAGGTCCGGGTCCTGAGAGGTTCAGGGGCTTGACCATGGTCGCTCGGCTTGTGGGCAGCCTGGCTGGCATGAGCACGGGCTCTGGGTGACTCCCAGAGACTGTCTCTTCCACACTTCAGCCCCGGCCCCTTACCTGGCCAGACACTTCTCCTCCGCGGCACAGCGCAGTGAGTACAGATGGGCTCTCTGCACGTAAGTGGAGGCTTGCACGTAGTTGGGGTCCGGGACCAAGTCAGGGAGACCTGGCAATGGAGTGGGAGAGATGGAGGAGGGGCGTCAGGCTGGCCACGGCTAATGCCCAGAGACCTCCCCAGCCCCAACCGCCCTTTATCATTCTCCTTCCTCTACACAGGCTGTCGCCTCTTCCAAGAAGCTTCCTAACCTGAGCTAGGGGTGTGATTGGAACTATTCCCTCTGGGCTCAGGTGTGGGCCGGGGACGTCAGGGAACGGGGGCTCACTTCTGGAGCTCCGTGCTATGGGAGCCTCTGAGACCCCCTGGAAGAGCTGGGACAGGAGCGAGGTCTGGGAGGCAGAATGGAGTCTGGTGAGCCAGAGAACAGGGTAAGGGTACACTTGGCAGGGCAAGCCGCATGAACAGGGGCCTGGAGGCAGGACTGAGTGAACCAAGCAATTTCCTGACAGAGGCACTCCCTCCATGTCCTTGTTCGCCAGGCCTCTGGACACCAGCCCCCAGATGCCCTCTGTAGCCAGCATTCTTCCTGAATCACCAAGAGAGCCCTGGGCTCTGGCCCCAAGTGGCTCCCAGAAAGCCCACGGGCAGAGCCAGGTGAGTATTGGCTGGCACAAGCGGGGTGGGCAGGAAGGGAAGGGCAAGCGGGAAAACACACCCGTAGAGTGGGCTGCTGACAGGGCAGGATTCTCGGCCTGGGCACCTAGCCCGACCTTCTCAGGATTTCTTTCTTCTTGCCATCGGCCCCCAGACCTAACCGCACCCTCGCCTGTCTGCATCCTCTGGCCTGCAACCTGAGGGGCCTGGCTGCCTCCCCTGCAGGGCCCAGGGGAAGTCTGGAGTCTGCTCAGACCCCGTGATCACTTGCTCCCGGGACATGCTAGAGCCAGGGGCCTGTCCATCTGGCACTTTCCCCACCTCCGTGCCTGTGGTGGTCCCGGGGAGCGTGCGTTAATAGGAATTTGCAGACACCAAACTCACATGTCCAGACCCTGTCTGCATTGGAATAAAGAAGGAACGGATCTGCTCTGGTTGCTGGGAGTGCAGGAGTGGTGGGGCACAGGGCGGGCTGGGAGGTGGGCAGAGGACTCCAGAGCCCTGGGCTCTCCCCCAGCTTGGCCATCGACTTCAGGGTGAGTGAGCCTGGGGCCTCTCTGTCCCCTCGCCCTCAGGCTCCCGGGATTCTGGCAGTTAAGCGAGGACATGAGGTTACAGGTTGCTCTTGACTTTCTTCCAAGCCCTCTGCTCTTGGGGGGCAAGTAAGGTGCGGGTGCTTAAGGCACACAGACAGCAGTCCAGCTCCTCTGGCCAGCTTTCAGGTTCCGAAGGTGAGGCAGACCCTCACACACCCATCCCTTGGGCTCCGAGACCCCAGCCCGGCTCACCCTGGGCCTGGGCCTCACGCGGGAGCCTGGTCCCGGCAGCCGGTATGATCTCACCTACTCGGAATGAAGAGGAAGCTTGGAGCACAAGGGTGGGTGAGGATGAGGTGGCTCCTGGCTGAGGGGGGCCGTCTTGGCCAGCCGAGGTCCCATTACTCAAGCTCCAGGAATGCCTGCAGTCATTTCCCCGGGGATCCTTGGGCCCTCAAAGCAAGGGCCCACCTCGCTGCCAAGCCACTTCTCACCCTCTGGTACCCGGAAGCCTCTGGTGGGGGGAGGTGAGGAAGACAGGAGTGGTCCCCTTCCCTATCATCAAAGTGCCTTTCCCGCAGCAGCATGTGGGGGTGGGTTCGCTGGGCCTGAAGCCTCGTGAGACCCAGTGTTTGGCACCAGATGGCCTGCCGCCCCCACCCCAGGCCCGGTTTCAATAAACAATGCACAGATGGCTCCTCAAAGCTTTTCTGGCCCGACCCTTCCTCTCTAGGCCATTCCAGGAGCTGGCTCTGCAGTCCAGGGAAGTTCGAAGAGCCAGCTGAGTAAGAGGCCAGAGGTATTAAGGGCCAGCGAGGGCTGGTGCCCCTCCTGGCCTATGACTGAGCCCCAACCCTGGTCCTGTACCGAGTCCAAACACACTGAGGTTGGATACTGTCAACAACTCTGAACCTCAAACTCATTGTTTGTCCCCAGACTATGTACTAAAAAACTCTCTACTTAAAAGTTTTTAAGGAAAAAAAAAAAAAGTTTTTAAGGAATTGCTTTGACATCATGAATCCTTTTTATTGTAACTGAGTGGGTGGGTTTTGTTTTATTTTGTTTTGTAAGTTCCAAAGCCAAGGGGGAGGGGCATCTGCAGCACCTACATGTGGGGATTTGGGAGGAAGACTACGGACAGACACCCCAGAACTGCTCCTCACAATCTGAGCCCTGGCCCTGGCCCTAGATGACCATCTTCCTCTTACTGTTGATGAATCTCAGGTTCACAGGTACCTCCTGCTCCAGGAAGTCCTCCCTGACTGGCAGTGCTATTCCAGGTCGCGCGTCGGTCTGTCCCACCACTAGATCCGTCTTGATCTACAATTAGATTTCGTTGTATTTACCTGGGTCTACTCCCCTCCAGACTCTGCACGCTCTGAGGGCAGGGACTAGGTCCCACTCACCCCGTTAGCGGGCAACCTACCATGCTTTGGGGCTGACTGCTTGCCCCATCACATTGGCCTCTGCCAGGCAAGTTTCTTTAATGATTAGTGGCTTAATGTTTTACTGTCCCAGTGATTGAGGGTGCTCTGCACCCTGTCCCCCGCAAGAGACCAGGGCACATGGAGGTGCTGGAGGGACCAAGGCTCAGAGAGGGCGATGAATTTGCCCATGGTTGTAGAGTGAGTGGGGGCAGCCCTAGGAGAAGCTCCCCACCCCCTCCCAGGACTCCACTTACTACTCTTTTTATAAAAATGAGCTTTTTGGAAGTATAATCTAATCACAGAAATGCAAACTTAAGGTTTACAGTTTGATAAATTTTGACAAACGGTGCAACGGTGTGACTACGGCCGTCATCAAGCTCTGCATTGTTTCCATCATCCCTGAAAGTTCCCTCCTGTTCCTTCCCATTAATGCCCCTTACCTCCTCCACCACCCCAAGCAACCATTACTCTGCTTTCTAATCACTGTAGAGAGTTATGCCTTTTCTAGGCCCTAAATGGAATCACTCCTACCATTATTTTATTTTCTTTGTTCTGTATCTCTGGCCATCACAGAGGTCCTGTGTCTCTCCTAACTGGCTCCCCCTGGCCATGCTCCACCTCTGTCACACTGGGGGAAGCTGCTGGAAAAGAGAGTAGTCTCAGAGTTCAGGATGGGTTCCCCTACCCTGGTCAGAGGAGGGGACCCCCTGCAGAGGTCCCTGGGCACTGCAGGCCCCTCCCTCAGCTAGAACAATGCCTCCTTCTCCACCTGCTCTCCTATGAGGTATTCCATTAGCTTCCATGAGTAGTGGGCCCCCAGGCTTGGGCTCTTAGCCCCAGGGGGCTGGGACTTGGAGGGCACCCTGTGTTGTTAGAAGCCGCGGAGGAAAGGCGTGAGCAGGGGCTTGTGGACGGAGGGATAGGGGATTGGTTTGCTGTTTCTGGCTTAGGGGGTCCAACCAGGCCCTCCAGGCAAGATGGCCCATGTTGCCTGAAGTGCAGCTACAGCGGGACCATGTGCCCACCCCCCACCCCAAGAAGTGTACGGAAGATCCTTGAGAGAGGGTAAGGCTTACTCAGCAGGGAGAAGCCTCAGTCATGGAGATGTCATTTTGAGGAGGGGCTGGAATCTTTTATCCAGAAAATATGGAATCATCCAGCCCTGGGACCTGGCACTGGAGACTCTATATAAAGTGGGTTCCAATGAGAACATCTCCCAGAGACCCCCATTTGTCTAAATGCAGACACTGAATTAATTATAATTCTCACGTCAGAGCAAACTAACTATTATCGCTGGTCTGGACAAGGCCCCTCTCTTGGAATAACATTTTTTTTTTTTTGACCATCATCATCACCCGACCCTCCGACGGATATCCTTGAACATTTGTACCTCTCTATAAAATCCGCAGTGTGTTGGAGGTAGGCATGCATCCTTGAAGTATATAAGTGATGCTGTCTTAGAATCTCATTCCATTTCTTGATTTTTCAGTCAACGTATGAACTTTTAAGGTCTACCTAGCTCATGATTTGTCATGGCTAAATAGGAATCCACAGTATGTGCCCTCCATGGCTAATACGGCCAGTCTTCTTGTGTTGGGCTCCCAAGGTGGGGCCAACCACAGAGAGTCCAGGTGTACGGTTTGCTCAGGCTACCCGAGGAGTCCCTGGTCACCATCAGCATCCCGCCTTCCCCTCCTAGGAGGGAGACAGGAGCCTTGCTGCTTACCCTCCGTCACAGACTTTCTGTGGGAACTGGGGCTGGCCTGCCCCCTCTTCAGGCCCCACTGCCTCCACTTCTCCAGCTCTGTCCTCTATCCCACTTAAGGCCTGGAAGAGCTCTGGGCCAGGCCCCTGTGGGCACTGTTCCCCAGAAGCAAAGTGCTGACCATGGGGTTTGGGCCCACAGGGACCCAGGCTGCAGTCTGGGCCAGGGTTGGAGGGACACTGAGGCAGAGGGCAGTAAAGGCCCTTGGGAAGGCTGAAGCCAGGCTGCTCTGCTGGGGAGGGGTGGGTGTAAGTGAATTGGGTCCCAAGGCCATTCTGCAGGCAGCCTTGGAGGGGGCCCCGTCAGACCCTCCAGGGCAGGCAAGACCCAGAGCCCAGGATAAGGACCTTCTGCATTCTGCATTCCTGCTCCATCCCTGGAGCTTCCTCTGAGGGGGGGGGTGGGGGTGGTGGAGATCCAGGCCCCTTCATAAGGCGCTCAGGACTAGCCTGCCATGCTCCCACCCCAGGCTGGCCCACATGTCAGCCTGCGGGAACCTGAGGCCTGTCTCCCTCTTCTTCCCTGGCAGGACCTGGCTGGGGCCTTCTCTGGGAAGGACTCCAGAAGGCAAGTTTGCCATTTCCTTCAATCCCCTGGTGTATAAACCCTTCCCTTTTCTTAGGCTCAGTTTCCCCATCTGGATGATGGAGAGACTACACTAACCTGCCTGTGAGCAGTAGGCAGTTCGGCAGTTCCACGGCTCCAGAAACACTTGGGAGATGATTTTCAGGAGCTCCTCGGTCTCTTCCCAGCCTCGGGCAAGAGCCCAAGACCTCTTACAACCTCTACAGACAATACTTTAGCAGCCAGGAAATTCTCCCACTGTCTGACCTAAATCCTTCCTGCTTCAGAAGAACTCTGGTCCCTCCTGCTCAGCGGCTCCTGGAGGCCGCCCAGTGCAGAGGGCCTGTGGTTACGTTCCTGTCACTTGCCCACACCTCACCTGTTTCCCTCTTGGCTTCCCCCTTTCTGTGGGTTCCATAAACCTCGGCTCCTTTGAACTTTTTCCTCCCCAGGCCTCCTGCTCACAAGCAGATGAAGGAAAGTGGAATGCAAAATCGCCCTAATCTCTTGAGCCCGGGGCTGGGGGATAAACAAGGTCCAGCAGGAACCGGTCAGCGGGCTGTGAGATATGTGTGGGGCGGGATGTTTTGGCTCAGCAGCCAGACTCCAGAGGAGCCCTTAGGTAGGGAAAGCCGCGAGCTCACAGAGCTGGGCCTTGCATAAAGATGAGCCGGCAGGGCCTCCAGGGGCAGAGCTGGCCGCTCCGAGCCCTATGAAATCATCATCTCATAATCAGGACATTCAATTGTCAGGGCTGGCCCGGTGGGGCCGCACCTGTGTGACCAGCAGGTCGGCAAGGGGGCTGCGGGATTCGCTACGTCCTGCCATGAAGGGGCAGTCCCAGCCCAGGCAAAGGAGCTGTGATAGCCATAAGGCCAGGCCCAGAACCTGCAGGGGCTCCCCACCGCCTACAGAATCGGGCCCAGACTTCTCAGGGTGCAGCTAAGGCCTTCTGTGGCCTGGCCTTAATGGAGCCTTCCAGATCGCATAGCCCTAAGGCTCAGGAGGCAGCTCCCTCGCACCCAGGCCTCTGACGCCATGGTGCCTTGTCTTGGAATTTTGCGCGCGCACGCGCGCACACACACAACCTTGCAGGGATTCACAGTCTTTAGGCCCCCAAGCCTACCTTGTCAGTCCTGACCACCCCTCCGCCAGCACACGTCTGCTGCCCCCTCTCAACGGGTAGAGACAGTCCAGGGGCAGTGACCGCCTCACCCCCTTGTGTGGCAGGGCCCAGCTCCAAGAAGGGGACCTGTGAGTGTCTGCTTAGTTCAGTGACTGCCCGGGATGCAGGCTGGGGCTGAGCTGGGAGCAGGCTGACGTTAACTTTGGGGAGGTCAGCTACCTTCTGCTCTGGCCAAGCCGGTCTGCTGCCTCCTTGCACACCACACTCTCTCACACTCTTCCCTGCGGTGAACACAGGCCCCTACTGCCCCTGGTGCCCTCCACTCCCCTGCAGGCCTGCAGGGGTGCCCCCTGCCCCTACCTCCAGAAGCCTTTGTGGATGCTTCTGTCCCCTGGGTCTCTCCCTGCCCCGCAGACCCTTCACAGTGACTCGAACTTTCATCTTTCTTACAAAACCTGCTCAGCCCACTGCCTTCCCATCTCAGCTCATGGCAGCTTCATCCTTCCAGATGCACAGGCTACAGACCTTCGTGTTAATGCCTGATCCCACGTCCAGCCCATCGGGAAATCCCATGAGCTCCAACTCCAGACTAGATCCCGAATCTGACTTCCCCCCAACTCTGATGTTAGCGCCCTGCCTGGTGCCATCACCCCTGCCTGCATCTCTCTATCAGCCTCACCTCAGTCTCCTGCCTGCCTCCCCACTGCACATCCCAGCGTAGTGGTCAGCGACCCCGTTTAAATGTCACTGCTCAGCTCAAAGCTTGCGGTAGCTCCCTAATGCAGGGAGAGTAAAAGCCCAAGTCCTCCCAGGGGCCTCCACGGTCCTGCTGCTTCTCTGGCCAGCCTCCTCTCACGCCCCTGACTCCCATCCTGCTCTGCTCTAAACAGACTGGAACACACTTGAACCCCCCAGGGAATCCCTGCCTCAGGGCCTTTGCATGGGCTGCTTCCCCTTTCTGGAATGCTCTTCCTGATCGCCTCATGCACCACTCATTTGCCTCCTTTCTCTCTGCTCAAATGTCACCTTCAGGAGGCCTACCTTCACCACCTTTGCAACCTGCTCCTCCCCCCTCCCCACCCACAGATCTTAGTTATCTCTACTTTCCCACATTCTATTACCACATCCCTACCACACCCCACAACCTTACCGCATTCTATTATTTCCCTATTTATCATGTTTATGCAGGAAAATATGTCCGCAAAGGCAAGGGTTTTGTGTCTTTCTTTTCGCTAAGGAATACTCAGCTCTAGACGCGCCCAGCATGCAGTAAGGCACTCAGTAATAGTTTCTGAATGGATGAATCTCCTCAGAGGAGAGCCTTGCAAGGTCATGTGTGTGTGTGCGCGCGCGCGTGCAAAATTCCAAGCCCTGGGGGTGGGGGGGACTGGCCTTTGCCTGCTGCCCAGCTGTGGGCCCAGGTGTCCGCGCACAGCAGGTGGGGGCAGGAGAGACCTGTGAGAGGGTGGTGCGCTTGGGCACCTGCATCCTGTGGCCTGGTTTCTGGCCCGCGGGCTGAGACCTCGGTGAGGACAGGCCTGGGTCTGGCGCACCCCTAACTGCTCTGTGCACAGCTCGGGGCCGGCACCTGTGGGCCCTGGGAGCCCAGGGGCAAACAGCTGCAGGGGCTGGTGGCATCTGTCTGCCTGAGCAGACTGCATTATCAAGCAAAGGCTGGGACTGATTCCAGAAGTCCTTTCTTTTGAAAAAGGATTAGTTTTGGGGTTGGACAACCCATGGTTGCTGTCGGTCTACAAGCAGGAGGAAGGGGGGCTTGTCTCCTGAGGCTTTGATGGCAAAGGCCTCCGGGACTTTGCCTTCCCCATCTGAATCCCTTCCTGCTCTGATGTTCTGACACCAGCCCATTTCCAGGTGACGCTGAAATGCCCGGTTCCTGAGTGCTCGTCAGCAAGGCGGAGAGGGACCCAGGCCCAACCCCAGCCCTGTAATTCTGAATCCATACAGAAAGGCCCTCTGGGTCCAGCTGCCTGTGGCGAGGAGGCTGTTAGGTCAGAGCAGGAGAGGGGACCAGACCCAGCCTCTCCTTCCGGCCGCCGAGCCGACTGCTGCCCCACAGGAATGCCCGGCACGGGAATTGGAAGCAGGTGTGGGCTGCCTGGGCGGACCACCCGCCTCCTCCCCTCCCCCCGCCCCTTCCTCTCTTGCCATTCCAGCACTGCCCTGGGGAGTTTTCCATGTGTTTTTGGCTTGGACAGGAGTGGGGTGGACTCAGGCTGGGACTCCTGGCAGTGTGAGTATGTGAGTGTGTGAGTGTGTGTGTGCACGCTTGAGCCTTCAGAGCTGAGAGGACATTGAGATGGGCACCCCTGGGGTTCGGAGAGAAGGGAGGAGGCGAGACACTCCTAAGGCCCTAATGATCCCCCACCCTGCTCAGCTACCACACAAAGGCCTATGGGGCCTGCGAACTCAAGGCAAAAGTCCAAATTTGGGTTTTCCAGGGTTTTAGACCTGAGAGAAACAAGGAGATAGCTTTCCCTGAGGGGTAGGAGTGGAGAGGCTTGGGCCGTCCAGCAGGGCAGAGGGGCAGCCTGGCTCCCAGCCTGGCCGCCGATGTCCTGAGACCTCAGATGAGTCACTGAGCTTCTCTAGCCTCGGGCTCCTGGTCCGCACCACGGGGGCGATGATACTCTCTACCTCCCGGGGTTGCTGGGGCCACTAAATGAGAAAACGAAAATCCAGTGCTTAGCTTTGTGTCTGGTGCAGTGTTTGAGAAATAGCAGCTTCTATGATTGTTATTTAAAATAGGAGCCATCTCTTTTTGCAGGGATGGTCCAGCTTGAGACCAGGGGAGAGAGGATGTGGCCTTGCAACCGGATGATAAGAGGAGACAGGAAGTCTGCCTGAGATGAGGCTGCTCGGGACACAACTTGTTCGTTCTGACACTAGTGACCTTTGCCGAATGGGGGAGCAGGAAGAGGACCCAGGTCCCTCTGTCTCCACAGCTTGTCTGACCCCTCACGACAGCTTCCTCAGCCTGAACACTCCATTTCTTTCTGAAGGAGCTCCCAAGACAGCCTCAGGGAAGGAGAAAGGAAGGCTGAGCTGTGATTCTGGCTCTGCCAGTCACCAGTGATGTGACCTGGACAAGCCACTTACCCTCTGAGAGCCTTAGTTTGCTCATCTGCTAAATGGGGAAGATAAATAATACCTAGGGTTGCCCTGAGCATTAATGGACTCTAATCATAAAGCTCCAGGAAGTGTAGAAGACACCGAGAAAGCACGATATAAGTGCTTGTGACGTAAGTGTTCTGGAGTCTGGAGTGAGAAAGGCAAGTCTTTGCAAACACCACACCAGGAAGGGACTCTGCTTCCAAAACCTTGCAGATCCGCTGTCCTGACTCAGCCTGTCACAACCTGTGCCTGGAACATAGTGGACAGGCAAATATCTGAAGGAATGAATAAATGAGGTGTGCAGGAGAGGCAAGAATACATCAAGTTGAACAAAATTATGTCTGGTGGTTAAGAACTCAGGATGGGGGTTCATGCAGACTCACAACCTGGTTTCATGACTAAGAGGCTGTGTGAACATCAGCAGACGAGCCTGTCGCCTTATCTATGAGATGGGACGAAGAACGGTACCAGGCTCGTGGGGTTGCTACGATAATTAAGGGTTGTGATGCGTGAAGTGCCCACAAATGCTAGTGTCATTCTCCCTCCCCTGGCTGCAGCTGGAGAAACTGAGGCCCAGAGAGCTGCTGGAGGAGGCCGAGGTGCTTGGCCTGCCCCACCTGGCTCGCAGGTGGAGTGTGGGTCTTCCTAGGGTCATCTGGGTGCGGCGCAGAGATGACAGGCTCGGTCTGAGTTCCGGCTCGGCCGCGCCAGCTGGGAGGCCTCCCTAGATCTCTGCTTTCTCAACTGTGCCAGAGGAGTACCACCCCCACCTCTCCAGGAGGGTGTGAGGGTGAGTGACAGTGCACATTTCAGCCACCCTGCTCACGGGGGTGCTCTTCAGCAGATGGCCGGGTTGTTATTATCATCCCCTCCTTAGGGCTCGAACTCTGGATGCTTTTTGGGTAGAGGCCAGCTTCTGTCCTTCCCTGCATCTACTCCAAGCTCTGTGGAGGTAGGGAGGTGACCTGGAGAAGGGGAGGCAAGGGTGGGGGGTTGGCCTGGGCGTAGGGATGGGGGCAGGGAGCCAGGACTGCTCTCAGGGACGAAGGGGTCCTGTCTGGCTTCTTGAGTGCGGGAGGTTAGATGGAGAGGGGAGTACGCTAGGAACACCTCTGGGTGTACAAGGAGGTGAGACTTCCAGGCCGGGGCAGCCCGGTTCCCAGGAGTCTGTGGGGTGTGAGGCAGGGAGAAGGAAAGGAAGGAGGTGCCTCTGCTTTTGGAACGGTAGGCTAAGGCATTTATTTTGTCCTGAAAGCCTTCAGGAACCACAGCATGTTCTTGAGCAGGAGAATAATATAGTCAGCACTCCAGGGCTTTATCTGCCCCACGTGTAGAGGGACTGGCCAGGGAGAGGCTGGGAGCAGGGGACCAGGGAGGAGGCAGCCAGAGCTTCCTCCTGGGCTGATTGGCCATGTGAGGACAGGGGTGGAGGACCATGCCAGACAAAGCTGGCGCAGCCATCAGCGAGGCCCCGGGAGAATGGCCAGGGAGGCTGCTCCGTGTTGCTTCCACAGGGTTGCCAGGGCCGGTGAAGCTGGCCGGGGCTGGAAGGGGGAGCCCTGGGGGAAGAGCTGTGGTCTTCAGAGACCTGGAGTCACCTTAGTTGGTCCAAAGACCACCAGCTCAGAAAAGCTGAAGTTGGGGGCGGGGGGGGGGGGGGGGCGGGGGCAGGAGCAGGGATAGGAGGCCGGGAAGGGAGGGCCTGACCATGGTGGAGGGAGAGGCGCTGTGCAGGGGACACGGCGAGGCCTGGGAAGCTGCCGGCCCCCCTCCAGGCGTCTGCACGGATTTGCTGAGAGCCAGGCAAAGTATGTGCCCCTCTCTGGGCCTCTGTTTCCTGGTCTTCTCTCCAGTTACAAGTTGCAGAGTTGGAGACAATGGGATTGCAGGAGGTCTGGGCAGCCCCAGCCCTGGGTGGGAGGGAAGAGGGTGCAGGCGCCAGAGGAATAAACCGGGCTCTGGACAGACGCTTGGAAAGTGCCCAAACATGGAGGGATGTGGGCGGAGCGCACATGTGTTTGGTGTTGTGAGGACACATCCACGCCCACACACACACAGGCTGCCAGCACCCAGCCTCAGACCCCTGGGTGTGTGGCCAGGAGGAATGAGGTCAGTCCCAGAGAATCTGCCTGGACTCCCACACCAGGCCTGGGGGTCTGATCTCAAGCACAAGGCTTGGCCTTCTCCTAACTGGGATTTTCCATGGTCTGGGCCTAGCAGCAGGGTGGGAAGGGGGAGTCAATGATGGGGGAGAAGGTACTGCTCCTTCCCTGGTCTCTCTGTGAGCCCCAAACTAGCCTGCACCCCCACACTCCCTCCCATCCCCACACCAATTCCCCCCCTCCCCCATGACTAGGGGAAGGAGCACCTGGAGGGGGCTGATGGCCATCACTTGCAGCAATGCACAGGTACCTCCTCCTCTGGGAAGTCCTCCCTGAACCCCTAGCCCCTGACCGGGGAGGCCCCTCACCTGGGATCCCCTAGTTCATGCCTCTAATGCCTGCCCAATCACAGCACGGACGCGTCCCCTTTGCCATGCCTCCTCCAGAGCAGGGGCCGGATGTGATGCTTACCAGCGCACTTTTAACCCAAACGAACTGTGGGGCTCAGGGGCAAGACCAGAGACTCTGATAAGCACCAAGTACCGCGGCTCTGCACATGGCCTGGCCCTGGCTGGTCGCCTCGGAACTTCAGGAACTGTCAGGCCAAACAGGGGCCCTGGAAAACCCACTGGCTTGGCTCACAGACGCTGAGTCCCGGGCCTAGCTCTGCCAGCAGAGCTGTAGCATTGGCCGCCTCTGATTTCTCCCATGCCCAGGAGTGGGGCACTTCCAGAGGAGTCCCAGTCTGAGGTCGTGGATCCTCAGAAAGCCACCTCGAAAGCTTAGCACCCTATAAGGTGGGATGCCCTCTCCTCCAAGGAGCTCTAGGAGCAGATGATGCCCAGCTTAGAGCACCCTGCTGCCAGGCTGTAGCAAGTCTCAGTGAGGACCCGATGTGGGTGAGGCCACGGTGGGCAGGAGCACGCATCCTTCATCGCATCACGGAAGGGGCCCCCATCCGGCTCCTCTCCCGAGGCCCCTGCAGGTTCTCCAAGTGGGATTCAGCACCCAACTTGAGTGCTCTGCCGTGGATGTGAGGCAGCGGGTGCTACCAGTGGGGACACTCCTCTCCCCTAGCCTTGGACTCCAGCAGCCCCGAGGGAGACAGAAACCCTCCCCCCACCCCCCACCCCCCGCAGCAGCCTCTCACCCAGGTCGGTGTGGCTGGAGACAAGGCAGCAGGCCCTGAGCTGACAGCGGCAGAGAAGCAAAGTCTGGGGCTGTTGTGTCTTTGCCCCCGGCCCTGCGGGCCTCAGCCCTCACCTGGCAAGCCTGGCCGGGCAACCTTGGTGGGGAGCAGAGAACTGGGGCACTGACTGCAGCCTGGAGGGACTGAACGGAAAACCTTGACCGCAGCTGCCTTTGGACTTGCAGATACAGAGGCAGAAAGGGGAATTCTAGGACAGCAGAGGGTGGGCTGATAGCCATCTAGCCTTGGCCAGGCCCCTAGTGGGCTCTCACCACAGTAGCCCGCCTGCTAACAAACAGCATGTGTGGAGTTGTCCGTCTCAAGGAGGAAAAGCTGCCCCTTCGCCGTGTTCTCATGTACAGATGGCTTGGGCCTTCCCAAGACCGGGTCATATCTTCGCGGGCCCCCTCCCGCCAGAAAATGACAGAGGGAGGGATGTCTACAGCTCCCCCCTGGGGCTCTCCCCCAGGGCCAGCACCCCAGTGAGCTGAGTGAAATGAGGGAGGCACTGGCCTGGGCGCCAGAAAACTCAATAACCAGAAGTAGTATTTGCAGCAGTACTTTTAAAAATCAAAATCAGTGCCACACCTCCAGGGGCATGCCCTAAGGCCTTTCGGACCCTGAAGACCCAGGTTCCCGACGCTGATGCTCCCTGCTTCACCCTGTGGGGTCGGCCTAGGGGCACCTCCAGGGGTGGAAGCCTCACCCTGCTGAAATGAGGGAGGCGCAGGAAGAAGGTCTCCTTCCCTTGGTCCCCAGATGACCCAAACCGGGTCTGGAAGGTGCCTCCTCGCCAAGCCCAGCCAGTCCCGCCCTCCCCGACCCCTCCAGCCAGGGTCAGAGCCCAGGCCTGCCTGGCCAAATCCCGCCACCAACGGTGCGCGGACCTGGGGAGGCTGGGAGGTGGGACGCACGGTGGCTGTCGAGGCGGGCGGGGGGATTCCTCACTCAGCTCGGGGGAGGCCCACGGGCGGCCGGCGGGCCGCGCGACGGTACTCACCGCGGCCGTTCTGGTTGGGCCGGTACACGCTGCCCACGCTGACGCGGCCCTGCTGCGCGCCGCCGCGCTCCCCACCTGGCGGGGGCGCGTCCGAGCTGCGCACGGGCAGGTAGGGCGGCTCCAGCACGCGGAAGGGGGGCTGCGGCTCCGCGGCCCGCGGCGGGACGTAGGCCTCGGGCGGCACGTTGGCGTACGGCGGGTACCAGCCGAGGCGGGGGTCGGCGGCGGAGCTGCCGCCGCCGGCGGGCGGCGCGTCGGGGCCCGGCTCCGGGGGCGCCTGCTCGAAGCCGGCGGTGCCCTCGTGGTACAGGCTGTGCGAGTAGCGGCGGTCCAGGCCGTCGGGCGGCGGCGCGTAGGGCCTCTCCGGGGCCGGGTAGAAGGTCTGCGGCGGGTACTCGGGCTGCTCCTCGCCGCCGCCGTACTCCTCGTAGCGCGCCCGCGGCTGGAAGGGGTAGACGACCCCGGCCGAGGCCACGGCCGCCGCCCCCGCGCTACCGCCGCCGCCGCCGCCGCCGCGGTAGTACACGTAGCCCTGGTCGTAGGTCCGCGACGCGGGCTCGTAGGTCTCATACTGGCTGACGAAGGGCGCCTGCGGGTAGGGGAACTGCTGCGGGAAGGAGGGCGGCTGGCGGTAGGTGGTGGCGAAGGCCGAGGCCGCGACCGAGGAGGCGGAGCCCCCGTGTCGTTGCTGGGAGACGGAGGTGCGGACCCGGGCCATGCCTGTGCTGTCCCCGACGGCCACCTCGCGCCAGTTGTCGGGCACCTGGCCGAAGCCGAACGGGTGCCGCGCCTGGCCGCGCACGGTGTCCGAGCCGACGCGCCCGGGCAGGGGCAGCGACGGGGCCTGCCGACGCCGGAGGCCTCCTGGGCTGCGCCGCCGCGGGGCCTGGGGAGCGCCGGCCAGCAGCACCCGGGAGCTACTGTCGGTGCCCTGCGGCCCGGCCGGCAGGTACTCTGGGCCCGAGTTGAGCAGGCTGTACACCTGCCCGTTGTTCTCCCACTGGATCAGCTGCCGCCAGCGCCCCGGGCCCGAGCCCTGCCCCGGCCGCGCCTCCTGCCCGTGCACCAGGACGCAGAGGCAGGCGCCCCACACCAGGGCCCCCAGCTGCCAGCCAGCTCGGGCTAGAGCCATGGTGGCCCCTCTGCAGAGGCCTGGTGGACCGAGAGGCTCTCAGGAGCGTACTCCTGTGCGTGCTTCTCTTCCCACGGCCTCGAGGACAGGACGGCTCCTTGCCTGCCCCAGCTCTAGCTTTGTCCATGCTGGCCTTGTCCCGAGCGGGACGGCTCCTCCGATGACAGCATTTCGAGGCCAAGGGGTCAGGGCAGGGCAGGGGCGGTGCCCAGGGCTGCACGAGGCTCTCTGCAGGGCACCGGACAGGCAGGACTGCCTGGGGGCCTTACATGGCCAGCCCGGTACTGGCTGGCCGCTGGGCTGGCGCTTTCCCACTCTGAATGAATAAGCAACAGGCTGGGAGCGTTGGGAGGTTTCGGGCAGCCTGGTCCGCCTGCTGGGGCCTCCTCCGCGGGGCCCTACGGCCCGCCGGGTTTTAGCTATGTTGCCGGTCCCACAGCTGCTCTGCTCCCTCAGTCCCTGGAGCTTCCAGCCAAGCCGCAGACCTGCCTCTGAGGAAGGGAATGAAGCAGGGAGTAGAAGGGGCCTCTGGGGGTGCAGGCAGAACACGGCTGGGGTGTCGGCACCCCTATGGCCATTTCAGCTTTGGACCCAGCACCCCTGGTCTCACCTTACTGTCTTCTCTGGGCTTGGATGAGCCCCAGCCTCTCCCCAGGACCCCCTGAGCTCCCCTTCTGCAAAGCCAGTGCCAAGAGACACCCTTCTTGTTGGTGGGCCTCCTTGGGGGAGATGCTAAACCTGATTCTGGACCCCAGGGGCACCTCAGTTCCTTAGGCCTGAGTACGAGAGGGCTGGAGCTTCAGCTTTTTCCCCTCTTCGCACACCTCTTGGCCTTACTCTCCCAAATCTGTAGAATGGGGTTATGCCCTTGTGCTGAATAGAACTTTTGAAATCATGGGAGGGGTCAGCTTCTTATGCATCACATCATGGAGGTTTCTGCTCTGCGTCTCTTGAATCATAGTAGCCTGGCAATAACCTGAGTATGCCCGTGAGTAAAATGAGACACAGGGGCTGTCTTTGATATGGCATAGGAGGCTCAAGCGCTGTCAGCATAGAACAGCAGAAAGGGGCATCCAGAAGAGCTAGGCCTCGTCCTGGTGCCGTGACTGGGTGATCTTGGGCAAGCCCCTTCACTCTGATCCAGTTGCCACATCTGATCAATGGAGGATTAGACTAGATGGTCCCCAAGAGTGCTTTGGGAGTTTCTCTGTCCTCTCTGAGGAAGGCAGAGATAGGAAGGGTGCCAGAAGTGTGAACATCTTGGCATCTAAGAAATCACCCTCTGAAAGCCTCCCCTGGGCTGCCTTCTCCCACCTTGCTCGTGAACTGGAGGGCAGAAATTGCCTTCCTGTGCTTATACACCAAGTAGAAAGAACTTGCCCTTAGTTTGGCCCCTGCAGATTCCCCTCTACTTTGCAAACTCCTGGAGCCCAACTGGGAGAAGACAGCTAGAGTGGACGTTCCTCGGGGACCCTGGAGCCCCGGCGCTCACCCCTGCCAGCCAGCATTTGTTCACCCATTGCACTGTGCCTCAGGATGAGGCTTGATTCAGGTGACTGTCCACCCTCATAATCCAGCCGGCAACCATGCAACACAGGGCCCCTCAGCTGCCCCATGTGGGGTTAGGTTTCAGACTCCAGGCGGGACTCCTGCAAGGAGTGACTGGTTTTCTCCCCCCACCCCCACCCCCCCATCAAGCTTGATGCAGAGTCAGGCTCACGGAGGGGGAGGGCTGGAGGGCCGGGACCTGGAGGGTTAAGCCTCCCCTGCCTCCTGCCTGCCCCCTGCAGTGCTGGCCCCAGCTGCTTCGAATCCCTGGGGTCCTGTAGGGCCCTTCCGCCAGCCAGATGGGCAGCAGCTCCAGGAGAGGAGGAGGAGAAGTGGAAACAGGCCTCAGGGTACCCCCTGTCAGGGAGGGGAAGGGAGGAGGAAGGATGGGGGGAGGACAGAGACTGGCCGCCAGGTAGGGGAGCCCCAGTGGCTGAGAGTGGAGAAGGGGGGAGCCGTCTTCGGAGAGCCAGGGAGCCTGGCGAGGGCAGGGGCTGCCTCAGGGCTTTGGGGCTGTGGGGGGATCAGGGCACAGGCTACCCTGCTCAGCTGGCCTTGGCCTCAGAGCCAGCTCTTGGCGTGAAACCCTACCCAGGCCTGGTTCCTGCTCCTCTTTCCTTTTTTCTTAATAAGGTCGGATCAGAGTGAGTCAGAGGAGCCAAGCTTCCTGTTAGGCTCCGAGTAAGCTCTGCTCTGCTCAGAGCTTGCACCTCTGCATGTTCACCGTGGTCAGAGCCATGGCCCCTGCCATCCGGAGAGCCAGGGTCCCGAGGCTGACCCTGCCAGGGGCCTGGCCTGGCCCTCAGCCATTCCCTGGGGAAGTCTGGTGCCCTCTCAGAGCTTCGGTCTTCATCTGAGTCTTGGGGCTGATAACACGTTTATCGTGGTAAATTTGGGAGGATGAAATGGGAAGATAATGAAAAGTGCCCGGCACCGTGCCAGGCTCATGACACTATCTTCCCTCCTCGGGCCGGCACCGGGAGTGGGGGGGGGGGGCGGGGGGAGGTGGGGCTCTTCGCCCACGGGTGCTCCTCCGACCCCCATTTTCTCTGTCCCTTTCCTGTTTGGATCTGTCTCCAGCATCCTTCCTAGTCCAGGGGGAGCCTTGTGCAGGGGGGCCAAGCACCACCCCCTTCTTTCCTCCTCTTCACTCCCTCCCTCAACTTCCTTCTCCCTTCCTGTCTGCACCTCCTGCAGCTCTGTGAGCCCAGGGCAGCCTGCCCAGCTCCCCCTCTGCAGACACAGGGCCAGGCCTTGCCTCGGTAGCTGGAGGTGTCCTGGCATCCTCCGACTGCAACCTTCAGAGTGGTGGTCTGAGAGAGGCCTGGCCAGGCCGCAGAGGGTGCAGAGCTTGGCTCAAGAGAGGCCCTTGAGTCACCAGGTTGGGCTGGGCCTGAGCTGTCTGGACACGAGGGGGTGGCGTGGGGGCTCCTCTCTAGGCCTTGTCCTTACAGGCTGGGATTCACACCCACATTTTTAAGATCTTGCCATATGGTTGAGGCTTGTTGCCAGTCCCTGGCACCAGGAACCAGGCTCAAGGGACCTCGGAGGGCCAGCGATCTAGGGTTGAAAGCTTGCCGATAGCGCATGACTTTGTTAAGACCTACTGTGTGCTGGGATCTGGGCTGGGCTGCTCTGTTGCTGGGGCTCTCATGGAGCAGTTCGTGTCCCGTGACCCTGTGATGGAACTCCAGGTTCTGGAAAATCCATCAG
This sequence comes from Mirounga leonina, assembly GCF_011800145.1. Taxonomy (NCBI): domain Eukaryota; kingdom Metazoa; phylum Chordata; class Mammalia; order Carnivora; family Phocidae; genus Mirounga; species Mirounga leonina. The sequence goes on along the minus strand of NW_023270839.1, from coordinate 47,371,654 downwards.
GAGTGAGGAAGCATCAAGCCTGACCAGCAGAGGGTTTGGGGAGCAGAGGAGGGACTGAGTGTGGGACTCCTCACTATTCTGTAGAGGGAAGGACCAGGAGGCCCACTGGGGGTCTGAATGTTTCTGCAATGGCGGGGTTGAGGGGGAGGGGGGGAGGTGAGGGGGGGTTGGGAGGTGGTAGGGATGAGGCAGGCTCCCGTGCTCCTGTCCTGGGTCTCCCCCTCCTCCGTGTGATCACTGGCTGCTGAACCCAAGCCCTGGCACCTGGGTGGGCAGCTGAGGAAAGGGCACTGATGGGATTTGTGTTGAATTGGGAATGGAAGCTCCAGCCCAGCCAGCCTTGAACTGTGTACCCCAGCAGTGCTTCTGGAAAGGGGACTGAAGGAAGTGCTGAATGAGGAGGCCTGGTGAGCTGGCACAGAATTTGCTGACTCTGCAGGGAGAGGACCACCGAGTGACCACTGCCAGCTGAGGCCCGTGCTGTCCCCTCCTGGCAGCGACATCTGGCGCAATGGTTGGGGAGGCAGGGGGGCTTTGGTCCCCAGAGCTAAGCCAAGGGAGGGGCCCTGGAGGGGACTGCGGCCCTTTGGTTTGGAGTGTCTATCTTCAGGGCTGGGACTCTGGAGAAGTCCGGAAGTGGGGGAGGGGAGGTCAGGACCCTTTTCAAGGGATGGATTGGGGGGGAGGGGAGGGGAGGGGAGGGGAGGGGAGGGGAGGAAACCACCCTTCTCTAGGACCCAGAGGAATTCGGTGGCTCTAGCTGCCTCCCACTCTGCTTTCCCTCCCAGCTCTCTGCTACGCCCCCCCCCCCCCCCCCCCCCCCCACCGTGGTTCCTTGGGGAATTGGAAATACCAGAGCTGAAATAACAGTCTGGGCACCAAGGCAAGTCTCCACCGCTCCACGGAAGCAGGAAGCCCCCTTGGTCCCCCTCGGTCCCCCTCAGCCACCAGCCTGACCAGCTTCTCCCTTTCCTGACTCCCCCCCCCCCCCACCCCCCCCACCTCCCGCCCCCAAAGGCAGGAGTGGCGGGCCTGCTGAATGGAAACCTGCCCTGGTCCCACCCCCAAGCCCTCCAACCTGGGGCCCAGAACTGCTAGAGGCCGAGCTGATCCTCAGCACAGGAAGGAAGAGAGGGGACCTCATCCCAGGACCTTCCTCAGTGGAGGGATTGTGCCAAAGCTGTTGGCTGGGGCCTGCTGTGTGGAGAGCCCCTTCTGTCCAGGTTGGGGGGCAGGTGGACCTCAGCCAGCATGCAGTGGGGAGAAGGAGGGAACAGAGTCCACTGCCCAAAGGGGAAAGCTGACAAGACCCAGCAGGCTGCCAGTCCCTGGGGCTACAGCCCTGTAAACCCTGAGGAGGGAAACTGAGGAAGCCAGCCCAGTGATCCTGGCAAGGGTAAAGGAAGCCTGTCTCTCCTATTTCCCTGCCCCTGTATCTTTAACTTTCATTTGGGTATATCACTGGGTTTCTCTAGCTTTTGTTTCTTTTTCTCAACCCCCCCCCCACCCATCTCGTCATTCATTCATTCATCTCCATGTCCCTCCATTTCTGTGGCTAGCAGTCTCTTCCATCTGTTTGTTCTTTCACATGGCTTACCCACTCTGTCTCCACTGCCAATGTTTCTCCCAACTATTTCTTCATTTGTCTGCACATTCAGTCAGCATGTCCTCTGCGTGCCTGGGCTGGTGGCGGGGGTGACACCTGGCCGGTCCCCCAAAGAGCTTGTGGTCTGGTGAGGGCAACACAATAGGCAAGACGAGAGTGATGAGCCCTGAGTGGAGGTGGGGACGTTGTGCCAACTCTCTGTGACCTTTGAGAGAATTTCTGTCTGTCCATCATCCGACCATGATCCCTGTCCGCGTGTGACCCTGTCCTTGAGTGCGTCACCTTTGTGAGGTGTCTTGCTTTCTGTAGGGCACTTGCCCTTTGCTCATTTCCCTCTGGTGGGGGCGGCAGTGGCGCTGAAGGGCCAGTGTTCTGGGGCAGGTGGCCACGGGCCAAGGAGGGAGCAGGGCCCTGGGGACAGCCCTGACAGCAGTGTCTGCTCCCGGGCTGCCAGGGGCTCGGGTGCGCTTCGAAACACTGAGCCTGACACTTGGGCTTCTACTCAAAGGCTGTGGTTTTGCAGGCAGTTCTGCTAAGACGAGATGCTGGTCATGGGTATGGATTAAGCTCCTACTGGATGCCACAGCACCGGACAAAATAAGGTTCGTCACTGATGGTATTTCCTGTAGTTTAGTGTGTGTGACCCCCCTCCCCCCACCCCCACCCCCGGGAGTCCCCCAGGGGTTCAGTTTTGCCCACCTGGGTCCTGGAAGGGGGGGGCCACGGGGTATGAAAAAGGAGTGGAGACAAGATACCAGCAATCTCTCCCTTACATATTCTATAGCTTTTTATTTCAGCTTACAAAAGAAACATGTCAATTACAGGAAATTTAGAATGTAGACTAATAAAAAAACAAGGTATTCTGTAATGTAGAGAAAACTACTCTCTCCGGCTTTTCCCCCCTCTTTAAAAAATTGAGATCATACTGCATATGTTGTCTTACAACCTGCTTTGTTTACGTACTAATATTTGTTGACCATTTAGGGCAACTGTCAAGACTTGCTTCCCTTTTCAGTATTCACATTGATCACTGGAGCTCCCACTTGCCCAGAAGAAGAGGTGGTCAAGCCTTCATTGCCTCTGGATGCCCTCTGGGTAGGAGCCCGGGGGAGGGGGGGCTAGCTCCAGCCTCCACCCCTCCCCTGTTAAGCCCTCACCCCCTTCAAGACTGATCCTGGACCCTGAGGCTAGAGTCAGGTTCACTGACTTCAGTTCAGTGAACCTTCAGGTTCACTCAGGCAGGATGAACTCCGCTCTAGGTGGGGATGTCCTGAGCTGTGGGTGAAGATGGCAGGTGGAGTGGTAGTGGTCGCCTTAATTTCTCTCTGCCCAGGAGACCAGCCACTTCCTTCCTTCGCTCCCCATGGAGCAGGTGGTGGCTACCAGCCTTACACGCCTACATAACCAAGAGGGAGTCCGGGGCCCCCAGAAGACCTGCTCCGCAGACATTTTTGTGTTCCCCAGGAGAAGCACCTGGCAACTTAAACTTTTAAAAATAACTTTAACATTTTTTAGTATAATATATACACAGAAAAGTACGCAAAGTGTACAGTTTGATGAAGGATCCCGAAGTGAGCATACCCATGGAACTACCACCTCGATCAAGAAATGGAACATTCCAGCAGCTGGTCACTGCTAACAGGAAGCAGGGAGCTCCTTGAAGTTCTGCCTATGTCAGCACTTGGCCGCATCTAGAACTATTTTCTTCAACACGATCTTTAATGACTGAATTATGTGGATAAATCATAATTTAATAACCTCCCTTTGTTGGTTTCATTTTACTTTCTTAGCTCTTCTAAATGATGCTGTAATAAGCACCCTTGCACACGAATCTTTGTGTCTGCTCTGCTCTGTACTAGCCTCAGAGGGCCTGAGGTTGGTTCCAGCCCTTATCTGTGAGCTGCACGACTCACTCTGCCTTTTTTCTTTCTATAAAATGGGAAGAATGGTAAGGATTTAAATGAAGGGATGTGTCGGGTGTGTTTAGTACACAGTCCCGTGCTTACAAACACTCAATCAGCAGTAGGCATTATGAGCACCTTAGCTTAATTTGTTAGAAGTTGGATTTCTGGGGGCGCCTGGGTGGCTCAGTCGTTGAGTGTCTGCCTTGGGCTCAGGTCATGGTCCCAGGGTCCTGGGATCGAGCCCCACATCGGGCTCCCTGCTCCGCGGGAAGCCTGCTTCTCCCTCTCCCACTCCCCCTGCTTGTGTTCCCTCTCTCACTGTCTCTCTCTCTGTCAAATAAATAAAAAAACATTAAAAAAAAAAAGTTGGATTTCTGGAGAAAGGGTTTGAATATTTCTAAGGTTTTGACGCAGGTTACTCAGCTGCTTCCAGAAAGGTGGTCTCCATTTACCTGCCCAGAATGCCCTGGCTCTTATCACCACTGTGTACTATCTTCTTAAAAGAACATTAAACATGGGGTAGGGTTAAAAACCGTCAATGTGTCTTTTTTTTTTAGCTGCATTCTTTGATTACCTGTGAGAGTGAGCCTTTTCTCTTTTGTGTTCGTTGACCTTCCATATGGTTTCCCTGCCTCTACCTTTGTACACAAGTCTATTCTAGGACGTAGCCAAATGGCCCTTTTAAGACATAAGTCAAAATTTCTCTCTTCTGCTTAAAACCCAGCAGTGGTTCCCCATTTCCCCAGGAATAAAAGCCAAAGCCCTCTTAGTGGCCTCCAGGGTCCTCACCAATTGGACCCTCACTCTCCCTGCCCCAGCCACACGGGCCACCCCTCTGTCCCTACAGCACCCCAGCCCACCCCACCCCCCACAGCACTCTGAACTTGAGCTTTGCTCAACTGTCACCTGCTCAGTGAGGCCCCAATCCTTCACTCCTGATCTCCTTACTTTTCTTTTTCTTTTATCCATAGTACTTTTTTTTTTTTTTAAAGATTTTATTTATTTGACAGAGACACAGCGAGAGAGGGAACACAAGCGGGGGTAGTGGGAGAGGGAGAAGCAGGCCTCCCGCGGAGCGGGGAGCCAGATGCAGGACTCGATCCCAGGACCCTGGGATCATGACCTGAGCCGAAGGCAGACGCTTAACGACTGAGCCACCCAGGCGCCCTATCCATAGTACTTCTAAAATACAATTTACTTCTTTGTTTGCTGCCTGTCTCTCCCCCTAGAATGTAAGCTCCACAAGGGTAGGCACCTTTGTCTTGGTCACTGTGGTGTCACAAGTACCTAGAACTGTGTCTGGCGGGCATGAGGCACTCGGTGAATATTTATTGACTAAATGAATAAATGGTGAATTTCCCGGTCATATTTTATGACTATTTTCTATCGTCACATTCATCTGTTTAGTCTGAAGTTGTAGTATATTTAGCTCCTTTCCATGTATAACTCCTTTTCACATCTTGTACAGTACATTTTTGAAGTTTGTCATTTGCATTAATATTTTTTATACTTTACTGATGTGCCAAAGTGCCTCATTTTTAAGCTGTCAAATTATTCATTTCCCCTTATGATCTCAGACTTTGTTGTGTGACCTTTACCTTCACCAAGCATATATACATTATCAATTAAAATTTCTTTCATGATTTTGTGATTTCACTTTTTAAAAAAAGATTATTTTAGAGAGTTGTGTGTGTGCATAGGGGGGAGGGGCAGAAGGAGAGAGAGAGAGAGAATCTCAATTAGCCTCCCTGCTGAGCGCTGAGCCCCTCATTCTCGGTGGGGCTCAATCTCAGCCCTGAGATCATGACCTGAGCCGAAATCAAGAGTGGGCTGCTTAACTGACTGAGCACCCCCGCCAAGGCGCCCCCATGATTTCATTTTTTAACTCTTTAACCTATTTATTTATTTATTTATTTATTTGACAGAGAGAGAGATAGCGAGAGCAGGAACACAAGCAGGGGGAGTGGGAGAGGGAGAAGCAGGCTTCTCACCGAACAGGGAGCCCGATGCGGGACTTGATCCCAGGACCCTGGGATCATGACCTGAGCCGAAGGCAGACGCTTAACAACTGAGCCACCCAGGCAACCTATTTAGTCTTGGTGTGTGGTGAAAAGTAAAAACATAACTTTAAAACAAATTAAGCAACTATCCCAATATGGATCATAAATGAATCAGTCATTTTCTAGTCATCTAAAAGGCCATTAATCATATACTGAAGATATTTTATGTGTTTGGACTTTCTGTTCTGTCCCATTGGCCTGTCAGATCATTCTAACACTGATATTGCCCATTTTAATAATCGTGACAGTTCCCTTTATTATTTTTAAACTATGTTTTGCTCTTGTCATTTATATGAATTCTAGATTTTTTTTTTTTTTGGCCAAGATAAACAAAATCAAAACAATACTTCTGGGAATTGGAATTGGATTAAACTTATAGATTAATTTAGTGACAAACAACTTTACACCATTGAGTGTTTCCAACCAGGAACATGGTGTATCTTTCTATTATGAAGGTCTCTTTTATTGTTCTTCTTGAGTGAGGTTTTGTGTTATAGATGAGTGTGTTTTGTGCTTCTTTTCATGAAATGCAGAAATTGTGTCTGTGGTGGGCAGCTTCTGAAATGGCTCGCAGCGTTCCCTGGAAGTCCTCATTCGTAAGATCCCCGCCCCTTGTCTGTGGGCTGGACCCAGTGACTGGCTTCTAATGAATAGAATGTGGCAAAAAGTGATGGGATGTTACTTCTGTGATTATGTTATAAGAAACTGTGACTTTTGCTTGCTAGAACTCTCTCTGGCCCTCTTACTTGCCTGCTCTGATGAAACCAGCTGCCACGTTGTGAGCCACCTTATGGGAAGCCCACATGGCAAAGAACTGAGGGTGACTTCTGGCCAACAAGTAGGAAGGAACTGAGGCCCTCAGCCCATCAACCCATGAGGAACGGACTCCCGCCTGCAACCATGTGGGTGGGCTTCTCCAGGTGAATCTTCGGATGAGACCACAGCCTTGGCTAAGAACTTGATTGTAGCCTGGTGGGAGACCCTGAGACAGAGAACTCAGCTAAGGCACACCCAGGTTCCTGACCCACAGAAACTGAGAGGGTAATGTTTTAAACCACTACGCTTTGGGGTAATCTGTTACGTGGCAATGGATAGCTAATATAGCATCTTCTGTTGTGTGCATCATGCTTTCTAACAGGTTAGTAGGAAGTAGAAAAGACTAACTTTTCTGTAGTTATTTTATAACTGGCCACTTTCCTAAAATCTTCTATTCTGATAATTTTTGTATTTTCCTAGTTTTTCTAAGAAGACCATCGTATTTACAAATATGTTATAATTTGTTTTCTCTCTCTCTCTCTTTTTTTTTTGGTCTAACTGCATTAGCTAGGATTGCCTTGTCTCCATATTTAATGAGAATGCGTCTTGACTTCCACTCTTTTGGTATTGCCTGTGGGTTTGAGAGTTAGTATTTTTTATCATGTGAAATAAGTACACTTCAATTTCCAGTTCACTAGAGCTTTTTAAAAGAAAATCAGGAAATGGATGTTGACATTTACCAAACATCTATTCAGCATGTGAAATGATCTTTTTCTTCTCTGACCTATTGCTGTGGTTATTCAGCTTACTGCATTTTCGATAGAGCATCATCTATGCATTCCAGGAATGTTTACTCATGGTGTATTCTTTTAATATATTGTTGGGCTTACTTTTGACTTAATCTGATTAAACTTTTATTAGGACTTTACATCTATATAAATGAGACGAGTGTATGACTCATTCATGCATTCCATCTTTCTTTGGTGCCAGTCGTTGTATTTTAATACCAGGGTTATTCTCCTCTACAAACAATCGAGAAGTGTGTGAGTCAGGGTCCCGGCATGAAACATTCTCCCAAAACGGTTTAGATAAAGAGACTTGAATGAAGGGACTACCTACAGAAGTGTGAATAAGGGGAAGGCAACAGACAAGGGATGGTGAGGCACCTGGAGACTAGCAGTGACCGGGAACCATTACCATCCCCAGGACCACAGGGACAGGGGAGGAACGCATGTATCTAGAGTACAGAGAGAGCTGGAACCGAGGCTGGGAACATTAGTGCCTAGAGAGAGGGCACTAAAATAGGGAGGGAGCAGGAAGGGTATACCATACACTCCTCTCCTCCCACCCTCCAGTCTCCTGCCCATGCCTCCTGTTGTCAGAACCCAGCCAGAAGCTGGCAGACCAGGGAGCCTCTGGGATGAATGCAGTTTGTGGGGGTCAGCCCCCTGGGGCATGGGACGAGGCAGGGAAGGATGTGGTTTCTGTCTCATGACTGGACCCTGATGGATTTGTACAGAGCCATGTGTCTAACAGCTTTTAAATATTCACTTCCAGGTCTTTTATACAACTTCCTCATACAAATTTTTTTTTTTGGTTCACTATGATTTTGCTTCTCTCCTGCTTGCTAAAAGTGCATGGCTGAGTATTTTTCCCCCATGGAAGATAGAGCTGCACATGATATGTGTCCTAAGTTCTGGTGTGTAGGAAAGTCTTTTTCTCTTGTCTTCATGCAAGAACGCACCTGGTAAATTGTTGCAAGTTTAGGTCATAACTGTGACCTCTCAAAATGCTGTAGAAGTGTGGTTCCCAATGTGTATTCCATTGAGCACTCATCTGACTGCATGGGTTTTATTGGGTTCATTGAGTTTCATTGAGTTCATGGGTTTCAAGGCTTTCATTGTCAAATAAATTTGAAAAACTGTACTTGCTAATCTTGCTAAGTTAACAACATGTGCAAACACTTTAAAAGCCCTGAGAAAGCCTCAGTCTGGGATTTTGTCTTTTTTTTTTTTTTTTTTTGCTTCATTCAGCATTTCTCAAGTTTGTTTTATGGCAGAAGCTCTTTTCTCCAACAGAAGCACTTCCCAACATTCCTTGGAATCTCTCTTCCAATTATACATTTTCAGAAATATTGTAGATGCTCCCTGCATCTTTCCCTCTCCATGGGTTCTTATAGGATATTTCTTTACCCTTAAAATGGACAAAATCCTGCATAGTATCTCCAAGGATGCCTTTGTTTTTACTAATTTGACTTGGATAAGATGGAACCTTTTTTTTTTTTTTAAAGATTTTATTTATTTGACAGAGAGAGACAGTGAGAGAGGGAACACAGCAGGGGGAGTGGGAGAGGGAGAAGCAGGCTTCCCGCCGAGCAAGGAGCCCGATGTGGGGCTCGATCCCAGGACCCTGGGATCATGACCTGAGCCGAAGGCAGACGCTTAACGACTGAGCCACCCAGGCGCCCCAAGATGGAACCTTTTAACTTTATAAGCTCAGGCTTTTCATCAGCCTTTCTACTTTGATTCTTGCTTTTGTATGGTTTCTTTTTTTTTTTTTTTTTTAAAGATTTTATTTATTTATTTGACAGAGACAGAGACAGCGAGAGCAGGAACACAAGCAGGGGGAGTGGGAGAGGGAGAAGCAGGCTTCCTGCTGAGCAGGGAGCCTGATGTGGGACTCGATCCCAGGACTCTGGGATCATGACCTGAGCCGAAGGCAGCCGCTTAACGACTGAGCCACCCAGGCGCCCCATGTATGGTTTCTTCTTTGCACCTCAGTGTCTGTTATGTTCTCTCCCATTGTTTTTATCCTTTTGGGCTTTTCCTCTGTATCCTCAAAGAACTACTATCTTCCACATCTATGGATTCGATTTTCTGTAGTTTCAGTTCTGTTCTTTACCATCAAAATGCAGTTTTGAATTCTGCTGCTGCTTTTTCGTTTCTTTATAGCCTCCCCCCACCCCACCCCCTGGTTTACTTTTGATTTCCCCCTGCTTCTCAACCAGCAAACTTTTTGTTTCATTCTTTCCATCTTGTTTCTGACTCTCCTTTCTTAGAGTTCACATTTGAATTAAATGAATCAAGTACAAAGCGGATGTGGCCTGAAAGTTACTTATATTTTTGTGATAAACCTTTTTCAACAGAATTATTTTTCTCTGCCTTTTGAGGGACACCATCTTTTCCCTTCATGATACAGAATCTTTCTAAAGACTGTGTTTGCAAGCATGTATTTGCATGTGGGTGTGTGCTTGCGGGTGTGTGTTTGCTTTTACTCCTCCTTAAAAAATGAGTATTTTGTGAAATTTTATTATTTTCCCCAAAACAGGATGCGAAGGAGGAGATTCTCTTTAGCTCACCATCCACCTGGATGTTTTTCCAATTGTCCCATCATAATTTAGGCTGAAGAACTGGTTAATGCAAATTCACATCACCAGGTGGCTGTAAACACAAGTTGTCTGTGATGTATGTCCCCCCAACTCATTGCCTGAGTCGACCCGTGGGTTTCACTGGCTCCAGGGTGTGTGTGTGTGTGTGTGTGTGTTGTGTGCACACACACGCTGTTTTCTGCACTCAGGTCAAGGCTTCCAAGGGCCGTTTCAAGCTCAGGGATCTAGTTGAGGGAAAGGGGTGGGCATTGGCAGGGGGCAGGCCCAATAGGGAACTTTGTGCCCTGAGGCAAGCTGTATGTCATGCTCCTCCTCTAGGTAACTGACAAAGCCATGGCAAGACTTGTGCCCCCCTGTCGGGACAGGAGAGATGAGGCATCAGGGAGACACTGATCCAGGGAGGAGCTCCCCCCAGTTATCTACTTGATCTAGCAACTATGGGCACCCCAAGACCTCTCAGTGAGCTCCTCCCAAGTGCTGTTGATCCCCAGCACTGATACGTCTTCCAAATGACATACTGTCTGCAAGCCCCATGCTTCCCACCTGCGCTCCGAATTCAGGGACAGTCAGCAAATGCTGTCAGCATCTCATCTACTTGCTTCTCATGAGGGAAGTTTTTGCTTTCTCAGAAAGTGGAATTGTGATCCAGTCCTTGGGGGTCTCCCTTCAATCTGGATCTTGCCCATTTTCCACAGATCACCGGCATTCCTAGAGCGGGAATACGCCTCCCCTGGCTTCCAGGCCAACACAGGTTTTCCCTTCTTTATATTCATCTGATCAATTCAGCTGGGATCTGGGCAGGAGGAAAGCCTTGCACCAGCATAACAGGATGTTGCGTGGGACTTTTCCTTCTGTTGTGGAATGCAGCTAAGACCCAAAACTGAGTACAAAAAACACAAGGGACCCTGTGTCCCTACACTCAGAGAGTGAGCAGCGGAGCTATATCATCTCCCTTTGGCAGGGCTCGCAAGGGGGCTGCGCTGGCCCCTCTCCCATCAACCACCACCACCGCCTCCCACAGGGAGTGCAAGAGGCAGGGGTGGGGGAGGTCATCTGCCATGTAGGGAGTGCAGTGTTTATGTCAGAGGCTACTCTCTTCCTTCTTCGGGGGAGGGCTGCTTCTTCTCCCCGAAGCCACAGGGAATTTCGCGTAAGGCAGACCAGCCCATCATAGCCCAGGTGGGTCTGTGGACTCTGAACCTTCTGAGTAGGGAAAGGGAAATAGGAGACAGACGGCAGGTGGAGGGAGCCGTGCGTGCTGGCTGAGCTCAAGCCCGCACACACGCTGGTGCCCAGCCCAGGGGGACCTCGTCCAGGGTTTCAAAGGATGCCTTCACAGGTCCTCCTGGGGGAGCCAGCTTTTGAATAACGGATGAGTCCGAGGGGCCACAGAAGCAATGACAATCCCCCCAGGAGAGGACGGTCTTGTGAGATTTGCTTCCATATCCCTCTCCTGGCCCCTCCCCTGGGTCCCAGGGATCCCCAGAAGAGAGAGCGGGAGGATGGGTGTAGCCGGATTCCCCTTGCTCTGGGCCATGCCGCTGGGGGTCAGCGCTCTGTCTGAGCAGAGGTGGGGATGCCTGGAGGGGGTAAGCAGGAACCGGTCTCGGTTCTGGTTACGGAAACTAGGCTGTCCCAGTAGATGAAGAGGGCAGGGGTTGTGTCCTGCAGCCATCACTGAGAGCCCTGCCGTCCAGCAGGAGAGGGGATTTCAGCCGGGCCGAGGGCGGTGAGGAGGGTGGCGGTTAGAAGGCAGTTTTATACCTCAACACATCGAGACTCAAAGAAATGTGTTACACTTGAACAAAATCTTTCTTAAAAGCAAAAGGGGAAAACCCAGCTTGGGAACGTTTTAGGGTAGGGCAGGTACAGAAGCATGGGATGGAAGGGTCTATGAGTGAGGAGGGAGAGAGGCGGCCATGAGCAGGGGACTGAGAGGCCGGAGGAGCACGTCCTTGCCCTTTTGCTTTCGACAGAAGCCCCATTCACACCAGCTTCCGCAGAAAGTGGGATTTATTGGAAAGATCCCAAAGCATCTCACAGAGTCTAAGTAAGAGTCCAAGAGTTGAGCGGGAGGAGGGGCCGGGCCACAGGTGGTGGCATCAGGAACTGGGGGTCTGCGAGCCCCAGGGCCTTTGCATGCCCTCATGTTTTACTCGCCCTGCAGGTCAGCCTTGCTGTCCCCTCACGCAGACTGGTCTTCTCACAGGGCAGAAAATGTGACCACTGACAGCTTCCAAGGATCATGACTTGGAGGTTCTGCCGCAAGACAGGACTGCCTCTCGTGGCCCCAGTGGAGGCCTGGCCCATCAGCCTGGCCCAGCGAGGGCCACTCCAGAGATAAGTGATGAAGGGCCATCCCAGGGGAAAGAGGGTTGGTGTCCATCAGGCAGTAGCTGCTGGTCTTTCTGGCAGGAATCTGACGGTCTGATGCTGGCCTCCTGCAAAGACGTGGCTCCCACTGCGGAGGTTCTGAGGACACTGTGCCCTCGGCCCTCTGGAGACCCACGGCGAGGGAAATGACCGTAGTGACAATAGTTCACATTTATTGTGCACCTACTATGTGCCAGGCCCTGGGCTGTGCTCCGTATGAAATTTCACTTCATCCTCACAGAAACTGTATTATCTCCACCCATTTCGGGGATGAGCATGCGGCAGCTTGGAGAGGGTAGGGGCCAAGGGGCCAAGGTCACACGGCCAATGAGGGGCTGTCCTGACACTCTGCCTGTATCTATCTGGCTCCCAAGCCCGGCTTCTTCACCATCAAGCTCTCCTGCCTTAAAGATGGAGCGTCTGGGCTTTAGCATTTGCAGAGAAGGAAGAAGAGTCTTTCTGGTCTGGGGTGTAATTCTGTCATGTGGACTTTTACAGCCTGGGACCATCCCTGGGGCCTGGCTGTGTCACCATGAGCTCCCAGAGGGTTGTTTTGAGCATCTGAGATGACTCTATGGTAAACCCCTGCTGCGGTCGGTGGAGTGGCTACGTAGCCCGATCCTCCCTCCTGGCAGCTTTCAGGGCAGAAGGGGCCCAGCTTCTGGTTTTCCCTCCTCCTCCACTAGATGGAGGGGAGTCCTTGTCCCTGTCCCCACGGTTTGCTACGTAGGCTCTAGCTGGGTCCCCTGTGGACTGCAGGCAGCACGATCCACAGCAGAGGGCGCCAGAGGCTCTTCACACACCCAGGCCCCCGGCCTGGCCCAGGAGGGGAGAGCTGAGAGGCAGGCAGGCAGGATGTGTCTGTGTTCTCCCTGCCCATTCCTCCTGCCTCAGTGGGTCTGAGGTCCATGCACCTGCACCCTGAGCTGACAAACAGATGTGCACATGCCCTCGTGTGTGTGTGTGTGTGTGTGGCAATTGGGGGGTGGTAGCGGTGGTGGATTCTTCCAGGAACCACATCTGGCAGCCCCTGCAGTGTCAAGGAAGGTCAGAGTCAGGGCATAGGAACAGATACTGATTTTAGCCACCGATTTTACAGATCCTAGGAAATCCCCATTTTCTGGGCAGCCATTTCAATTCTAGTTTCTGTCCTACTGTGGGACAGGCAAAGAATGACTTTGCATGAAGGGAGGTTGCCGACCCTCCAGGGCTTGGCCAGGTAGGGTCTTGGCTATCAGCTTACGCCTGTCATCCTGGTTAACCATCCCAACAGTCCCGTGAGCCAGGAGATGTTAGCTTCACTGTACAGCTGAGGGTGATGAAAGCTCAGAGAGGTTAAGTAACTTGTCTGAGGTCACACACCCAGGAAGTGGTAAAGCTAAGATTTGAACCATAGTCTCTCGGATTCCAAAGTACATGCTGGTTTCACATCTTTGAAGCTGGATTTCTCAGACTTGTGTTTCCCCCCCCGTGCAGACCCCACCAAAAATGGGCTTGAGAGCAGCCCAGCGAAGTTCAGCAGTAGCATCTGGCTCATGGCTGGAATGGCTGAGCTGAGGAACGGAAGCTGATGGACGGTTTGTGGCCAGTTTCTAGGAGTCAAGGAGTAAGGGACTGTATCTAGCTGTTTGCTGTGGGCTAGTCAGCTGATAGGGGTGAGGGCCCAGGTGGGGAGGGAGGTGGGAGAGGCAGAGACAGGGAGGCAGAAATGAGAGAGACAGAGGGAAAGGGAGACTGAGACAGAGACACAGAGAGAAAGAGACAGAGAGAGAGACAAAGAGAGAGGGAGAATGAATATGAGGCACCCAGCTGCCTGGCCAGCTTCTGTTGCTAGCTTTGCAAGGAAGCATGATGGCTGGTTGAGGTCTCTTTATGACAGGAAGGTCCAGACCCTATCACCCGGCTTCTGGGACAGAGAACAGGGCTTGCAGAAGAGAATCTTCCAGGCCTGAGAGTGTCTTCTGCACATACATGACATTAGTGTATGAGCCATTCCAGCTCAGGATGCTGGGGCTCTATAGACCAGCACTGGGCACAGCTCAGATCCAGAAAAGAGTCCCTCAGCACTGCAGATAAGTCCTGGATGCAGTCAGGGGTCAGATGTGTCCCTCTCATCTACCCGACCTCAGTTGCCCCTCCTTGTGGCCCAGTGCATCGTTCGTCTTCCTCACAAGAGGAAACGCAGGCCCCTGCTGTAGACATGCCTGGGCTTGGTTTTCCCGAGCAGTCTGCTTCCCGAGGAACAGAAAGATGACCTCCGGCCTTCTCACACACAGGTCTGTGGTTCTGCCCCCGCCTGCCCCACAAGCAACACTTGACATGCTTTTGGGGATTTCTCCCCACCCTTCTCTCCACTGAGTTCTCCCACCTCCCTGCCTGCCCCCCGATCCCTCAAGGTGGACAACTCAAAGGCCACTGGTCCCCAGGACTTGGCTTCCCAAAAAGCCAACGGAGCTATAAATAACAACAAAACTGCTCTATATGTAGAAGGAGCACCAACTTTCTGGGTCTCTCTAAGGCTAGCAGAGAGGCCAGTAGGCCAGCCCAGCCCATCCCATCTGTGTCACTGGTGACCTAGGGCCGGTCACTTCCCTTGCCTGGCCTGGGTTACCCTGACTGACACATAGGGTTCTCTGAGGCCAGCACTCTTCCCTCCAGTCCACACTGCCTTGAGGGGAGGCACCCAGCACGCCCACCTAGGCCCCATGCTGCCACCTGACCTCCTCCAAGGCCTTCTGCTCTGCCCCTTGAGGAAGGCTCACACCTGGGCCTGAGCAAGGGCTCGGCTTCAGCACAGCTGGGAGTCAAAGATTGGTGGGGGTGGGGAGGTGCTTGAAGGAACTCACCTGAAGGAAAAAAGAAGAACTGGTGTATAATAGCTGCCAATTCCCACGGTGTCGATACTCCCCCCAGGACCGATTTCAAGCGACCAACATGATGCCCCTGCATGCAGAATTGAGAAAAGGTGTGCAAACACTTGTTCCGGAGCCTGTACAAGCTGTCTCGGGCACCGCACTGGCTAAGGGGAAGGGGTGAATCTGGGGACCCTGCCCTCAAAGATGCGCCCAATCCCATGGCGGAGAACCCCCAAGCAGAGCTGTAGATCTACACGTTCCTCCACTGGCTGATTTAAGAAGGGGCAATTAAAAACTCAAGGGAGCATTATGAAGGAATTTCTTTCAGAAACAATCAAATCACTTTGCAATTTAATTGCTTAAA
This sequence comes from Mirounga leonina, assembly GCF_011800145.1. Classification (NCBI taxonomy): domain Eukaryota; kingdom Metazoa; phylum Chordata; class Mammalia; order Carnivora; family Phocidae; genus Mirounga; species Mirounga leonina. Next base: position 47,356,348 of record NW_023270839.1, on the reverse strand, counting down.
TATTTTTTACCTAATTTAAAATCGCTCGTCATGTGAGTAATTGGGCAATGCGTTATTGAATTACGGAGGAATGCAGTGCCTCAACTGAAGAAGCAATCAAACGTTTGCATCTTTGAATCAAGTAGTTGATTGACACCCGAGGAGGCGTCCATGCGGTGGCTGTGGCGGGGCTCCACCGGCCTGGCCACCCTCCCCGCCTCCCCTGTCGTTCCTGCCTTCCCTGCACTCTGTATAGCTCCCGCTCCCTCCCGAGTTCCCCTTGTTGTCCCTGGATTCTTCTCTTGCTGCCTTGGGCTTTCCCAGGTTCTGTCCTTCTCTTTCTTCATCAAGCTGTCCTCCTTTCTCTCTGTTCCTGCCTCTGTCTCTATTTACCTCGTCTCACTCTTCTCTCCCCCTCCGTGTATACTGTGTTTGCTTTGTCTGTTCCCTTTCTCTCTCCCCGTCTTTCTCTTCACTCCTGGGCTGTTTCTTTTAGTCTCTGTTTTTCTTGGAATCTCTCTCTTTTCTGCACAGACACACGCAGACATGGACACACCTAGAGCAGGTGGAGAGGAGAGTCCAGGAGGTGTGTGTTCCGGCGTCAGCTGTGGAGGGCGGAGGCCGCGTCGGGGTGGGGACCCTCTGACTTCCGGAGCAGGCCTTAGAACTGTCCAGCCAAGGGGCGAGGAGCCACCAGTTCTCATCCCTTGCTGGTCGAGGGCTGCTCCTGGGGAGTTAGTGCTCGGCATTCCTGTCTGACCCACGTGGGAGCCAAGTTCAGTCCAGGGCCAGAGAAAGCCCTTATGAAGAGAGACCAAGAAGCCTAGGGCATGGGCCCCAGGGTGGGCAACAGCAGAGAAGACTCTTCTGGTCAGTGCCTTTGGATGAGGCAGCACAGCGGCTGCTGGTGGCCTGGGAGGGCAGCCTTAGTGCCATAAAGGGGCCGAAGCCAGAGAGGACGGACTCAGGGGGAGAATGAGAGACAATGTGGAGAAGATAGACTATTCTGAAAAGTGTGGACAATGGGAGCACTGTTGGAAGGTACCCGGGGCAGGGGAGAGGGTGAGCTGGGAGCAGGTTGGCAAGTTGCTCGGAGTCAGGGAGAGCAAGCAGGTGAGCCTGCAGGAGGAGCAGAGTGCACTACTCAGCCAGCCCCAGACTGATGGAAGTATAGGTGGGTCGTCCCCAGGGAGCACCAGCCCGCGCTGATTCACATGGAACAGCCAGGGCATGGAGCTGACACCTTGTACTTCCATTTTTCTCCTTGGGAGCCACGGATTGGCTCGGCATGACCCAGTTCTGCAAGCATTTCTTCGATTGAGTGGAAGCAGACAAGGCCTCTGCTCTCCAGGGGAGCAGATTCCATGCCAGGCATCAAAGGGGGATGAGGAAATGAGGAAGACCTGTCTTCCTAGTCTAGGGAAGTTGCAGATGCGCCATGACAGATGGATGCAGCAGGCTGGGGGCGTGCACCAGTGGACGCACCAGTGAGAGGGGGTAGGCCCCAGAGGGGGCAGCTGTACTGTTGGTGCTGGGGCAGCTGAGCCTTGAAAGATGACGGACATGCAGAGGTAGGGAAAAGAGGGAGCAGGCATTCCTGGACTCCAAAGCCTTCCCAGCCTGCTGAAGTCTTTGGGTGGCTGGTTATCACACACTCTCGAGACTAGGGATCCAACGGCAGTTCTTCCATAGCCAGACCCCTCCCATCATCCTCTGATGGAATCAGACTGCCCTTGTTGGGGAGCTGGGAGAGGCCAAACAGGATGGTTGGAAGGAGGTGAGCAATACCGCCTTGGGCCTCCTGCTTAAGGGGAGAAGGCTGCTTGTATAGATTCCATTCCTTGGAGTCAAAGGCTGAATAGCCCCCCAAAAGATATCCAGATCCTAATCCTCAGAACCTGTGAATGTTGCCTTATGTAGCAAAAGGGACTTTGCAGGTGTGATCAAGTTAGGGATCTTGAGATGGGGAGATTCTCCCGGACTAGTTAGGTGAGTCCCAATGTAGTCCCAAGGGTCTTTGGAAGAGGGAGGCAAGAAGGTCAAGGAGGACTTAGGAGACATGACACTGGAAGCGGAAGTGGGCCCAGGATGCTGGCAGCCTTCAGAAGCTAGAAGAGGCAAGGAAACAAATCTCCCTTAGAGTCTCTGCACGGAACCTGCCCTGCGGACACCTTGACCTGAGCCCGGTTGAGACTGATTTTGGACTTCTGTTCTCCAGAACTGTAAGAGAATAAATGTGTGTTTTTGTGTGTGGGTTTTAAGCCACCGAAGCTGATGGTCATTTGTTCCAGCACCAGAGGAAGCAGACTCAGCCATTAGATGTACATGCTCTTAGGGCGTGCTCTTGGGGGGTGAAACGAGCAGAGGGGGTCAGAGGGGGCAGCTCAGCTGCTAGGGAGTCATAGACAACTCCACGCATAGCTGCCTCAGATGGAAGCATGAGCCACTGGCACGTGACCCACACTCACTGAATGCGGATGCGGCCTTGGAGGAGAGCAGTTCCTGGGAGAGGCAGTGAGCCCTCTGCAGGCCACACTCACCAGGTCCTGAAGGAGGTCTGGGGGCACCACTGGGTATCCCCACAGTTGTGGAAGGTGCCCTCTCTGAGTCTTCTTCCTCTGGTCTACAGGCCTGGTACTTGACCCCTTTCTACCATCCTAGACTTCTTCACCTACCAAGGTGAAGAAGTCCACAGTACGTCCACATCTTTCCCTGAGCCATGAATTGGGGTTTTAGTCCCAGTTTTTACAGCTACGGCTGAGAGCCTTCCAGGCACTGCTGTCTTTGATCCTGGGAAGAGCCCTCACTATCATTCCCATTTTACAAATGAGCAAATGGATACTCAGAAGGGCGAAATGAATGCCCAAGTTCAGGGCCGAGATGTTTCCCAAGGTCTGCCTGGTGCCTCCTCACTGCTCTGTGACCTTGCCTCCCATCATTCAGCATTTTCTTATCAGTAGTGCCATCGTGAGACAGGCCCTTCAAACTCTCTTGGCCTCAGTTTTTTTGGAACTCTGTCCTGCCTCCCTCCTAGGGTGGTTTTCACTTGGCTCCAGGGAGAGAGAAGATGTAACAGGCTTTGTAGGAGGGCCTGTGGCCCTGCTGCTCTGACTCTCTGGGCCACCCCCCCCCCCGGGGGCCTCTCCCTCATCCCTTCCTGATAGCTCTGGGCCCCAATCCAGGGGAGAAGGAGGAAGTTGAGGGGAAAGGTCTCATCTCTGGCTGCTCGTGATTTTCAAGTTCAACTTGTCACCGTTCTTCGGTTTCCTTTAATGCCGGACATTATGCAGGACAGCTGTGTAGGCTCTTGTGGTTTGTGTGCTGAGCCTCGCAGATGGGGAGGTGCGGGTTGAAATCCAGCCATGGTGGGCACCTTTTGCTTGGCACAAAGTCACCATCTGCTAAGAGGCTGCATCCACCTGGAGGGGACAGCCTTTTCAAATTGTCGCAAAAGCCCAGCGCTGGTTCACAGTGGGCGGGGACGTGTTGGTTTTGTAGGAGGGCTGGTGTTGCAGTTCAGACCTCAGACCCTGGAATCCAGAGTAGAGAAGGGAAGTAAGGAGCACCCAACTCACTGTCGCAGAAACGGAAACCACTGAGATCCCTCTGTGGGCGCTGCTCCGGCCCTCCCAGAGGTAAGCGGAGGGAGCCTTCGGGCTCCGGGGTTGCCCACCTCCGAGCCTGTGCCTGCCTCTCTGCACGCCTCTGCACAGGAGGCCCCGCCCCAGCTGGGTCCCTGGAACCAAGCACCGAAGGGCACAAGTCCAGGGCCGTTACTCCCCTCCTCACTTCTCCCTTCCCAGTCCTCTCTGTATGAGAGAGGCTCTGGATTGTTCTGGATTGCTGTGCCTCAAAACCAGACATTAGGGACACCTGGGTGGCTCAGTCGGTTAAGCGTCTGCCTTCAGCTCAGGTCATGATCCCAGGGTCCTGGGATCGAGTCCCGCATCGGGCTCCCCGCTCTGCGGGGAGCCTGCTTCTCTCTCTGCCTCTCTCTCTCTCTCTCTCATGAATAAATAAAACAAAAACAAAAAAACCAGACTTCAGAAACTTCCGTGGTTCCACCTTATCTAGACTGGCAGTTAGTGCCCATCTCACACACACACACACACACACATACCCTCATGTACCAAGACCAACAGCTGCTCCTTTCTCTCCCCTCATTTCCCCTTGGTTCCCTGCCATCTCCTGTCCCCCAGAACCCACTTCCAGACCTTTGCACAGACTGTGGCCTTTCTCGAACTCTTCCCTTATGCTTTCCTTTCCACCATCTATATATTAACACCCCTTCCGTGTTGCACAAAGCCCCTCCCCTCGGGCATGAGCTGGGCGATGGGCCAGGACAAGGGGGCTCTGGCAATGTGGCTTGGTGCCTTGAATGCCCTGGGGACTGCTTTGAAGAGCACTCCTGGTGTGCCCTCTGTGGGTCCCGCACCAGATGGCAGCCCCCTGTGAGGTGGGGCCTCCCCGGGCAGGGTTGACGGTCCCCCTCTGGCTATGAGCAGGTTCCAGGCCCCCAGGAGGCTCCCAGGACCCCCCTTCCCCAGCTGCGAGAAACAAAAGTAGAGAAACCGAAGCTCATCAGGCCACTCAGCTACTTCTTCGGCAGGATTCCCAGGAGACTGCCAGCTTGTAAGCCAGTCAACATGAATTTATTGAGATGGGGGACCGGAAGATATCAAGGATGAGTGACTAACATGCACTGTCCCCTACGGAGGCCACTAGCCATGAGTGGCTACTGGGCACTTGAAATATGGCTCATCCCAATTAAGATGTGCCAAAAATGTAAACTGCACACTGGATCTTGAAGAAGACTTAGTAGAAGAAAAGAAAGGAATGTAAGAATCTCATTAATAATCTTTATATTGATTACATAGTTGAAACAATAATATTACTGATATATTGGGTTAAGTAAATGTTTTCACTTTTCTTTTTCTTTTTTTAATGTGGCTATTAAAATATTAAGAGATGTATCTGTAGCTCACATTGTATTTCTATTGGACACTGCTGGTCTTGGGTGTAGAAAGCACGGGAGAGGTCCTCAAATGGTTGTTCGCACTGTGCGACAGGTAGTGTTTAGAAACTGGGTAGAGAAAACAGAGGCAGCCTCCCGCTCCAGCCCCACACAGGGCCCTGACGGCAGCTGGTGTCCAGCCCTGGCCCCAGATGCTGGTCCTGCCGTGGGAGGGCAGGGCTGGTGCCTCGGGAACAGCAACATCCTAGGTGTGCCAGAGCGTGGCCTGTGTGGATGAAGACCTGGGGCCCGGGGAAGAGGCTGACAAGTCCTCTCCAGGTGGCCCTCATTACCACTCCAAGAGGACTCTGCTAGGTCCCGCTCTCCTCAGGCCACCCTGCGTAAACACAGGCCAACAGGATGACTGTCATTGCTCACAGTGAATCATGCTGGACCACCGTGAGCGCGCGTGCGTGCATGTGTGTGTGTGTGTGTGTGTGTGTGTTGGGTGGGGAGTGGGGGGAATTCCCTGTCAAGAAAGGGGGCATGGGAGAGAGCGTGGTGCTCACTGCACCTGCTCACGGGGCTCTGGAACTGCCAAGAAATGCTTCCAAGGGGATCCCAATGGCTCCTCCGTCCCAAGCTAATGGCTGGTTCTCAGCATATCTGCAGCCAGAGTGGAAGGCTCGGGACCTCTGAGAGCCAAGGAAAGATCCCTTCCTTCTGCTCCCTTTCCAGTCCCCCAGAGCAGCTCCGGCCCAGGGCACCAAGCTTCCTCCCCTGTAACCCTTCCACCTAGCCAGAGAGCGCAGAGATCGGAGTGACGCTGGGCGGGTTGCCTCCTCCCTGGAGCATCCCTGCCTTCAGGGTAGGGTCCTGGTTCGTGGAGGCGGCGCGCCCTCTGCAGGACTAACATGCAAGTGCCGGTCCCACCGGAGGGAGGAAGTGGCTTATGGCAGAGGCTCTACCTTTGGGCTCTGGGAAGTCACAGGTCCTGGAGATCCCCTCTCTCCTGTGGCTACTGCTTTTTGGGTTAAAGAATAAGTGATAGTGGGTGCACCCTACTTCTGCAGTGTCTTCCCGATAGCTATGGGTTCTCTGAGTTGGTGTCTGCTGGACCAAACGCATTTATAGGCATCCGTACTATAATCCTATAATCCGTAAGGTAGGTATCTTGATTCCTAAGTGAAGAAACAGAGGCTTGAAGAGGCTCATTGTCCAGGCTCACCCGACGACTGCCTGGAATCTGACTCTGGAGCCCACGGACTAAAGCGGTTCCCTCTGTGTCTGCGTCGGGTGTGGCCTTTTAGGAGGGAACCAGAGCTGTGAGGCTCGAGGCAGACAGACAGCTCTGGAAGCCTTCACTGACGGGACCGAGCTGAGGTGAGGGGGATGGGGAAGTGCAGAGGATCTGGGCCGTGGGGTAGGAGCGACCCCAGGCACTTCTGTGCTCTCCTGAGGAAACATTTGTCAGTGTCTCCGGAGCCCCAGTTAGCATGTGCTCTCTTCCCCGACACTCACCCCTCCTTCCCCACTCAACAAGGCAGCCTCATTCCTGCGTGTCACCCTGCCATCAGCTATAGGGGTCTCTGAGAACAGGGCCACTGCTGCCCCAGAAGGAGAGAACAAACTCACCCATTCACTTGGGTGTCACGCTTCCTCCCATTTCTTTTTTTTTTTTTTAAAGATTTTATTTATCTATTTGAGAGAGAGAATGAGAGACAGAGAGCATGAGAGGGAGGAGGGTCAGAGGGAGAAGCAGACTCCCCGCCGAGCAGGGAGCCCGATGTGGGACTCGATCCCGGGACTCCAGGATCATGACCCGAGCCGAAGGCAGTCGCTTAACCAACTGAGCCACCCAGGTGCCCCTCCTCCCATTTCATAGAGGAGGAAAACTGAAGCCCAGCGGGGGCTGTGATTGCCCCAACCACGGCTCATCCCTCGGGCCTGTCACCCTGCCTGAGTGGCACGGGGGTGAGTGACTGAGTCTTTGCCGAGGAGAGAGGAGTCAGGAGTCCAGTCTCCCCAGCACAGTATCTCCCCTTCAATTCCTCCTCTGTCCCCCTGCCTTTGTCTGACAGGCTCTTCAACACCCTCCCCTCCTGAGGTTAAGAGTTCTGAGAGCCCGCCTTCGCCAACTCCCCCTCCCCATCGTCACCTTCTCTGTCACTTCAGCTCTCATCTCGTATTGGCCACTACAATGACCATCCCCGCCCCCCCACTCCACCCCTGCCTCTGTTACTTGCGCCACCGTGGACATCACAGCCAGGGCCATTCTTCCTCCCCGCATCGCCGTGCCCCTCCTCCTCGGGGCTTCCACCCTCCTCTCCTCACTGCCATCCTCTCCCTCGCGACTACTGTTAACATTACCTCTGTCAGCGCCACTTTACCCGCCGTGTCGCATGCGATATTGCCCACGCCATGACTGTCCCCACCGCTGCCACAACCATCCCCTCCCGGCCCGTTTCCAGCCCCATCACCACCACCATTGCCAGAACCTTCACCACCCTCACCTCCTCCTCTGCCATCTCCTCAACTGTTTACTATTTTCACCCCATCCCTTCCACCGTCACTCTCCCGCTGCCTCGTTCGCCTCTGTCGCCCCTGTCACCACCTCTCTCCTCCAGTGCTCATGGCTGACCTTGAACCTGGGACTTGAGCAAGGAGCCAGTCTGAGAAGAACATTCCCCCCGCCCACCCCCGCCCCGCCCTGGATTTCTCAGAGAAGATCATCAACAGGCCAGCTGTCAGAACAGTCGCTACTCTTGACCCTTCCTCAGGATGCTTCTGACAGGAGACAACTCCGCCCTCCCTGTCAGCCATGCTTGTACCTAGAGAGACAGCGGCTGTTGGTTGAAGGATCGAGGCCATTAATCCGGGGCTGCCCTTGTTTGCATTATGACTGCATACATTTGCATCTCATTTGCTCCCAGCTTCTGAGCGTGGCACTGTGGGTGTTCAGGTGCCATTTGCATATCACGGCAGGTGAGGGTCAGGCCTTTGAGACTTGGGCACTTATTAATTCCCTAAAGAGATTCTTTTATGAATCTGCTGGTGCAGAAAAGAAGTTGGAATGCTTAATTCTAGAGTCATCCAGCTGCAGGGCGCTACAGGGTGGGGAGGTGGGGCAGGGGTCGCTGGAGGCTTCTGTGTGGTCCAGGGTGGGACCGGTGGTGGGGGGGGGGGGGTTGGCTGCAGAGACCCTGTGGACTTTGGCCCACAGTATCCGTTCAGGATAATGGCCTGCACAGCCACTCCTGTCCTCTCCAGGCCATAATCCATGTGCTGTGTGACCCTGGGCAAGTCCCTTCCCGTCCCGAGTGGAAGGAGGGCATTAAGCCACCAATCACCCTCCAGGCAGCACCTGCTCTGAGCACCAGGATTCTCATTGCTGACTGCGCACAGGAGTCCCCTGGGGAGCTTCTAAAACATACCCACATCCTGGCCCCACCCCCAGAGATTCAGATTTCCTCAGTGGGCCTTGGGCATAGGTGATTCTCCTGTGCAGCCAAGATTCAAAGCTACTGCTTGTGACCCTGCCTCTAGCCTCCTGCTGCCTCCCTTGACCCACCGCCCTCGTTTCCAGTTGCTGCTAATCTTGTCCTCACTATAGGCTCACTAGCCCCAGGCTCTGGCAAGACGGTGTGGGTCTTAGTGCTTCTGTTCCAGGTCTGGGAAATAATTCCTTTCCCCTTGCGGGTGGTGCGGCTGGTAGCCTGCATATGGCAGCTTAGTACTCAGCATGGAACCTCCTCACTCTCCACCTCGGTCTTCCCCCACCTCCCTGCCAGGGGCTGGTCCAGAGAGGGGCCTGCAGGGGCTGGGGTGTGGAGGGGGCTACTCCTGTGCGGCTCTCCTCCACCCCTCCTTTCCCACACTCACATGGCACGGCAGCCCCTCTTGGTCCTTACACTCACCCCTGCATGCCGACGTCCTTGTGCCTTGAGCCCAGCTCAGCCCCGGTCCCAGAGAAGGAATGGCCAGTGCAACCTGAACTTCGTTTCAAAACAAGACGTGGTAATGAACATGGCTCTGATTTGGCCTTCTCCAAACTTCTGGGGCGGGATAAGGGAAGTGGGACAGAGCCTCCTGCACGCTCCTCAGTAGTCCAGCCCCCCTGTGGGTCCTCGGCTGCCAAGGGCAGGGGTGGCCTGTGAGGTGGGGGGTCTGCCCTGCAGAGGAGCACACAGGGGACTTGGTGTGCGCCGTGGGGTAGATGGTGCACCGGAGCGAGGCTGCGAGCAGGTGGGGAGGGGGACACAGGGAGCTCCCCCAGAGCCCATACTGTGGTATTAACAGTGTGGGCTCTGGGGTTCGCCTGTCAGCGCTATCACTGGCCATGCACCCCGCACCGCTGGTTCCTCAGCAGGAGAAAGAGGGTGATGGCGGCGTCTGTCTTCTGAATGAGGTTCGGGGCCGGGCGGCCTATGAAGTGCTCAGCACAGGCTTGGGGCACAGCGCTCACTCAGCAAGGGCAGCTGTGAGGACCGTGGGGTCGGGTCGGGGCCACGGTGCCTGCCCTGGTCCTGATCTCCTGAAGCTCCGGCGCTCTCCGCATTGTCACAGTCCCCTCCCTCCGGGCTTCAGGTTCCTCAGAGGTCTGCGGGGAGGTGGGATTGGGGAAGACGTGCTACCTTGTCCTTCGGGGTGGGGGCTGCTGCTCCAGAGTCTGGGGCCAGGCTTCTCAGAGGCCTCTCTGTGGGGTTCCGGCTCAGGCCCCAGCGCTGAGGACCTCTGGACTTGCAGACCCGGGCCTGCTTCCACCCCGAGGGGAGAGGGTCAGAGGGCAGGACAAGGCACCTACCCTCCCCCAGCAGCTCCAGAACTGAGCGGCTGGTCCATGCAGGGGGAGAACTGGCAGGGCTTGGTGATGAATTGAAGTGGGGGTGGGTGCGGGGGTTGGTGAGATAGGGAGAAGGGGCAGCCTTGAGGATCAGTTTGTCACTTTGCCAGGTTCGACCCACACCGCTGGCTCTGTGGATGGTCCTTGACATGAGTGACCCCCTTTAGATAGCTGAGGAAGAAACCTCACATTCCCTCCTATGTCACTATCTCCTTCTTTCACTTCTTTCTCGCTCTTCCTTCCTGTCTTGTGCTCTTCAGAGGCCAGTGCTCCAGCCTCCAGTCTGGTCAGTGAGGTTGGGTCCCGCGCTGTGGAGGCCCCTTCCCCTAGCTGGGGTCTTCCTAGCAGGTAGGGAGGAACCCTTCCCCCTCACTGGACAAAGGTCTGGAGCTACAGCCCAGGCCTAGGCTCTGCTGGCCAGCCTGGGTTTCTGAGTCTGACACACAGGCTCTGGGGCCCAGAGAACCCAGATCTTTATATGTGCTGCCTCTGCAAAGCTCTTAGTGGGTAGAGAGCCATTATCCTGGCTCCAGGAATAAGGAGTGGGCTTGGGGTCACTGAAGGTAGCCAGAGGGGGGAGAAGGAACCACCTCTGGGGAAGAGGCTTAGAACAAGAATGAAGGGGGGCACTGGTGAGGTCATGGAAGAAACAGCTGGTCCAGGCTTTCATATCAAGCTCAGGACCGATGTTGGAGAGCTTGGATGGGGCCCAGGGGCTTTGATTTTCTTTATCCCGATGCTCATGGCCACTTGACTTATTTAAAAATATTATATTTAGGTCTTACTCATTGGAAGTGTGTTAGGCATTAGTTTTTCCAGAATAAATTTATCACTGTTTTCATCTCCACCATGATTGACTGCCATCACCACCAGGACCACCATCAGCATCAACCCTGAGATGGCCACTGGAGACAGTCAGTAAATTTTTGCTGATGGAACAAAAGTCCACACCATCGCCACCACCAGTGACAGTAACATCTCCACCACTGCCAGAATCGATATTACATGTCTGCCACCAGTGTTACCCCTGACGACACCATGACCACCACCTCCACCATCATTAATGACATCACACCTCTGCCACCATCCGTACCATACCACTGGCACCAAGAACATCACTGACAACCACCAACCTCACTGATGTCCCCATCATCATCACCAAAGCTTATACTGTCACCTCCGCCACCAACCCTACACCATTGCTAATATCACCATTAGTACCACCATCATCTGATGTCACCACCATGACCCATGACAACACCACCACCACCACTAATTGTTATCTTCTCCCATAGAATCATGTTCCTTTCCTTCAGGGCACGAAAAGGAAATTGGCAATTATACATTCTTCAAGGTGATTATCTGGTCTCCACTCAACTCTATGTGACCCAGAATTGGGGATTGTGTCGCTCATCACCCCACTCTTGAATTCTCAGTGCGTGGACAGTGGGCAGCTCACAGTAAGGATTCAATAAACGTGTGTTGGAGTAACAAATTATTTAGACCAGCACGGTCTCTACACCAAAGGGAACTTAGGCTCTAGGATTTCAAAGCTTGCCATAGTTCTATCTTTGGACTGGATCTTACTGGAACAACATGACACTGGGTGATAAAGTGATAAAGGAAGTGAGGAGAAGCCTGGGCTCAGCAGCTCAGTGCGAAGATCCTAATCCACACTCCACTGGCCAGGGGTGCTGCAGATGAGCTGAGAGAAGCCTGCTATTCTAAGATCATTACCATCGCCTGACATTTATCTGAACCTGGATCAATTCAGTGTCAGGACTTAATCCGGTTCATGTTTAAGACCAACAGAGGTGTCAAACATGCTCCCAGGAGGCCAGAGGTTCTTTGGAGGTACCATAGGGAATGACGTGAGGTTTGAGGAGGGGTCTGAGGGGGATCACAGGGAGGAAGGCCCTGGGCTCCCCACCCAAACTTCAAACACTGGGCTCTTGAGAAAGATTGTATAACCGTGGTTTTAAAACATGATTTTACAAACAGGTTTGGAAACCACTGGTCTAGAAAGTGAGTTCTTGAATTTTTTAGTTTTGGAATAGATGTCTGGCATGGTGTATGTGTCTCAACCAACAATCATAGGCCAACTGATGCTACCAGGCCAAAGGATGCCTTAGGAAAAGCATATCTGATGTTTCTCTGGACTCTTCCCAAGGCCACAGTTGGTGCACCAAGTTGTCTTTGACTCTGGTTCTTTGGTAAAATGAAAACAGTTTTGTTCTTAGAGAATTGTATTCCACGAAGGAAGCCTTATTTAAATAAACTGTCTTGGGAACATAAACCCAAGAAGCGCAATACATGAACTTACCCACGTGCCTTCCTGCCTGGAAAGTGCTGGCTCTTTAGCCGTGCAGGAGAGACGCTGGTGGGGGATCAGGGCTTCACTCTTCAGCTACACCCTCTTCCAGGACACACACAGTGGCCAAGAGACTCAGAGCTAGCCATGGATGGGGACTGTCTCTTGAGGGAAGGAGACCAGACACTAATTGGGGATGTAGTGCTTTTTGAGCGACGATCATGAGAGTGACAGGATGGGAGCAGAAAGGGGCGGCCCAGGAAGAGTGAGAAGAGGGTTATGCCTCTTCCTGGGGGCCAGGGTCACGGCAAAACCAGGGATCCTTCCTACCCATCTGTCAGCCCCTCTGAAAAGGTGTAGCCGCTGGGCAGGGGTGCGTGTGTGTGTGTGTATGTGTGTGTGTTTGCACGCATGCGTGCACAGGCATGCAAGAATACACACTTACAGAGCAGATACGGGGACACCGGGCCAGCCCCAGCCCCTCTGCAGGTTCAGCCCCTTCTGGCCCATCCTCCTGTCTGCCCTGAGGGCACCCTCAGAGCAGAGCAGGCTGGGCAGGGGTTTCCAGGCTGTGGCACCATCTGGGAAGGGTGGGCTGCACAAGTCTCTGCCCCAGGGAGTGACTGGACTGCGTTCTCTAGAGAGACTGAGTAAGGCCAAAGAAAAGAGTTTAGTCTTTAGTTAGAGGAGGCATTCCAGGCTGAGATGTGGACGTGTGCTTGTGAGGCTTTGAAACCAGGAGGGGAATGGCCTGCGAGCCAGAGACCTGGGCCGTGTCCTTCCATAGACTGCCAGGGAATCCGTGGACGAACCACTGAACGTGGGATCACGGTGTTGGGCGTGAGGGGGAAAATGGTGGAGTTTGTGCAAAGCCCTGTGGTCAGGACCTCTTTTCAAGACCTGGTCCAGGGATGGAGCAGGTCTATGAGACGCGTTCAGTTTGTCCTCCGCAGGAGGCAAGGAGGCTCTCGAAGCTGTTTCTATCCTGACCCAGGTGCTTTCGAGTGTGGAGCCACCGTAGCCTTGGCAAACCTTCAGCTGTGGAGGAGTGGCCGACGGGCGGGGTCTCCCCAGTGTGCCTGCCCCTTCTCTGCCTCACCTCTCCCTGCTCGCCCACCAGGCCTCTGTCTGTATTGGACATTCCACTCGGCCCTCACGCGTCCACAGGAGACACACTGCCCACCACAAACTGTGACTCCAGAGGCTGTTTCCAGTGTAGTTGTATTACCTACACCCTCACCCTAACGCCCCGTCGGACTTCACGGCTGAAGCACCACCTCCGTCCTGTCCGTTGAGGGCATCTGTCCATTGCGAGAGTCCTCAGAGAAAGAAGTCCTTTAATGACTGAGGAACCTGGGGAAGAGGAGGGTTCCGGCAGGTTGAGGTGGACAGATGGTCTGTTGCTCTCATTCTTCAGTCTGTCCAGCCAGTGACATTCTACTGAACCCCAGGGCGCCCAGCCCTGTGCCCGACCCGCTGGGATGGACGCAGGGCACGAGGGGTGAAGGCTGAGTCACTGGGCAGCGCCGTCTCCCTTGGGAGGTGGGATTTGCATATGCAAACAGAAGCCGACCACGCAGAGCAACACCCATGGGCTAGTGGCAGAGAACAAGGCACAAACTGTGTCTCTGAAGCCGAACATGCCTGCCATATGCCGGGGCTGGGCTCAGAAAATCAGAGAGGGCTTCTTGGATGAGGAAGAGGAAGAAGGCAAATAATGAGGGCCACTTACATCTTTCTGGATGAGCTCAGCATACACCAAGCAGGCAGCAGAGATCAGCACGTCCGCGTCAAGGTCAATGAGGTTGTTGCAGGCCTGTGCCGGGAACGGAAGCCGGGAGGAAGCAGGTCTCCCTGGGCACAGGCAGCTTCCTGCTGCTTCCCGGGGACAAGGCCACTGCTCATGGCAGTCGCTGAGGCCACCTGATCTCGCCCCAGCCAGCCTGGCACAGTGCCGGCGATTTCACCACTGGAATGTGGTATTTGCGGGGAGATGGTAAATATCGTTTTCATACTGGGCTCTGAGGGGTACCAGGGTTCCACTGAGGGTCTCAGGAGCTTCTAAGGAGATCTTGTTTTATAATTGGGCTGCCGCCCTAGATTTTTTTAACCCAGACTCCAGTTGCTTTTTAGAAATGTCAGAAAACTCTCGGTCTTTTGCCACAGGGGACCCTAGGGCCCAGGGGGTTAACTGTGAGGCAGTAAACCTAGAGGTTAAGAAGCATTCAAGGCCTCAGTTTCTTCCTATGTTAAATCAGGGTGCTGCCATGGTGGTTATGGTCCCTCTGCCTCTGGCCTGTCATGGGTTTCCGTGCGTTGGTCTAAATAAGCACGAGCACCGTGCTCAGGGCATCACAGTTCCTGCCAGGGCCCAAGGGCTGGGATGGCACAGGGGTTTTGGGGAGGCTGGCCTGGCCCGAGGGCGCTCTCACCAGGAGGATGCCATCGCTGGTCATGCTCTCCTGCAGCACCTGCTCGCGCACCATCTGCAGCATGCTGTAGGCCACCAGCACCTGGAAGTTTCTGCAGGGTTTCCCCGTCAGCAGAACCTGCAGCAGCCCCCGAGTCTCAGCTGGGGCTTCCCAGCCCTTCGGATGGTGAGGTGCCCGCTGACCACAGGCCCACCCGGGGTCAGCTGTTCCTGGGCCTCACTGCTGACTCCCTCATTCACTCAGGCAAGTGCTACCTTGGGGGGTCCCAGGTATTGTGCTGGCTACTGGGGGACTCAGAGAAAAAGCTTCAGGGAATTCATTAGCTAGAGGAGGAGAGGAGGAGACAGGGAAGGAGGGAAAGAGAAAGGGAGAGGGAGGGAGGAAGGGGAGGGAGAAGGAGGGAGAATGACCCGGTGACTATCCAAAGCATTTGAGTGGAGCTTTGGCAAAGCAACGGTTGATAAGTCAACAATCCAGGGGTGTCCCCAGAGGTCTGGGGGGTGGCCATGGACTTGGGCATGGAAACCAGCAGGCCATGAGGGAGGGTTAAGGAGGGTGGGAGTTGACTTGTGGGTCGCTGAATGCCAGGCTGAGTGTTGGGCTGGACAGAGCAGAAATGGGTAGTGGGTCTGTTCCTGGGGGGGTTCATGGGCTGATAGCCCATGATCAAAGAACTGCACCTTTGACCTGCCCTTGGAGGGCCCCTCCTTCTCCATGAGTGAGGGCTCTGCAGGGAGCCAGCACTCAAATGGAGGGGAAGGCAGAGGAAGGGGCAGCTGGGGATGCAGAGCAGAGGGAGGCCTGCATGGGCAGGGAGGGGGGGCAGGAAAGCAGATCAGGCTTTACCCGCACAGGCTGAGGGGCCCCTCCTCCTGCCCTCGCTGCCCTGCAGAAGGTCCTGGATGGGACTGAATGAACAGAAGGACGTGCTAATGCGCTCACCTCCTCCAGCAAGGCCCCATAAACCCTAACCTGCTCAACTCCATCCCAAGTCAGGAAGCAAGGAAACGGGCTTCCCCCCTGCCCTCTGGAGGGGTGGGGGCCTAGCCCTTCCCTCCAAGGAGGACTCACCTCCCAGAGCCTCCAGACGTCGTCGAAGGACTTGAAGGCATGCTGGAAGCAGAGGCAGAACCAGGGGAAGAGGGACTGCACGGCCCCCGCCCCCTTCCCTCCTGTGGAGAGAGAGACACGGGGTGTCAGCCCGGACGGAGGCCCGGGTCAGGGAAACCAGGGGCGGCACACATGATAGAGCAGAAGCGCCCAGACAGGCCGAACAGTAGGGCACGTGAACACACAGGGGAAACCCAAAATGCCTGGCTCTCACGTTGCCAACTATCTTCGGAGAATGTTTGGAGTGAATTTTCAACTGTCCAGATTCCAACCGCACATCTAGATGAACCCTCCTCCCAGGGCCCGGAGAGAAGACCAAAGGATCCTGTTCTCTCGCTGCCATGACAGGGCATTGCTACCTGGGGCTGGGTCCTGGGTCCCTCTCATTCCTGCCCTGTGGGGGGAGCTGTACGTCTGCAGGAGGTTGGGGATGGTCCACTCACTTAGGTGCTCAGCAAACACGGGGTCCAAGAAGTTGATCAGGGTGTTGAGCATGTCCAGGTTCTTGCCTACTCCGATCTTGATAACACAGCTGTGCTCCTGAGAGAGATGGGTGGGTGGGAGGCCAACCTAATCTTTCTCTGCTTGAGGGCCGGCCTGCTTCACCAACAATTCAGTTCTGGAGGCCCTGTGTGTGGCTGGCTCCAGGCTGGGCTCATGTCTGTATGAGCCTGGGTGTCTGTATGTGTGTGTGCACACTCACCTCATGTCTGTGTCTCTGTGATCTGTGTGTGTAGGTGTGTTCGTCTGTATATGTGTATGCACCTATGTGTGTGGTGTGGGGGGGTGGGGATCCAGAGATGTCTCAGGTGTGGCTCTCAATGCAGTGAGCCCAGTTATGCCTTCACACACACACCGTAGGTCAGAACCAGGTGGGACAGGGGAAGAGCAGTGAGCACATTGTTGCAGGGACGGAGACAATTCTGGACAGCCTCTCACAGACCATGAGGAAAGGCTTTCCAGGGAGGGTGTTCCGGAGAGAAGCAACTTCAAAAGCCCTCAACCTGATCACTGTGGGGTGTGTCTGGGGAGTCCTGCGTCCCCTGGTGGGCCTGAAGTGCGGGTCGTGTGAAGGGAGCAGTGAGAGAGAAGGCCAAAGATAGTCCTTGAATGCCTGGCCAAGGTTATTGGATTTATTCCGAAGGTGATGGGGAGCCATGGAGAGGATCTGTGGGAGCAGAGCCATGTTTTGGGAAGGGAATGCCAGGAGAGGGAGCCATCCCTGGGACTGGCCAGTTACACTCTTTCGAGGTTTGGTGAGAGCTGGATCCAGAGCACCCTTCCAGCCCCCTCCTCAACTCCAGTGCCTGCAACACATACAACCCATGCCCCATAAACTCACTAGGGTGAGTGCTGCCTGCCCAGGCTCCTCTGGGACCCAGAGGGGCTGTTTCAGGGCTGGAGGAAAGAGCTGGGGCTCCCATTGCCTGCCTAACCTCCAGGGGGTGTCTGGTGAGTGGCAGGGAGGTGGTCCCTGAGCTCAGGCCCAGCCCTCACCATTTTCTGCAGGAAGAACTGGAAAAGCCAGAAGGTCTCATGGTCATGTTCCGCCATCAGCTGGAAAAGCATCACCATCTCGTGGAAGCCCTGCTGGTACTCTGGGGTGGGGGTGGGGGGACAGTGAGGACAGGTGAGCCTGGGCTTGGGCGGGGAAGGGATTCCAGGAAGGAATTGAGAAGAGGGGGCTGAGGAGAGGCTCAGCCCTGTGGCCCACCTGCCTGGGTATTGCAGACATAACTCAGGAGCAAGATTTTCTCCAGTCTCTTCTTGTCGATAATGACGTTGCCTAGGGGGTCTTTGTCATAGAGTTTCTGAATGTCATATGCTAGGTTGGGGACAAGAGACAAGTAGGTGGCACCAGATCACCTCAACAGAGGGGCCATGAATGAGTTTATTCCCTAAAGGGCAGGACCCAGGACACCCTGGAGGGGGTTGTAAAAACGGCATCCACCCACGAGACTCTGCCCAGCACCACACCCTGAGCTGCCCGGCTTTGTCCCCACCTCCAAATCTTTGACTAGGCCATACCTTCTGCCAAGAATGCGGCCCAACCCCCATCCCCACTCCACTAGCCCCATCCAATTGAAATCCAGCCTAGTTCAAAGCCAAAGGGGAGATGAAGACAAAGCAGCAGGAACAGCATGCACTCAAGGGAATATGACGCTAGACATATAGGAGCCCCCAGGAGAGATGGTGGATGGACTAACCAGGATTTAGCCAGCAGAATTCCAGAATTCAAGGCAGTTCCCAGGAACCAGGGAATCATCTGCCCCTGGATATGACTGAGGAGCAGGCAGGCATGCCCTCAGGCACTACCCCCTCCCGAGCCCTGCCCACCCAACTAGCTCACCGATGGTATTCCGAGTCTCCATAAAGTTCCGGTGCAGGTTTTCCAGAAGGGGCTGAATCTTTATATACATTTCGCATAAGGCCTCATAGTTCTTCCTGTGCAAAGAGAACTGAGGCTGGAGGAGGCAGCCTTCTCCCGGCCAATCAAGGGAAGTCTGAGCAGCTCTCTCCACTAGGCTGCTCGCCCTACCTGGGTGTGATGTTTCCCCTCATCTCCATCAGGCGCCAGCCCTAACCACGTTCTGTGCTAATGTGCCCCTGGAGGGCAGCATGGAGGTGGCCCTGGGGGTCCCACGGCTGCTCCTGAATCCTGGCTCCACAAATTAATAATTGGGTGTTTGCAAAGAGGGTGAGGCCTTGGAGACATCACGATCCCTCTCTAAGCCTCAGTTTCCTCTTCTGTAGAATGGGGATAATCCTGGCACCTTGGCCTTAGAATTGGAAGGATTGGATGAGACAGTGTCTAGTGTCCATCATTAGAATGTGCTTGGGTGCTGTAGGGGGCTAAATGGCGACCCTTCAAAAGATATGTCTGTGCCTTAACTGCTAAATCCTGTGAATGTGAACTTATTTGAAAAAGGGCCTTTGCGGGTGTAATTAAGTTAAGGATCTCAAGATGAGATCAATCTAGATTATCTAGGTGGACCCTAAACCCAATGACAAGTGTCCTTCTAAGGACACACAGAGAGACAGAGGGAAGAGGAACAGGCCATGTGACCACAGAGGCAGAGATGGGAGGAGTCCCCAGAGCCAGCAGAACCTCAGAGGCAGGGGAGGACCCTTCCCTAGAGCCTTCAGGGAGTGTGGCGCTGCCGGCAGCTTGCCGTTGGGCTTCTGGCCTCCAGAGCCGAGAGAACAGATTTCTGCTGTTGCCAAACCCTCGTTTGTGGGGCCTGTTACAGCAGCCTTGGGGAGCTAACCCGGGCTCCCGTCAGGGCTCTCGAGCTTTCCAGGCTGGCCCTCAGTTCCCCTACTGCCCTGAATGATTCTTCACTGGCCCTTTGTGCATGAATCTTCACCTCAGATAGGCTGCGTAGGCCCTAGGGAAGGAAGGGATAGATGGCGGCGGGGCTGAGGACCTGCTGGGATCCAGCCCAGGCCGGGCAGTCTGTGCGCTGCTAAATGGAGCTGGGTGGGAAGGGGCTGGCACCTCCTGGGTTTGGGCCCTGGGTCAGGAGCACATGGGGAGTTTGTCTCTTAGAATAAGAAATCCATTTGGGGGAAGAAGACTGCACTTGTCAGGCTGGGATGGGCACTCCCTCCCACCTGCACTGCCACCCACTCTCCCCTGACAGGATCTGGAATGTTCTACCTCCTTGTGCTGTCCACTGTGAGTCGCTCATCCTGGGAGCTCTGCCACGAGTAGTAGCCCGTGAGGAACTTCCAGGCTTCTGTCCTCACGTAGGGGTGCAGACCCTGGGGTGGGGACGAGAGGTGAGAGATCATGGGACCTCCAGATGCCTGCCAAGAGGGTGTCTCCAAACGCCATGCCTGCCCCTTGCCCACCCATGCCCTCCAGTGCCAGGGCAAGGCCTTGAGGACCGTACCCGCTCCAGGATGTTCACACAAATGAGGTCTCGTGACTTGGTCAACAGACCATTCTCATCAAAGAAGCCATCCCATTCCGTCTTGTCAATGGGTGGTTTTCTCTTCACCTGGCAAGGACAATCACTTCAGCCCTCTGTTAGGAACCTTTGGCGGTACTAGCTCAGCAAGATGGCGGAGGAGTAGGAGACCTGGACTTGGTCTCCTCTCGGGGATTCGGCTGGATGGGGATCAAACCATTCTGAACACCTACAAACTCAACGGGAGATCGAAGAAAAGAAGAGCAACAACTCTCTGAACAGAAAAGCGACCACTTTCTGGAAGGTAGGACGTGCGGAGAAGTGAATCCGAGGCGATATTCGGGAGGATAGACGGCGGGGGAGGGGCCTCCGTCGGCCGCTTCTGGCAAGTGATAGAGCCGCGGAGCACAAAATCGGAACTTTTAAAAGTCTGCTCCGCCGAGGGACGTCACTCTGGTGGCTAAGCGGGGGTGGAACCCTCCGGGACAGTGTGGTCTCAGGACCCTCGGGGTCACAGAAAGACTGGGGGTGCCTGAGGGTGGCAGAGCTCCCAGGTATCGGAGCCGGGAAGCCGGCTGCAGAGGCGGAGCCCAGGCGTGGGCTCTCAGCTCGGGGTTGCCATAAACCCTGATCCGCAGCACAGTCGGGCCCCTGCTCCTCCAGCAGGGACCCCACAAGCGGCAGATCCGGGGACACTCACCTTCCTCCCCCGGGAGGAGCCGCGCGGGAGCGCACTGTGGGGATCTGCTGGGTTTGGAGACTCCACCCGAGGTCGGGTGCCAGAGACAGAGGCGCGCGGTCACAGGCTGGGTGAGCACGGGGTGCAGCCAGAGACTGGGGAGACGGGAGTGACTGGCGGCTTTTCTCTGGGGGCTCACTGAGGAGCGGGGCCCTGAGTTCTCGGCTCCTCTGGGGCGGAGATTGGGAGGCCGCCATTTTCACGCTCCGCCTCCAAAGTTGTACGGAAAGCTTGCAGGGAACAAAAGCTCCCGAGAGCAAACCGGAGCAGATTACTTGGCCGGGAGGGGGCAAGGGCGGGGCAATTCCGCCTCCGGCAGAGACCTTTGGAAACCACGGCAACAGGCCCCTCCCCAGAAGATCAGCGAGAACAGCCAGCCAAGGCCAAGTTTACCGATCAATGAGAACGGCAGAACTCCAGCGCTGGGGGAATATTGCACATAGAATTCACGGCTTTTTTACCATGATTCTTTAGTCTTTCAAAGTTAATTTTTTTTAACTGTCTTTTTTTTTTTAATTTTTCTTTTTCCCTTTTTCAACCAACATCTTATCAATCCCTTTTTTTAAAAAACATTTTTATTTTTCATTTTTAGAGTCATATTCTATCCCTTCATAGTAGTTACCCGTATTTTTGGCATATATATATAAGTTGTTCTCTCTTTAAAATTTTGAGATAGTTTCTTCTAACAGATTAAATTATACCCTAAATCTCTAGTATATGGTTTTTTCTACTCCCCTGCCTGATCACATTCTCTCCCTTTTTTTTTCTTTTTTCTCTTTTTTTAAATCCTCTTCTTTCAAACAACTTCTTATCAATTCCTTTTGTAAAATTTTTTATAATTTCCATCTTTACAGTCATATTCCATCCCTTCATCATATCAACCCTTATTTTTGTACATATATAAGTTTTTCTTTCTTTAAAATTTTGGGAGGCACTTTCTTATAAAAGACCAAAATACACCCCAAATCTAGTGTGTGGCACTGATCTATATACCAGCCTGATCATATTTGATCACATTCTGGGTTTTTTTTTTGTTGTTGTTGTTTTGTTTTATTTGTTTTTGTTTGTTTTTATCTTTATCTTTTTCTTTTTCTTTTTTTTCTTTTTCTTTTTTCTCTCTTTCCCTTTCTTTTTCCACTGCTTCAGGTCTTTTCTGATTTGTTTAGAGTATATTTTCTGGGGACGTTGTTACTCTGCTAGCATTTTGTTCTCTCATTAATCTATTCTCCTCTGCACAAAATGACAAGATGGAAAAAATCACCTCAACAAAAAGAACAAGAGGTAGTACCGACTGCCAGGGACCTACTCAATACGGACATTAGTACGATGTCAGATCTAGAGTTCAGAATCATCACTTTAAAGATACTAGCTGGGCTTGAAAAAAATATGGAAGTTATTAGAGAAACCCTTTCTGGAGA
Organism: Mirounga leonina; assembly: GCF_011800145.1. Taxonomy (NCBI): domain Eukaryota; kingdom Metazoa; phylum Chordata; class Mammalia; order Carnivora; family Phocidae; genus Mirounga; species Mirounga leonina. The sequence goes on along the minus strand of NW_023270839.1, from coordinate 47,334,648 downwards.
AGTAAAAGAACTAAAATCTAACCAAGTCGAAATCAAAAAGGCTATTAATGAGGTGCAATCAAAAATGGGGGCTAACTGCTACGATAAATGAGGCAGAAGAGAGAATCAGTAATATAGAAGACCAAATGATGGAAAATAAAGAAGCTGAGAAAAAGAGAGATAAACAACTACTGGATCACGAGGGCAGAATTCGAGAGATAAGCGATACCATAAGATGAAACAACATTAGAATAATTGGGATCCCAGAAGAAGAAGAAAGAGAGAGAGGGGCAGAAGGTATAATGGAGCAAATTATAGCAGAGAACTTCCCTAATTTGGGAAAGGAAACAGGCATGAAAATCCAGGAAGCACAGAGAACCCCTCTCAAAATCAATAAAAATAGGTCAACACCCCGACATCTAATAGTAAAACTTACGAGTCTCAGAGACAAAGAGAAAATCCTGAAAGCAGCTTGGGAGAAGAGATATGTAACCTACAAGGGTAGAAACATTAGATTGGCAACAGACCTATCCACAGAGACCTGGTAGGCCAGAAAGGACTGGCAGGATATATTCAGAGCACTAAATGAGAAAAATATGCAGCCAAGAATACTATATCCAGCTAGGCTGTCATTGAAAATTGAAGGAGAGATAAAAAGCTTCCAGGACAAACAAAAACTAAAGGAATTTGCAAACACGAAACCAGCCCTACAAGAAATCTTGAAAGGGGTCCTCTAAGCAAAGAGAGACCCTAAAAGCAACATAGACCAGAAAGGAACACAGACAATATATGGTAACAGTCACCTTACAGGCAATACAATGGCACTAAATTCCTATCTTTCAATAGTTACCCTGAATGTAAATGGGCTAAATGCCCCAATCAAAAGACACAGGCTATCAGACTGGATTAAAAAACAAGACCCATCGATATGCTGTCTGCAAGAGACTCATTTTAGAACCAAAGACACCCCCAGATTGAAAGTGAGGGGGTGGAAAACCATTTACCATGCTAATGGACACCAAAAGAAAGCTGGGGTGGCAATCCTTATATCAGACAAATTAGATTTTAAACCAAAGACTGTAATAAGAGATGAGGAAGGACATTATATCCTACTTAGAGGGTCTATCCAACAAGAAGATCTAACAATTGTAAATATCTATGCCCCTAACATGGGAGCAGCCAATTATATAAGGCAATTAATAACAAAAGCAAAGAAACACATCGACAACAATACAATAATAGTGGGGGACTTTAACACTTCCCTCACTGAAATGGACAGATCGTCTAAGCAAAAGATCAACAAGGAAATAAAGACTTTAAATGACACACTGGACCAAATGGACTTCACAGACATATTCAGAACATTCCATCCCAAAGCAACAGAATACACATTCTTCTCTAGTCCCCATGGAACATTCTCCAGAATAGATCACATCCTAGGTCACAAATCAGGTCTCAACCGGTACCAAAAGATTGGGATCATTCTCTGCCTATTTTCAGACCACAATGCTTTGAAACTAGAACTCAATCACAAGAGGAAAGTTGGAAAGAACTCAAATACATGGAGGCTAAAGAGCATCCTACTGAAGAATGAATGGGTCAACCAGGAAATTAAAGAAGAATTAAAAAAATACATGGAAACCAATGAAAATGAAAACACAACTATTCAAAATCTTTGGGATGCAGCAAAGGCAGTCCTAAGAGGAAAGTATATAGCAATACAAGCCTTTCTCAAGAAACAAGAAAGATCTCAAGTACACAACCTAACCCTACACCTAAAGGAGCTGGAGAAAGAACAGCAAATAAAGCCTAAACCCAGCAGGAGAAGAGAAATAATAAAGATCAGAGCAGAAATCAATGAAATAGAAACTAAAAGAACAGTAGAACAGATCAACGAAACTAAGAGCTGGTTCTTTGAAAGAATTAACAAGATTGATAAACCCCTGGCCAGACTTATCAAAAAGAAAAGAGAAGTGACCCAAATCAACAAAATCATGAATGAAAGAGGAGAGATCACAACCAACACCAAAGAAATACAAACAATTATAAGAACATATTATGAGCAACTCTATGCCAGCAAATTAGATAACCTGGAAGAAATGGATGCATTCCTAGAGATGTATCAACTACCAAAACTGAACCAGGAAGAAATAGAAAACCTGAACAGACCTATAACCACTAAGGAAATTGAAGCAGTCATCAAAAATCTCCCAAAAAACAAAAGCCCAGGGCCAGATGGCTTCCCAGGGGAATTCTACCAAACATTTCAAGAAGAATTAATACCTATTCTTCTGAAACTGTTCCAAAAAATAGAAATGGAAGGAAAACTTCCAAAGTCATTTTATGAGGCCAGCATTACCTTGATCCCCAAACCAGACAAAGACCCCATCAAAAAGGAGAATTACAGACCAATATCCCTGATGAACATGGATGCAAAAATTCTCACCAAAATACTAGCCAATAGGATCCAACAGTACATTAAAAGGATTATTCACCACGACCAAGTGGGATTTATCCCTGGGCTGCAAGGTTGGTTCAACATCCACAAATCAATCAATGTGATACAATACATTAACAAAAGAAAGAACAAGAATCATATGATCCTCTCAATAGATGCAGAAAAAGCTTTTGACAAAGTACAGCATCCTTTCTTGATCAAAACTCTTCAGAGTATAGGCATAGAGGGTACATACCTCAATATCATAAAAGCCATCTATGAAAAACCTACAGCGAATATCATTCTCAATGGGGAAAAACTGAGAGCTTTCCCCCTAAGGTCGGGAATGCGGCAGGGATGTCCACTATCACCACTGCTATTCAACATAGTATTGGAAGTCCTAGCCACAGCAATCAGACAACAAAAAGAAATAAAAGGCATCCAAATCGGCAAAGAAGTCAAACTCTCACTCTTTGCAGATGATATGATACTTTATGTGGAAAACCCCAAAGACTCCACCCCAAAACTGCTAGAACTCATACAGGAATTCAGTAAAGTGGCAGGATATAAAATCAGTGCACAGAAGTCAGTGGCATTCCCATACACCAACAACAAGACAGAAGAAAGAGAAATTAAGGAGTCGATCCCATTTACAATCGCACCCAAAACCATAAGATACCTAGGAATAAATCTAACCAAAGAGACAAAGGATCTGTACTCAGAAAACTATAAAATACTCATGAAAGAAATTGAGGAAGACACAAAGAAATGGAAAAACGTTCCATGCTCATGGATTGGAAGAACAAATATTGTGAAGATGCCAATGCTACCTAGAGCAATCTACACATTCAATGCAATCCCCATCAAAATACCATCCACTTTTTTCAAAGAAATGGAACAAATAATCCTAAAATTTGTATGGAACCAGAAAAGACCCCGCATAGCCAGAGGAATGTTGAAAAAGAAAAGCAAAGCTGGCGGCATCACAATTCTGGACTTCCAGCTCTATTACAAAGCTGTCATCATCAAGACAGCATGGTACTGGCACAAAAACAGACACATAGATCAATGGAACAGAATAGAGAGCCCAGAAATGGACCCTCAACTCTATGGTCAACTCATCTTTGACAAAGCAGGAGAGAATGTCCAGTGGAAAAAAGACAGTCTCTTCAACAAATGGTGTTGGGAAAATTGGACAGCCACATGCAGAAGAATGAAACTGGACGATTTCCTTACACCACACACAAAAATAGACTCCAAATGGTTGAAAGACCTCAATGTGAGACAGGAGTCCATCAAAATCCTAAAGGAGAACACAGGCAGCAACCTCTTTGACCTCAGCCGAAGCAACTTCTTCCTAGAAACATCGCCAAAGGCAAGGGAAGCAAGGGCAAAAATGAACTATTGGGACTTCATCAAGATAAAAAGCTTTTGCAAAGCAAAGGAAACAGTCAACAAAACCAAAAGACAACTGACAGAATGGGAGAAGATATTTGCAAATGACATATCAGATAAAGGGCTAGTATCCAAAATCTATAAAGAACTCATCAAACTCAACACCCAAAGAACAAAGAATCCAATCAAGAAATGGGCAGAAGACATGAACAGACATTTTTCCAAAGAAGACATCCAAATGGCCACAGACACATGAAAAAGTGCTCAATATCGCTCAGCATCAGGGAAATCCAAATCAAAACCTCAATGAGATACCATCTCACACCAGTCAGAATGGCTAAAATTAACAAGTCAGGAAACGACAGATGTTGGCGGGGATGCGGAGAAAGGGGAACCCTCCTACACTGTTGGTGGGAATGCAAGCTGGTGCAGCCACTCTGGAAAACTGTATGGAGGTTCCTCAAAAAGTTGAAAATAGAGCTACCATATGATCCAGCAATTGCACTACTGGGTATTTACCCCAAAGATACAAAAGTAGGGATCCGAAGGGGTACGTGCACCCCAATGTTTATAGCAGCAATGTCCACAATAGCCAAACTGTGGAAAGAGCCAAGATGTCCATCGACAGATGAATGGATAAAGAAGATGTTGTATATATATACAATGGAATATTATGCAGCCATCAAAAGGAATGAGATCTTGCCATTTGCAACGACGTGGATGGAACTGGAGGGTATTATGTTGAGCGAAATAAATCAAACAGAGAAAGACATGTATCATATGATCTCACTGATATGAGGAATTCTTAATCACAGGAAACAAACTGAGGGTTGCTGGAGTGGGGGGTGGGGTGGGAGGGATGGGGTGACTGGGTGATAGACACTGGGGAGGGTATGTGCTCTGGTAAGCGCTGTGAATTGTGCAAGACTGTTGAATCTCAGATCTGTACCTCTGAAACAAATAATGCAATATATGTTAAGAAAAAAAAAGAAGAAGAAGAAGGTAGTAGGAGGGGAAGAATGAAGCGGGGGAAATCGGAGGGGTAGACAAACCATGAGACAATGGACTCTGAAAAACAAACTGAACGTTCTAGAGGGGAGGCGGGTGGGAGGATGGGTTAGCCTGGTGATGGGTATTGAGGAGGGCACATTCTGCATGGAGCACTGGGTGTTATGCACAAACAATGAATCATGGAACACTACATCTAAAACTAATGATGTAATGTATGGGGATTAACATAAGAATAAATAAATAAATAAATAAATGAAAAAAAAAGGAACCTTTGGCTTTTCTTTTAAGTGAGATTTTTTTTTTTCCACGCTATACTCTGGAGTTTGCAATATGAATCAAGTTCCCTGCTTCTGACTCACTTCTGGAAATCTATCCTGAAGAAATTACTGCAAAGTTATAGAAAAATGCTGAATGCACAATAATTTTCATTGCGCATTACTTACCAAAATGAAAACCGCATGTGCTCTAAACATTATGCAATAAGGGAATAGTTAAATAAACTATAATTTATATGCTCAATGGAATATTGTGAGGCATAAAAAATGATGCTTACAGGGAATGAGTAATAACCTGGAAAAATGAAAATGTTAACGGAAAAAAGCAGAATACAAAATTATACATTCAGTATCTAGCCTCTATCTTCTCTATGCACTATACTCCCCGTATACCTGGTACATATTATGAAAACTACACCTTATATACTCTAGGGTATAGTGAATTAACCACTATAAAAATTCTGTAAGAAAAAAAAAGAAGAAAAAAAACCCCACCAAAAATCCTACCAAAAGCATGGGTCCTGCATAATCTTTTCCTTTTTCTTGTGTTTTCAAACTTTTCTGTAACAATGTCTACTGCTTTGATAGTGGAAAAATATAAAATAAGCACTAAACACTCCGATGAGCTACGTTTTGCCTTTCCTAGAAGAGTAAAACAGTTCATCATAAGAAATGGTTTCTGGTTTATATAAGAGAGGTGTGTGTGTGTGTGTGTGTGTGTGTGTGTGTTTGATGGGGGCAGGTGAGTGCACTGCATGCCAAGTAATTAAAAATGCTCATAAGACAATAACCAGGAGGTAAGAGCTCCTGTCAGAAGCGGGGAAGCTTCGGGGCGCCTGGGTGGCTCAGTTGGTTGGGCGACTGCCTTCAGCTCAGGTCATGATCCCAGGGTCCTGGGATCGAGTCCCGCATCGGGCTCCCTGCTCTGCGGGGAGCCTGCTTCTCCCTTTCCCACTCCCCCTGCTTGTGTTTCCTCTCTCGCTGTGTCTCTCTCTGTCAAATAAATAAATAAAATCTTAAAAAAAAAAAAAAAAAAGAAGCGGGGAAGCTTCCTAGAGGAAGCCTTTATTGGAGAGAAGCATACCTTGAAATGCCATATTGCAAGCATGAGGATGTGCTGATGGACAGAGCTTGGCAGGTGACTAGACATGTCTGATATACACACTCCCAACTCCCCATTGATATACACCTGAATATGCACATGTGTGACTCAAATTGACTTTGCGTATGAGTCACCTGCAGAATCTGCATTGTACGAAGATTCTGACTCAGAGGGTCTGGGGTGGGGCCCAGGATGACGCATTTCTAACAAGCTCCCAGGAGATTGCTGATGCTGCTGGTCCACTGATCGCGAGAGGCAAGCTATTAGAAATTGCTTTAGCACTGGAAATAAAAAAATAAGAACCCACGGGCCCAGATTTGGGATAATTTCCACTAACTCCACATTTGATAGGGATGGGTTGAGCCCCTTAGTAAATCATACACGCTCTATCTTCTGAACCGAAATAGGACACAGGGGCCCATGAAGGTACCAAAAAAAAAAAAAACCAACGCAAAATCTCCACCCTCATTGTTGACCTAAACTTGGGAAGCGGGGTCTGTCCTGATGTCATGCCCCAGTTGCATAGACACTGTCGTCTGAGCAGACCCCGGCTTCCTACCCTCAGACTGCCATCCTGTTCTCCCAACCTATATTCAGACTGCAACACTCAGCATGCACTGTGGCAGGAAGTAAGAGAAAATAGGCAACGTTGGACTGTGTCCTGGGGTCCTTAATCATGAACTTTGGCAATGCATTTCCATAGAAATCTTAGTCAATTTATCAATTTCTACCGTAAAGACAGCTGTGATTTTGATGGGGACTGTGCTGAATTTATAGCTCAATTTGGGGAGAATTGATAATAATATTGAGCTTTCTGACCCATGAACATGGTATATTTCTCCATCTATTTAGGTCTTCTTTAATTTCTCTCAGCATTGTTTTGTAGGTATGTAGGCTATTCTATATTTTATCAGATTTACCCCTAAATATTTTGGGTTGGGGGAGATGTTATTGTAAAAGGTGTTATTTTAAAACTTCCAACTTCCAATTGTTCGTTGCTAGTATATAGAAATACAATGGGTTTTTATACATTGATCTTGTGTCCTGCCACTTTGTTAACCTCACTTATTAGTCCTAGTAGCTTTTGTGGATTCCATGGGGATTTATTATAGAGGCAAACAATCAGCAAACTACAACCCATGGACCAAATCTGGCCTGCAACCTTTTTTTTTGTTTTAAATAAAGTTTTATTGGCACACAGCCATGCCCATTCATTCATGTATTGTTTATGGCTGCTTTCATGCTAAAATAACAGAATAAAGGGGCCCCTCGGGGCTCATTCTGTTAAGCATCTGCCCTCAGCTCAGGTCATGATCCTGGAGTCCCAGGGTTCAAGCCCCGCCTTGGGCTCCCTGTTCAGCAGGGAGCCTGCTTTTCCCTCTTCCTCTGTCCCTCCCCCCACTTGTGCTCTCTCACTCGCTCTCTCTCTCTCAAATAAATAAATAAATAAATAAAAATCTTTAAAATAGAGTTAAGTAGTTGGAACAGAGATATATGGCACACAAAGACTAACATAATCCATATTTCTCCATCTATTTAGGTCTTCTTTAATTTCTCTCAGCATTGTTTTGTAGGTATGTAGGCTATTCATATATTTTGTCAGATTTATCCGCAAATATTTTGGGTTGGGGGGGATGTTATTGTAAAAATTTATTTATTTATTTATGAACTGGCTAGAACATCCAGTGCAGTGGTGAATAAACGTGGTGAGAGCAGCTATCTTTGCTATGTTCCCAATCTTAGAGGAAAAGCATTCAGACTTTCATGACTCAGTATGATGTTAACTGCAGGCATTTTGTAGCTGCCCTTTATGAGGTTGAGGAAGCTCTCTTCCATTCCTAGTCTGCTGAGAGTTTTTATCAGGAATGGCTACTGGATTTTTTCAAATGATACTCTTAATCTGTTGAAATGGTCATACAGTTTTTCATTTCTTAGTTTGTTAATATGGTAAATTATATTGCATGATTTTGAATGTTAAATCAGCCTTGCATTTCTTGATAAACCCTACTGGTGATATTTTAATTATATATATATATATTATATTATATATATATGTTATTGGAGACTGTATGCTAAATTTTATTTAGGATCTTTGCATCAATGTTCATGTGAAATATTGGTCTATGATTTTCTTTTCTTGTAATGTCTTTGATTTTGGTATCAGGATAATGTTGGCTTCATAAAATGAGCATGGATGTATTCCCACTTTAAAATTTTTTAGAATAGTTTGTATTGAAGCAGTATCACTTCTTTTTTCAATATTTAGTATAGCTCACCAGTGAAGCCATTGAGGCCTGGAGTGTTTTTTGTGGGAAGATTTTTAACTACAGACATTTTTTTATTAGATTGAAGGATGGAGTCAGAAGAAAAAAATTTTTTTTAACTTTAAAAATTAGAGATTTATAGGAACAGGGCAGTTTCCTTCTAATTCACTTTTAAAGATAAAAGCAAATAATACACAAAACAACATGGAATTAATAAAAGCATAAAGCATAAAAAATGATAGAAACCCAAATAAATCATTTATGAAAACAAATGCATTAAATTCTCTGATTGGTTGTAAACATTTACAAAGCATTGATGATGTGCCAGGCGCTGTCCCAAGCACTTTATATTTATCATTTAACCTTTGCAACAATTGGCCATCTGCCTAACTTTGCCATGGCTGAATTCACTTACAAAAAGTCACTGACTTCCCCTTTCAGGAAACTCAATTTCTCTATTTCTGCCACTTCTATGGTCAAACCTAAGCAAACTACAGGCCAACCACAAGAACATCTAAGACATTTGCTGACAAGCCAAGGACAAGCACAAGAAACCTGTTGACCTGGGAATATTTCCACACAGAAGTCCTTGCCCTCTCTTCTCCAGTACATTCACACTGCCTGTCTATGCCAGAAATCATAGAATCTGTATCTGGGGTTCTTTGAAGTAAGAGGGATTGTCAACTCAATGGCCTCTCAAATCCACCTTCATTCTCCCATAATCCCCCATTTCTTGCTCCACTAACCTATTAACACGCTGCACCACCATCTGGGTACAATGACCTGGTGATTCAGGCTTGGGTGATATGTAGTCCACGAGGTGCTGGATACCCTTCAGCTCTGCAATAGCTTTTTTCCTAGTCTCTTAGGAGGAGTACTGCTAGTTAGAGCAGTTGTGAAACTCTCCCACCTTTATGGTGTGCTTAAACAGGTCAAAGCTCTCCACTAGCAAACCTAGAGACACCATGGCCATATTTCCTCTAGAGTAGGGGAGCCAGAAATAGGAGGCCTAAGTGGTTCAGTTTGTCTAACATCTTCCTGCTACCAGAGGACTTGGCTGCAGGCATATATCCTCCCACCCTCTTCTATTCTGCATCATTGGGTTAAGATTTTTCTCTAATACTTTAAATTTTTTTATTTTTTAAAGATTTATTTATTTATTTGAGAAAGAGAGAGCACACAGAGGGAGAGGGAGAAGCAGGCTTCCCGCAGAGCAGGGAGCCCGATGCAGGGCTCGATCCCAGGACCCTGGGATCATGAACTGAGCCAAAGGCAGACGCTTAACCGACTGAGCCACCCAGGCGCCCCCTCTAATATTTTTAGTAAAAGAGGAAAGCTACTGCAGGATAAGGCAAGTTTTCCAGGAGGGTCTCTGTTGCCATGTTGCTCTGAATACTCATAGCAACCGAGCCCCCAGTAGGCCTGGGAAGGGTTATACTGGCTGCTTATTGATCTCAACCTCTTCTACTCCAGTTCCCTTGAGGGACAAGATATACTTACTTCCAAAAGTAAGAGTGGCTCACCCAGGGGAGAGCAGGCTGGCCCAAGGAGGGAAGGGGTATTAAAATTGGGGTGGAGGAGGCATATGTGCAACTTGGAAGTTACCTGGGTGATTATTATCAACCCAGGTATGGGGGCGTATCATCAGTATAGCAGAGTGATTAAATGAATGGTTTAAAACAGCGGTTCTCAAAGTTAGCTGCATATCAGACTCACCTGGAGCACTTGTTAAAACACAGATCACTGGACCCCACCCTGAGAGTTTCTGGTTCAGAACACCTGGGGATCAAGAGTCTGCATTACAAGTTCTCAGTTGATGCTGATGAGGCAGTTTTGGGCACCACACTTTGAGAATCACTGATTTGGAAGATGGACTCCGCAGTCTGGGTCTAAATACCAGCTCTGCCACTTACCAGCTGTGTGACTTTAGGCAAGTTGCTTTGTCTCTGTGCCCCAACTTTCTCATAAAATGAAGATAATAGCATCATCCACCTCATAGAGGGTCATGGTGAGAATAAATGACTATAAATAAAGCATTAGAACAGTCGTGGTACATACTAAAAGCTATGTGACAGTTGGTTATTTTATTATTATCACTCTATAAGTTCAGAGAAATGAATAAAGATATAAAGAAAATTCAAATCAAGACTTGGTGATAATTTGCAATAAAGCTATAACATCATTCCTTAATCAATATGATTAATGAAACTTGAGATTGGTTAAGGTCACTGTAATTAGTTATTATGATTTTGAAAAATATACCATGTGGAAAACTTTTATGACTGAGGCTGACTTTTAAATGAAGAGATGTATCTTATTAAGTGGGCTTTAAACCACCTACTAACAAAGGCATTACTGCCACCTGGTGGCAGCATACCAAAATTGTTGGCAAAAACACCAAGGACAATTTATCGAGATTGAACTTGCAAACCTCAAAGTCATTAAAGTTAGAATGTCACATATAGGGAAAGGTAACTGGCTTAGAAAGAAGGGTGAAGGGGCTAGGGGACCTGTGTTTTTTCAGTCCTGATGTGAGATCAAGGTACAACTTCCCCTGCTCAACCTTATAGGCCAGCTCAGGGTTCTAGTCCTTCCCACCCCACTGAGGAAAGTGGCCCTAATGCAAACCAGAAGTTGGGGAGGGAGGGGCTTGGAGCTGATGAAGAACACGCACCAGGATGAAGGAGGCTGACCACCTGGCAGAGAGGCTATTTTCAGGAGAGAGGGTGGTCATGGCCCCTGCAGGATGTCTTCAAAGCAGCTTCTGACCAGGGCTCACTTGGAGCCCTAAATGATGCTTAATTAGCAGGGGAAAGTGGTCTTCCTTTTGGGGGATGAATTTCATTCCCAGGAGGAACTGGGCCTCTCCTTGACCTCCCACAGCTGAACAGAGCTGGGCAGCATGTGTCACAAGGCCCCTGGAACCCTCATCACAATGACCTTGGAACATAGGGGCGCTCAGCTTCAGAGGTAACACACACCCAGGAACCAACCAAAGATATCAGTCAGCCAGAAAATCACAGGACATACAGATGTACAGTGGAGGTTGGGGCTGAGAACATGCAGATCAGTGTGCTGGGCAGGTCAGGGGAGGCTTCCTAGGAGAGGTGGGCCAGGAAGCCTTCCTCCCTATCTCTGGCTAGCCCTCCTCCGGGCTCCCTCCCCTTGTTATCCCACAGATCAGTACCCAAACCCAGATAACACCTAGAATTTGAGCTTCAGGTTTTTGGGGTATCAATTCCAGAGATCCAGAATCAGTTGTCTGGGTGGGGATCTGGGGGACTGTATTTTGAAAAACTCCCTGGGCGATTCAGTGTCAGTATGTGTATTTGATTGGTATCTTCTGGGGTTAGAGACCAGTCTTATTTATCTTTATATACAGAGCACTTAAGACAGTGCCTGCATGACTAATGAATGACTTAATTGAATGGAAGAATAAACGAAGCTCTCTTAGATCTCATCTCACTGTCCTCTCTGAAGGTATTACAGAGATTTCTGTATGTACCTTGTCTCCCCTCCTACCCTGGGTTCCTCAGGCCAGGGTCAATGTCTGATTCCTTTGTGCTTTCCTCCCAGGACCAATCCCTGCAGCCTAGCACTTGGCAGGTTCTCAATATTTGTTGAATGAATCTGAGAAGTTGGCTCCTCTTGGCTCCGGCCTCACTGGTTCTCTACCTTAAGCATTGCTTGCATTTCTACCCAGGTCCCGGCCATTAAAGCCATCTGGCTTGAAAGCATCCATAGTCATTAAGAGAGAGTAGTAATTAGACCAACCAAATTGGAATCAGGAGCTTGGAGATGGAATTTGGACTCGGACCTTAAATTTGGATGTTCCCCCCCTCTGAGCCATGGGTCCCCCAGCCATGAAATCAGAATACAGTCAACCTCCAGCTCTCACATCCTTATTAACATAATGAATCAACATCCAGATGGAAGTCTTCAGTGGACACAATTCACTGTCTCATTTACTGTTACTGTTCTGCAGCTTTCGGGACTGCGGGGGTCCTTTTAAATCAAAACACCTTATTCTCCGCCTCCCTCCACTACTCCATGCCAGCCTAGGAAAGCATTATAGCTTTGTCCCCTTAATCTGCTGCCCCTAGGTCTTCATGGAGCAGGAGGTAGGTGGCTTTGAGCAGAAAGTGGTGGAATGAGGATGGGGCAGCCTCCCACAGCAGGGTGCCTCCATTCTGAGGTCAGCAAGAAGCTTCCAAAGCAAATGTCCAGACCAGGAGACACCATTTGGGATCATCTATACTTCTGTTCCTCCACATTAACAATGTCGACGACTGAGAATTAACTGCAATTTTTCCCCAAGAAGTTCAGGATCAGGCAGGGCGTTGGAAAAACTGAGTGCTAAATCCGACGTGGCTTCTAAAATGAACACGATGGCCATAGATCATCTACTGAACTTCCTTTCGCCTCTGGCTCCTTGTCTGCAAATTGTAGATAATAACCCCGGCCCAAATTAGCTGGTACGGTTTGGTCATATTACAAAAGCCTCAGAGCACCACATGGAGGCTTAATATTCAAATGGAATTGCAGGACACTGAAGCAAGAAGCGTTTTTGATCCCTTTTTGCTAAAACTTACAAGGGATTTGCATGTGTCAATCTCATTTCTTCAGGGCTGAATGGTCCTTACCGCGTCCATTTATTTACATAATTCCCCAGATTCTTTACATTCCCCCCCATCACTTTTCTTTTATGCATTTCCCCCTCCTTGATAGCTGCCCAGGTTTTCTGCTTTAAATTTCCGTACATGGGGGTTCAGGGCACAAGAATCCCAGCTTTTCAAATATTTTTCTTGGTATAGGATTATGGGCAAAGGTTGGAGAGATCTAGAATTTGCATTAAGGAAGTCCTGGGAGGGAGCAACCCTTGCAGCCGATCTTTTCTTGGGAGACTCTGGGTTGTCCGTTGGCGGAAGGGTGTGGTGGTGAGGCAGGAGGGTGGCAGGCAGGCTTGGAAGGTACCTGGGGAAGACCAGCTCATCCTCAGAAGTGCAGGGCTCTCGCAATGAGAAAGCTCATGGGCTTTGGTGCCAGAAAAACCCAGGTTCAAATCCTGACCATGCCGCCCATCCAACCGTGTGAACTTGGTCCCACCTATCCAGAAAGGCATGAAGTCTTTCTGCTTGGCCACTCAGGAGTGGACCTGGGCCTGGGACACTTCCTTACCAAGAGACAGGGAGTCCTCACAACCTGTGCTGGATTTATCGCCTCCTGTGGGAATGTCTGTCCCTGTTCCAGATTCAATGCGCGCTCCTTTGTTCTGCTTAAGTGTGCGCATCAAGTGGCGCCTGGCCAATCCCGCTGCTGAATCTCTTCCCAGCAGGGAGGGAGCGGGGTCCTTTGTCTGCAGCACCCGGTGCATGAGAGGGGTGCGTGCAGATCATGGCCCTGTGTTGGCTGGGGGACGGGACCCATTGGCCACAGCGGACTAATGCCCACTGCTGAAGTTGATCCCCATCGCTTTGTGTGAACACAGCCTTGTTCCCTCCGGGTCCTGTGTGAGTAGGGTCTTTCCTGGTGATGCCGACACCTGCAAACCACGGGGTGGCTCGGCATCTTGGGATGCTGCGCCTGGTGGCGGGCATTGCTGTGCTACTCGGCCTCCTCTGTGCGGTGCACCTCCTCCCCAAAGGTGGTTTCGCTTGACACTATCTCTTGCCCTTCTGCGGGGGGTCAGGGGAAGGGAGAGCTGTGGGATACTACCTCATGGAACTGAAGGGTAAGTGAAGCCACGTGCATAAAGAGCCTGGCCTGGGCCTGGAGCTCGGGGCTTCCCAGTGCATGGTATGTATTATTAACCTCAGCATCCCTATTTTTGTTATTGATGCCCGGACGTGTCCATGAAAATCACTATGAACTAGACGTGAGTCAAGGGGCTGCCTGCTTCTGTGAGGCTTGTTGTAACATCCGTGTGAAAGTTCAAAGATCCCGTGAGCCAGACAGTTTCTGCTTCTCTGCATTTCCCCAGGAACCTAAGGACGAGGATTACTATCCAAGCGGGCTGAGGCCAGTATTAGAAATTTCCCTCGAGCTCCTTATGTCAATGCAACACAACACAACTCTATGCAATTCGGTGTGACCGTGTCCCCGAAACAGTGATCTGCCAGCCCCTTCAAAGGACATCTCCCCATGACTGTCTACGTCTGGGCCGTGCTAGTTCTTGGTATAAATCACACGCATTTTATCTCATTGCAAAGTGCCAATGATCTTTTATGCTAAAGCTGTATTTTTCTCTTTGGCCCTCATTGTGAGGAACGAGGATAAGTTTAGATTTCCCACAGCAGGTTTCCTGCCCTTGCCCCCACGGAGCACGGTATTTCTGACAAAGCTGGAGACAGCTGCACGTCATGTGTCACTAATGTGAGGGAAGCAGAGAGCGGGGAGTTGGGGATGCAGATGGCTGTCTTCTGAGTGCTGTGGCAGTTGGAATTCCCCAGAGACATAGCAAGCCTCGCTGAAGTCCGCTGAGCCAGTTGGAGTGCCAGAGGAGGGGTTATTCACTGCACTTTGGGTCATTTTCAAGGTCTGGGGGGGCCCACACTTCCCCCCAATCAGTTGAAGATGATACCTCTATCACCTCCCATCCAGTTGTCAAGCATGCCAGAAATAACCCACAGGAGCAATGGCTGGGCTTAGAATCCACCAGAATCGGCAAAAGAGAGGCACTCAGCCCTGGGCAGCTGAGCCTGAGTCCCCATGAACTCCTTCCTGCTCTGAAAGGGCCTTGCCCCTTAGGAGTTCCTCATCATGGGTCTCCTTGACCCCTGACCTCCAGCCCATCTGACCTGGACCATCCTGTGTGGGCGGCAGAAGCCCAGAAAAGTTAAGTTACTTGCTTGGGATCACCCAGTGAGTAAGTGGGGGAGCCAGGAACCCCCTACCTCCACCCAGCTTTGCCACTAGCCAGGCTGTCTCTGTCACATTGGCAGGAGTGGGCATCTGTGAACCCCTTGCTGGCTCAGGGGACTGTGATCCCGTAGCCCAGTGAGGAGGAGGGAGTCTGCCATCGCTCCTTCTCCAGATTCTGGACTCGGGTATTCGGTCCAGAACCAGAACGGGTGGTGATGGTCGGGGGAGGGAGGCAGAAGTGCTACAACCTAGCTTATAAAGGCCATGGAAAGAGTGCAACGGGGAGGAAAAAGGACAAGAAATTCCAGCAAACTCCAGGGACTGCTAATGGAGAGAAATAATGTGGCTAATTACATCTCTGAAGGCTATCTGTTCCAAAATGAATTTTTAATGAAAAAATAATGCATTCTCCCTGCTGCTTGCATCACAGAGGGAAGGGACTGAGCAGGGGTTCCCAGGGTCGGCCAGAGCAGCTGTGCACCCCAGTGCCTCTCACCACTTCACCTGTCTCTTCCCAGCATCCTCGTCCCAGGGCTGCCCACGAAGCAGCCTCCCCGGGAAGCCACAGAACCAGCTGGGGGCCCCTCATGTGCCCTGGGCTCCAGGAACACCAGTGTGGACGAAGACCTGTAGCTAACGTCTTCACTGCCTCATAGCTCCGGGCTTCTCTCCAGCAGCTCAGGGAGGCCTTCCCTGGGGTGAGGTTGGGGGGGTGGCATTCCTCCGCCTCCCTCCCACCCCCCCCTCCCCACCAGGGAGTCATGGATCTTAAATCCAGCGGTGTAAAGCTCCTTGTGTGAAATGCAACGCTTGTCTCGAACATTCCAAATACAACTGTTTGGTAAGTGTGGGTTTTGCAGGAAACGAGCCCCATTCTCCCCTCTCCCGGGGATAATCTATCGATGAAAATGGCGGGGGGAGAGAAGCAGGAGTTTTAGAGCTCAACAGACCTGAGTTCAGATCCCAGTCTTGCAACTTACTTGTGTGACCCAGTGATTTAATTTTGCAGACTCAGTTTCCTTACCTGTAAAATGGGGTAACACTATCTACTCTGTAGTGTTGTGAAGTTTAGAGAGTGTCTATAAAATGCTCAGCGCAGTGACCGGCACAGCTCAAGGCGTTGCTGGTGTTGTTATTTGCCCCAGAGCACCCCCAAGCTAACCTTGAATCTCCACCCACTCAAGAAACTCCAAAATTATACATTACACCCCTCAAATTCCCGAGTACACCAGCACCCCTAAAACGCAGGACCACATGTTTCAAATCCACTCTTCAACGTACTCAGACCCACGGAAACCAAACAGCCGCACAAAATGCACAGACGAACACACACATGTCATATAACCATCGCATATGCACACTTATATGCTGCCCAACACACAGCGCAAAACCGATCCGGAGCACCTGACTTGTAAGCACTCTGAAGTGTGTACACACAGACACACCCACGCCCAAGGGGGAAACGCCTGGGCAGGGTGCCAGGGATGGCGCCTTGGGGCCGCATCAGTGTTGGCGGGGTTCACGGTGGTTCCCTTCCCAGAGAAACCCCAGGCTGAGGAGGCCAACGCCGGAGAGGGAGGCCGGCCCAGGGGGGACTCCTTGGAGGTCAGAATTCATGAGGGACGGGGCAGAGCAGGAGGACCCCAGGTGCCTGGAATGACAGAAGGGGACACGCTGAGCCTGGGCTTGGGGAAGTAAAGGATACTGAAGATCAGCACCATCACCTTCCAGTCCAGGGCAGAGAAGGTTCTGGATCCAGACGCACACACACCAGCACCTGGCAGAAGCAGGGAGACCAGAAATATTTCTTTCCCACCTCATTCCCAGTTCTTTCCCTTTTCTGGAACTACTCTATCCTCCAGACTTTAGGACACTCTGGGAGAGCCCCGGATCTGGCCTGCTGATAGGTGCGTGAGTGGTCTGCAGACCAGATGCAGGCAGCTCTCATTACTGGGATTCTCAAAAGGAGGCAACTACCCAGAAGCAGTGTCAGCTCACGGGTCCTGCTTGGAGGAGCAGGACTCCTGTGGCCTCCGTTTGGGGGACCTACTCTGCAGGGAAGGATGTGAATGGAGGATCTTCCTTCCTCTGTGTCTGAAAGTCTTTCACTTACCCGACTGGGGAGGGGCCGCACCTGCCTGGGGGTAAGCCAGCATTCAGGGCGGAAGAGGCTCCCTGGACCCTAACCAGAACTCACCAACCTGCTGTAGTCATAAGCACGCAACACCTGGAGGCAGAAGGTCCCAGGACATTCCTGCCCCACTCCCCACCCTGCCGCCATGCCCCATACTCTTCCTTCCGCTTTCCAGGGCAGAGAGGCCCTGCAAGCTTCTCTCTCTGCAGTCTTTGAGCAAGCTGGGGAGAGTGCCGTCATAGGAATTGTTCCTGCCCCTCATGGGCAGATCCCACAGACCCAGGATGCTGCTCTGCTGGCAAAGCATTTCTTTCCACTAATGGGATTGCGCAGAAAAACATTTGGTCAAGGACATGGAGCCAGTCAGTATTCGGTGGTGTGTGTGGGGGGGGGGGGCAATTTTCCGAGACGGGATCTGAGAAAGAGTTCTATAACCTGAACCCACATTGGCCCTGACCCTGGTCACAGACTAGTCTTGATCACAGAATTTTCAACTGAGCCCTAAAAAACATTTGCAGCAATTCTACTTCACAAAGAGAGAAATTAAGCTCCAGAGAGGGGTAGTAACTTGCTCAAGGTCACACAGCAAATCAAAGACAGACCCTTAACTAGCATCCATTCTCCTGCCTCCTGGCCTAGTATCTTTAGATCTCAGGAAAAGGTGTTTTAAAGCCAGGCTTTGAAGAAAAAAGGGGAAATGCCCAGGTGAGGGGGACCCTTGCAGAAGTTTAATGGAAGAGTCGTGGACGCCCTTACTTTCTGGGGGCCTAGGCATCTTTTGCCCTCTCCTCCCTCTGTGGTCAAGGCCAGGGGAAGGCCAGCCAGGGGAGGGTTCTGCTCCTCACCCTCACCCCGGTGCACAGGGAGGCGGGGGCGGGGGCGCAGGTCTGGGTTGGACATTGCCCCCTCTGTTCGGGTCTTCCAGAGTCGCAGCAACCACAGAGAGGCTGAGATAAGAAGGGGATTGATCTTTCTGCTACTTCAAAGAGAATACAAGCCCTGCCTGTCATGGCTGTTGATCAAAGGTTCTACGGATAATGTTTTATGTGCCCTGCCCTGCCCTGCCCCCACTCTGGGCAGGAATCCCACTCCGCATCATGCTGAGGCCTTCTGCAAACCAGAGAGATCCCCTCCCTTACAGCCAGCCTCCCACAGCAACTCCCAGGAGCCGGGGTTCAAATTCCCTGCCAGTCTTTTCTCCAGGTCCGTGGGAACTGATGCTCTCCTCACTGCACAGATGAGAAATCGAGGCATCGAGTGGTAAAGTAACTTGTCCACAGCCACGAGCTAGTGGCTTGGGAAACCCCCTTTCTTATGGCAAGTCGTCAGAAAGTCCCCTGTCTGATGGCCGAAGTAGGTTCCTCCCTCTGGAGCTGCCTGTTCACCTAGCATGTGTAGATCCCAGAAAGACTGAAAATATTCTCTGTGAGAAAGGGAGGATGGGCCCTGCTTCTAAAATGTCTCATTTCAGACATCTGGAAAAATCCAAACTCTTTAATTTCACTTTGCCTCTCTGGTGGGACAGAATGCAGACTTTTTCCTGCCCTTTCCCACCCTCCCCCCCGCCCAACACTACCCAACTCTATCTATCTGTAAATAGTGTTCTGCCTTATGTATGAAACTCCTTAAATGTTGATTTATTAAATACAGCACAAATTCTAAATTCCTCAACCTGGCATTCAAGGCTCTAAACAACCTTGAGTGGCCACATGGCCTAGTGGTTAAGAGTGTGGGCTCATGGGCCAAACTTCCCAGGCTAGCACCCCAGCTCTTCCACCTCCTAGATTTTGACCCATGGATTGTTTAGAAGTGTGTTGCTTAATTTCCAGTAATTAGAGAATTTTCCAGATATCTTTCTGTTATTCATTTCTAGTTTAATTCCATTATGGTCAGGGAGCACATTTTTTATGACTTCAATTTTTAACGATTTATTAAGGTTTGTTTTATGACCCAGAATATGGTCTATAGTGGATGATCCATGAGCAAATTGAAAGGAGGTACATTCTGCTATTGTTCGTGGAGTGTTCTGTAAATGTCAATGATTCAAGTTGGCTGATAGTGTTGCTCAGATCTTCTATATCCTTGTTGATTTTCTCTCTATTTTCTATCAGTTGCTGAGCAATGAGTCTTAAAGTACCCAAGTATAACTGGATTTGTCTATTTCTCCTTTTAGTCCTATTGGGTTTTTTTGCTTTGTGTATTTTGAAGGTCTGTTGTTTGATGCATACACATTTTGGATTGCTACATCTTCCAAATGAATCGATCTTTTTGTCATTATGGAATATTCCTCTTTATCCCTAAGTTTTCTTCTTCAAGAGTCTGCTTTGCCATTTCAGCTTTTTTTTTTTTAAATTAATGTTCCATACTATATTTCTTTCATCCTTTTACTTTTAACCTATGTCATTATACTTAAAAGTAAGTTTCTTAGAGATAGCATATAGTTAGGTCTTGCTTTTTTAAAAATCTAATCTGACAATCTCTGTCTTTTAATTTGTATGTTCAAACAATTTACACGTGATAGGAGATTTACATGTGGAGAAGGTTGGATTTAGATGTACCATTTTATTGTTTGGTTTTGGCTTGTTTCCTCTGTTTTTCATTCTTTGGTTTCCCCTTTTATGCCTCCTCTTGAATTATTTGAATATTGTTTTAGATTATTTTTCTGTTGGCTTCTTTTTTTTTTTTTAATTTTTTTTTAAATTTATTTATTTGAGAGAGAGAGAGAGAGAGAAACAGCATGAGAGGGGATAGGGTCAGAGGGAGAAGCAAGCTCCCTGCTGAGCCGGGAGCCTGATGTGGGACTTGATCCCAGGACTCCGGGATCATGACCTGAGCCGAAGGCAGTCGCTTAACCAACTGAGCCACCCAGGCGCCCTCTGTTGGCTTCTTGATTACCTTTTTGTATATGTTTTTTAGGTGGTTGTTCTAGGGATTGTGATCCACATATCTAATTCATCATCATGATCTACTTAGAGTTAATATCTTACTACTTGGAGTGAAGTATATGACCCTTGTAGTCCTGCCGACTACTCTCCTTCCTGTGCACTGTAGCTGCTGTATGCAGGATGTCTGTATACAGTGAAAACTCCACCAGACAGTGTCACCATTTTTGCTTTCAGCAGTCATACCCATTTTAAAATACTTAAGAGGGGGAATAGTCTATCATATTTACCCAACTATTCTCATTTTTATTCCTCTTCTTTTATTGCTAAAGTCCCAAGTTTCTTTCTGGTATCACTTCCCTTTTTCTTAAAGAATTTCTTCTAACATTTCTTTTAGAGCTGGCATGCTGTCAGTGAAGTCCCTTAGTTTTCCTTCCTCTGAAAAAAAATTTTGGGGGGGGGGGGGGGGGCTTAGAAATGATATTTTCACTGGGTATAGAATTCTGGGTTGACAGTTCTTCCCTTTCAGCACTTTAGAGATATTGTTCCACTGTCTCCTGGCCCCCATGGTTTCTGATGAGAAATCTGTAGTCATCTTAATTGTTGTTCCCCTGCAGGTAATGTATTACTTTCCTCTGGCTGTTTACAAAAATTTTTTTCTTTATCCTTGATTTTCATTAGTTTGATTAAAATGTATTTAGGTCAGGTTTTCTTTGAATTTATCCTTTTTGGGGGGTTTACTGAGCATCTTAAATCTATAAATTCATCTCTTTTCACCAAATTTGGAAGGTTTTCAACCATGATTTCTTTAAAAAAAAAAATTTTTTTTTTTTTTCCTGCACCAAACTTTTTCTCCTCTCTGCCTGGGACTCCAATGGCATGACTGTTAGACCTTTTAATATTGTCCCATATGTCCCTCAAACTCTATTATTTTTCCAATCCTTTTTTAACCTCTACTGTTTAGATTAGATAATTTCTATGAATCTATTTTCAAGTTCACTGACTCTTTCCTCTGTCATCTTCATTTTGCTATTGAGCCCATAGAGTGAGTTTTTTTATTTCAGTTGTTGAATTTTTATATTATAAAATTTAATTATGTAAAATAAGTTAAAAGATTTCCCTTTGGTTCTTTTTGATAGTTTTCATTTTGTTCCTGACAGTTTCAATCTTTCCACTCATTTCACAATCATTCTTCCTTACTTCATGGACTATAGTTATAATAGCTGTTTTAAAGTCTGTGTGTGCCATCATCTGGTCATCTGGAGGCCAGTATCTATTGTCTTTTCCTTTGAGAGTAGTTGAGATTTTCCTGGTTTTTCATTTGTAATTTGGGGCATTTTGTAATCAACCTTATTTGTTTCAGGCCACAAGTCCTCCCCTGCCTTTTGTGTTGAGTCAATTCATTCACAGCTCAAGGGTGGGTTCAGGACTTCATACACAGATTTAAGGGAGCCTGTTCTCCAGCTCTCCATGACTGTCCTCACACTCTCTGGCTCCCACCTCCTGGTCTCTGGCCTAGAACCTGGGGTTTTAGCCTTTTCATATTGTCACACATTTCCTTTGGCTGCAGTGGGATAAAAAAGAGAAAAAAAATCAACAGAACTTCCCCACATTTTCCATAGGGTCCCCTTTTCTAAGTTTCTCCAGTCAGAGAGAATGATTCTCACTCAGAATTTATGTCCTGCACCACCAACAGTGCAGGAATAGAGCTTCATAACTGGGGCTTTCCTTGTGGTGCACCCTGAAGAGTAAAAGAGAAATGATTGAGATTATTTCTCCACCCCACTCTCTCTTGCAGGTCCCTGTCCCCAGTCCTCTGGCCAGAAGGAGAGGGGTTCTCTTCAAGCTCTTTCTGTTTGTGCCCACTGCACAGATCTGAGATTCAGGCACTCTAGAGTCCAAGCTGGGAGGTATAGGAAGGAAGAAACCCAAATTTGGAAGGTTTTCACATTGCCATATTGGTCAATCTTTAATGTTTATTGCTTTCTCCAGTCCACCTGTTTTGTTTATTTTTCAGAGTCCATTGACAGTACTTTATGTATCTGTTCCAGGGTTCTTACTTGCAATCAGTGGGAGGAGAGAGCAAAGTGTGGTTATTCCACCTTAGCAGTAACCAGGGGCCTTCAGGCAAGTAACTTGAAGGGATGTTTGACTAATTTTGTTAACAATTTTGCAATATTTAAGAGAATTTCAAAGTCAATATATTTATAAATTTAATTTATTAGATTTACAACAGTTTTTCATGTACATGTTGCAAAGGTTACGCTTGTTCAATTAGACATTTAAGTCACTTAGGGAAATTAAATATATGAAATGTTCAAATGTAGTTGAAATTGTTTAAACAAATTTAATTAAATTGCAAATGGCAGTGGCTGTTTAAGGGAGTTTAGTGTTTCAACTTGAGTTAATCAAACCTTAATTGAAGAAAAAGTGAATGTCTTGTTCTTATTTTATTACGTTTATAAATAGAACAATAAGACTGGCAAGTGGAATTTAATCCTTAAGAAAAGCTCTGTTTTTAAATGTGTATCTTTAATAAATGGAACATAAATTTTTAAAAAGTAACTAAAATGGCATTTTTTGTGTGCTCTCCAACCCTTCACATGCACACCAAAAAACCTTCATTGACAGGGGCTCACCTCCTCCAGAGACAGCCATGTCACCCCCAGGCAATTCCCACTGTTGGAAAGATGTCTGTCTTTCTACCTGAAATCCCTGGGTAGTGTAGACCGTACAAGCTGCTGAAGACAGACTGGTGAGTTACTTTACTCTCCTAAGACTCAGTTTCCTTACCTGCAAAATGAGAGTGAAAAAAGGCCTACCTCAAATGTTTGTGCTGAAGATGAAATAAGAGGATGTAGGTAAAGTGCCTGTGTACATGCATCTGTGTGTGAAGGCTTCGCATAGAAAGTGCCAAGAGGCACAGGAGAAGCAAGTATAGCAGTAATAGTAAAAAGTGCTGCTGTTCCTGGTGGTGTTACTCTCAAACCATTTGCCAGGGGTGCCAGGCCTGGCACAGGGGGAGGTCATGGGAAAGCCAAACTGAAGTGGGGGGCTGGACCGTCACTCCTGCTCCTTCCCTGGCCCAGCCATTTCTGGCAGAAATGCAGACAGTTGTCTGGTGGTGCCAGGGGGTGGTTGAAAGATGTAGAGCTTTGGCCTCAGGAAGGCCTGTGTTCAGACCCCAGCTCTGCCTTTCCCCCTGGATGGTTTGAGAAAGCTGCCCGACTCTCCAAGCCTCTGTTCCTTCACCATTCCATGGCATGGAGCTGAGGATCCTTGACTCATAGGGTGGATTTAGGTCTTAAATGGGTTCCTGTGCAGTGTCCAGCATGACGCCTCGCGTGTGGCAGGCTTGTACCCACACACAGGGGTTAGCTTGTATCTCCACCGTGTATGTCTTATTCCAAAGTGGATTCTTTGGCTGCAGGCAATCCAGTTGTCTACACTGACCCAGGGTATCTGGTTAGCTTGTCTACATTGACTCAACTGAGGAACAGGAGGCCCGCCTTCTATTCCTGGGCCTTGACACTTAGCTCAAAACCTTCTCCTCCCTGGGACTCAGTTTTCTCATCTCTAGATTGGGTATGACAGTCCCCATTCTGCCCCCACTGGGTCCACATGACTCAGAGGGCCCGTGGGTGGAGGGCTTAGTTCTGAGGGGTAATTTGCCCTCATAGACTCAGAAGATCTATGGACAGAGCAGGATTCTTGGTCTTTTCTTACCCTGACAGGAAGTTGGATGCTTTGTGCTTCCAAGGGCTGATAATTGGCCTTCATTTTGGGGAACTCTTGGGGCATCAGTGCCACCCTGGCTCTGCTCAAGCTCCGTGGAGCCACTACAGACTCCCCTGCTGCTGCACTTTATGAATGGGGTCTCTGTTCCTTAGATCTGGAATGGTCAGTGAGAACCTCCCCTGGAGTTTGGTTCTCCTGTCTCTGGGCATGGTGACCTGAGTTGGCCATGCCAGGGCTCCCTGCAGCAGCATCTGGATCCTTTAAAGTCACATCAAACCCTCCCCTTCCTCCAGAAAACCCTCCCAGCTCCTCCAACCCACACCACCCTCTTCCTTCCCAGAAGGCCTAAGCCAGCTTCTGCTCATACTCTGTCCTGCCCTGGACTCTTATTGTTCTCGGAATGGCTCGGTCACTTATCAATATCCCAGGCAGAGAGCTTCTGCAGGGAAGGCCCAGAACACCTCCTTCTCTAGCTCGCTGACAGCCCTGACCTGGGATGGCCCTCAGGACCTCTGAGATGGCTGGCTGCATGAGGGCACGTGACGTGGGGCATGGGGACACGTGACGTGGGGCGTGGGGGCAGGACATGGGGGCACGTGACGTGGGGTGTGGGGGCACGTGATGTGGGGCATGGGGGCAGGGGTGCAGGGGCAGAGACCAAGCCCTGGCTGTGCTTCTCAGAACGCAGGCTGCAGAGGGGTTGCAAAGGAGAAGCATGCCCCACAATGACACAGTGAGGCCCAAAGCACTCTTTGGTCTCAATAATGCAAACATCTTGTGTGTGTAGAGGGCCTCATGGTTTCAGAAGGGTTCTCCCATCCCTGCAGCCATTTGACAAAATTGGCTTGACTACTTCCTGCCTGCAGAAGAGACATCCAGGTATTCAGAGGTTCAGAAAACGAGGTGGAATTCTCAAAGGCACGGAGGTGCCAAGGTCAAACACCCCGACTAGAAGCTCTGGTTCCAACTTCCAGCTTCTTAATCTCTGTCTCTTTCACAGAGGTGGGGGGTGAGCTGGTGTGGGAGCAGAGCAGTGAGTGAACACCCACCCACAGCCTCTCTGTGCTTTCTTCAAGCTTTCTCTGCAGGAGAGAGCAGCAGACAAGAAAGGAGGCAGAGCAGACAAGCCAAGCTGCTTGGCATTGGGTCGGCCCCTCATCATCTGGGGTGGATGGTACCTGGAAACCCTGGAGGGCTGGGCAGATGTGAGTGCAGACTTCTACCCTGCAGCCCCAGCCCTGGCCACAGAGACCCCTTGAACTTCTATCTCATGTTCCTTCCCGGTGTCCCAGGGAGACCATGATCTGAGCATCTCTGGAGCTTCCCCAACTCCAAAAAAGAGCATAGAAGTAAGGTTGGAGCAAGCAGTGACATTGGCTAGAGCCTATGATCTAGCTCCAAGGCCCCTGCCTCCTTTCCTACACTGGATCCCAGAAAGCTTTGCTCTCTAGGCATGTACCAGGCTGGCTTCCAAAATCTCCCATCCTTGTTTTTGGTAAGCCGGAGTGTAAAGGTCTTCCCCTCTCCGGATAATTTTGCACTGGACCATTTTCCTCCTGTCTCTTCTCACCTGAAATACAGCCAGTCAGCATTCCTTCCTACTGGCCCAGCAGAAGCTGCCAGGAGAGGAGTCTTGAGTGGATGTGTGTGCGTGCGCGCACGCGTGTGTGTGTCTGTGTGTGTGTGTGTGTGTGTGTGATAGAGAGAGAGAGACGGGGGCGGGGAGAGAAGGAGGGAGAGAGAGAGAGAGGGAGAGAGTTTAGAGAGAGGGTATTTCCTGAAGACAGGCCAGGCCTCTCCTATCAGACAGGCAGGGATCAACCTTGCCCAACAGATCTTTTAGGAGAGAGGTCTCCTAACATCAAGGCCTCATCAGTCCCACCGGCAGGTTCAGGGAGTGGAGGATGCAGCAGTCAAAAGACGCCAGGCCAACTCATTAGGCATGACCATCCAAAGGCTTGGCCAGAGTTGCTGGCAGGCAGGAAGTTCTGACATGGCACTCAGGGCCAGCGAGGTGTGGGAGGAAGCAGAGCAGGCAGCCAGACGGCTGGACACATAGGCAAACTTCACAGGTGCTCAGCATTGGCAGCGAGTGGGGTGATGAGTCAGCACAATTCCGTATTATGCAGATGGGTAAACTGAGGCTCAGAGCGGGGCAGGGCCCTGCCAAATGGTGCAAAGCAAGACAGGGGACTGAAAATAGGTGTTTGGATTTCAATTTAGGTTTTTGGTGGTTGTGTTTTTTTAAATACAAAATATCTGGTCACCTTGTTCCAAAATCAATAGCTAGAAAATGTATTCATCTCTATGCCTTGCCCACTCCCCAGATGTTTCTGGGTAATGGACCATGTGCTGAGGCTCTGGGAGATCTAGGATTGCATGGGCCTGCTCCCTCAGTGGCCAGGCAGGACCTACTTATGTTCAGGAGACATCACAGCCCAGGTTGATGACTATGAAGGAGAATGTGTCTCAGTAAAGTAAGGCAGAGCACTGTGGGATATGGGGGAGGGAGAGACAGACAAATGGGGGATTTTCCTTACTTTTACCTTACCTCATTCCCAAAGGTTTATGGTGGCTGTGAGGCTGTGAGCCCCCAAAGGTTTCCAGGGTCTGGACCTGACCTCGAAGGGTGAACAGGATCCAAAGAGGGCAAGGTAGGGACAAGCATTCCAGAAGGAGGGAGCAGGTTGTGCACAGATCCAGGACAGGTGTGAGGCCTGGCAAAGCCCCAGGGGGCTGGAATGGAGGGGCGGTGGGTGATGCAGAGGGACGGTGGACTCTGTTGAGACTCCCTATTTGCCAGCCAGCCCACTGAGGGCACCGCTGTGGATAAGCCTGCCCCTCCAGAGGCTGATCTCTTTGGCCTTAGTCACTGTGTTGTCACAATGATGCTGTTGACCAACTTCTCAGAACTTAGTGACTTATAATAAGCACTGAGTTTACTATTCTGTGGGTCAGCAATTTAGGCTGGGCTCTGCTGGGTGGTTCTTCAGGTCTCAGTGGGGCTTGCTCACAGCCCTGGAGGTGGACTGGCTATGGGCTGACCTAGGTTAGCCTTGGCGGGGTGCACTAAGATGGCTTGGCTCCGCTCTAGATGTCTTTTAATCTCCTGTGGCCTAGCTTGGGCATGTTCTCACAGGGATGGCGGAGCACAGGAAGGCAGGCTCCAGTGTGAAAACCCATTTTATTTTTATTTATTTATTTTTTTAAGTAATCTCTACGCCCAATGTGGGCTCGAACTTACAACCCTGAGGTCAAGAGTCCGACACTCCACCAACTGAGCCAGGCAGGCACCCCGGAAAGCCCATTTTAAGCCCTCTGCTTGGAACCTGTCTGCTAACATCCCATTGGCCAAGGCAAGTCACAGGACTGGGCCCAGCAGGTGGGGAAGGCCAATACAAAGTCACACGGTAAAGGGCATGGACTCATGGACGGGACCCACTGCAGTCATCTCTACCCAGCCTTGGCCCAAGCATCCACATCCATCGCCCCAGAGAGACCTGGCACACAAGGCTCACCTCGTCCAGATCCCGCCTTCTCAGGGAAGCCCTCCTTGTTGGCCCGGCCCTCAGACTAGCTCAACTGTGGGGGCTCAGGTGATGGTACGTGTGTGTTGGAAGCTGTGTGAGTGTACGTGTGTGAAGAATGGGGTGTATTGTGTAAGCATCTGCTCGTGTACGTCTGTGTGTGTATATGTGACGGTGCGTTGGTGTGAAGGCATGGTGCGTATAACTGAATGTGTGCACGCACGTGTGCATGCTGGTGTGTGTGTGGCTGCCTCAGCCAGATGGTGGGAAGTGGGGAGGGGCTGCCTGTTTCTTCATCATCTCCGCTGTGCTGGGCTGTGGAGCATGGAGGCGAATCGCAGTTTTCTGCGGAAGACGCTCTTCCCGGCCGTGCCGAGCCAGCGTGGCAAAGCCCAGGACGCGAGAGCACAGGGCACAGAGAGAGCCCGGGCAGCACCGCGCCCGGCCTGGCGGCCAGGAAAGGCTTTCTGAAGAAGGGGCAGCTTGAATGGCATCTAGAAGCTGAGCAGAGTAGGAGCAGAGCAGTGCGTTTAGGAAAGGATGGGAGGCTCTCTCCCCTGCAGAGGCACTAGTGTGGCAAAGGCCTAGTGGTGAGAACAGGTGGACGTGTTTGAGGAATGGCTGTGGCTGCGCGTGGTTGGGTCCAGGGGGCCTGCTGGGGACAGTGGGGAAAAGCCTGGAGAGGTGGGCGGGGGCACGACCTCGCAGTTTGGGATGAGGGATGCAGTGAAGCCGAGTTGGAAAGCTGGCTCTGGAGTGGCTAGGGCAGACCAGAGGCCAGAAGATGGTGGGGGACGGTGCAGGGAGGAGGACCCAGGGTTCGGGGGCTAGAGCTGAGGGTGTGGGGATCCCCTGAAATCTAAGGGGTGAGAGGGCTGGCCCTGGGAGACTGTCTGCTGGTTCGAAGCCCGCAAGACAGGGGCCAGGCCAGCTTGGGAGCTCGGGGCGCCAGAGGTCAGGGTTCTGGACTCCCGGGCTGGGCCTGGGCTGCTGCGGATAAGCTTTGGGGCCCTGACTCCACACAGCACCCACCTGAGCGCCACCCCCACCCCCCCGTGGCAGGATAGCCCTGCTCTTCCCTTCAAACAGCCTGGCCCAGCCCGTGTGCCCTGCCTGCTTCTTCATCTGGTGCCTCCTGACACAACAGTAATGCTGACAAAGAGCAGAGGGATCCGAACGAGCCACCAAGTAAAGGAGGCATCACAGTGTTTCCCTAGAGCTGAGCTCTCTCCCCAGCTCCAAAGCCTGCTTCAGACACCCCGCTCAGGTCACAGGCCTGGGGGACCGGCTGGTCATCAGGGAGGCCCCACGTTGCCTGTCCCTCCCCTGGGGAGCTTCCAAGGCGGAGGTCTCAGTCCCACCTGTCACCTGGGAACCTTTGCCGCCCTCTCCCCTGAGCCTCTGGCTGACATCCCTTAGTCCCCCCACAAGGTATTCTCTTGGCCCCGGGCTGTCTTTCAGAACTTATCCCCAGCTGTGCCCACCCTGGCCCAGAGCAAGGACTTCTCTGCTCTGCCAAGGGTGTGGGTCCTCAGCAGGCTTGAGTCTGGCTCAGTGGGCCAGTGGCCGAGGCTCCCTTCCCTGAAGAGTTGTGTCTGCTTCTCATGCAGCTGCTAAAGGCAGGGAGGCCCCTGGATCTGGAATTAAGCATTCCCTGGGGGAAGAACCGAGCTCTGTAGATCTTTTCTTTCCATCTTTTATTTACAGGCAGGAGCTGGGTTTCAGAACAAGGCCAGGCTATATAATCAGGAAACCTGGATTCCTATGACTTGACATTGGGAAACTTCTTTGAGCTTCAACTCTAGAATGGGGACCAAAGCCTCAAAAGGCTGGTCTACCAATTGAATAAGGTAATGCATCTGAAAATGTTTAATGGTGCCTAGTACATAGTAGGTGCTAATTTAAAAAAAATCAAAAAAATTTAAAAATTCAATGATGTACATAAAAAATTACCATGTACCCCTATTCCTAGTACTCAGGGAAGCCTCAGAAGGGAAGATGCTCAGGGGGAAGGGCTTCAGAGAGTTCACAGATGGGTCCTATTAAATATCACTATTCTACACCCTGTACCAAAGAACACAGGTCAGGTTAAATTCAACCTGCAGGTACCAGGGTGGGAAAGCTCGGTGCCAAGGGCACAGGGCAGATGGCCAAGGCTGCGGGAGCTGGAGCAGGAGATGGTGCTGTGAGCTGGTGATTAGGAAGGAGGAAAGTGAGCAGGGCCCAGCAGGTAAGTTTGGAAGGCTGAGAGGATGGATGGGTAGACATCCTCATAACCCCAGCATGATGCTGGCTGTGGGCCCTCTAGGGAAGCCTCTCCTCTGGAAGAAGAGGCTTTGGTCTATGACTACTGAATCTCTTGATAGACCAAGCAGTCCTACACTGCAGGACCTGGCCCAGATCTCCCTGGGTCCAGGATGGTAGAACAGCATGGCCGGGGGCCTCTTGGGCATCCTGGAGCCCTTGTTGCTACAGACCCATCCAGGAAATTCCAGTCCTTTTTGTGCCGGAATTGGGAGCCTGGGGGAAGAGGGGAAAATTCTTTAACCTCTAACGGCAGGCCTGGGAACCTGAAGACATAGAAACTGCATGTGGATCCAGGGAGTGGCTGGAGTGTGTGAATCTTCTCCTTCACCTGCAGAAGCTAGCCCTGGAGTTGCTGGACATGGGGAGCAGGGCTGGTCAAGATGCAGGGAGGGGTGGGGAGAACCAGCGAAAGGCAAACAAGACCTGGGGCTCCTGGGGGCAGGGGCCTGCATGTTGCTTCTTTGCCAGAGCACAGACTGAGCCTGGCCCAGTGGCAATGAGTGTTGGTCAAATTAGTTGATAAGAGAGATCTAGAATGAGATACAGTCACAGAGACAGGGTGTTAGAGAAACAGAGAAGCTGAGAGATGAAAAGACATGCCTACTCAGTGAGAAAACCCTAGAGATAATGGAAAGGGAGAAGGGAGAGAGAGAGGAGAAAAATAAAACAGAACAGAGACAGAGAAGAGAGAGGAGATAGTGTCTTCACCAAGTCCCAAAATAGCAGCTGCTGGTGCCGGCAGCTTGCCCTGAGATGGCCCCTTAATTGGGGCTGAATTCAGCATTCTCTGAGCCCAGCTCGGGTGTCACAGGACGGTGTGTGCTGGGCCAAGGTTGTCAGAAAAGACCCAGCTGGAGCTGGAATGTGTGCAGAGTGTGTGGCTTCCTGCCCTGGGCTCCCCACATCCCCTCCAGCTCCCACTCTGCATTCCCCTCCCCCCCCGCCACCCACCCAGCCCATGGATGCTGCTCTGAGGGGAGGCAGCAGCTCTGGGGAGGTCAGGGCCTCTCCTGCTCCCCTGCAGAGTGGGGAGAGGAACCGGGCTGAAGGAGCAGGGAGATGGTGGAGGGGAACAGATGATCATTGCCTCTGGGGAAGAGATGGTGTTTGGACAGTTGGATACTTAGTGCTGTTATTTTAGGGCAGAGTTACAGTTTCACAAAACTCTCTTAACAGGCTGATTTGTCTGCCCACGTCCTCCTTCCAGATGCCAGCACCCAGTTGTGTGGCCCAAGCAGCCATAATTTAAGGTACCACCTCCTCTCCAGTCCATTCCCCTATTGCTTTGGAAGAAGGGCTGGTCTTGTGTCTTAAGGGAGCACAGTCTCTGCTCCAGCCAGTTATAAAAGGAGGTCTGGCTGGGCTCCATTTCCCCTTAGGATAAAATGAAAACACCTGCTATTCCTCATGCCATGAGGAATTTTCATTAGATGTCAAGAATTTTCCAACAGCATGAGAACCAAGACTAGCATACAGGGAGAGCTGAGTTGCATGACCATCACCCCTACCTCCTTGCTCCATCGCATGGGAAATTCAAAACTTTTTCTATAGACTAATACCTACCACATCTGTGCTTGTGATGCTTGATGCTGGGTTAATTTAAAAATATTAATTGACAATTAGTTGGAAAGTGTCCCCAGACCCAAAAGAAGAAGGGATTAATATTTACATGCCAGGCACTGTGTTAAACAGTTTCCCTTATGTTGTGTCACTTAATCCTCATAATAGGCCTGTGGTGTTTTTATTGTCATTTCTGCTTCTAGATTTGGGAACAGTAGCTGGAAGAGATTAGATAATTTGCCCAAGTCACTTAGCTGGTTAGTGGAAGAGCTGGAGCCCAAACCCTGATCTGCTTGCCTTCAAAGCCCATTTTACTATGCCAGGTGACCCAAGGACATCAGGGAAGGCCTGCTTCTAGAAGCACGCTGAGAACTGCCATAGAGAGTGGAGTGAGTACTCTTTTAGGAGACTTGAGGGAAATTGATATGCAGGGTAGATCTACTCTTTGTTGGCCTTCATGCACAGAGTCAGATGGTAGGGCAGAAATGCCAGCAGGAAGACTAATCCCAAGGGGCCAAGACTTTAGAGCTATCATAGGTTGGGTTCACCTGGAAGCAGACTCTGACATGATTAGTATGCAGGAAATTTACTAGGTAGTGGTCTCAGGACCAATGCTTGTGGGGAGAGTAGTGGAAGAAAGTGGGCTGCAGGACAGTCTCAGCGAAGGCCTCTGCTGATTCCCCAGGAGCTGGGAAGCTGGGATGATCCATCAGAGCTGTCTTCTTGAGTTGGAGTGAGGAAGTTGGACTTTTACTCTCTGTCTTTGACCAGTTACTAGGTGGTGACTGCCCTGGGGAATGGGTGTGACCTTGGACAAGGACACTATCTTCAGCAGAGGCAACTCCACAGAGAGTGGACAGATGAGAGCTGCCAAACAACCACCTCCCAGCAGCTGGGAGAATGGCCTGTAGGGGCCATCTGGGTGGTACAGCACAGCATCCCTGACAAGGGTTCCCAGTGATAGCAGTAAGAGAGGTGGCTGTGGGAAGGCCAACTTCAGGATAGACAGAAATACCAGACATAATATAAACCAGGGACGAGGATTTCCTAGGGGCCAGGGTCCTATAGATTATGAGAGAAAGGGAATGAAGCTGGGTCAAGGAGTTCTAGAATAGTTTGCCTCTGCTTCCTGTGCCAACAATGCCAGACAGAAAAGGTTCCCAGGAAATCAAAGCTGAGGACAGAGTCACCCCCTGGCTAACATGTCCTCCAGAAAGACCCTGAGTGCCTAACCCTGTGTGGAGCTACAGTGGGTGGGAGGAAAAGAGAACAGAAGGACAAGTAAAGGACAAGTTGGTCCTTGTCAAGGCATTCACATTCTGGCTGGGGGTACAGCTTCGTATGTGGGAGCAGGCAGAGAGCAGCACACGATGTGCTCCCAGACTGTCTTGGATGGTTCTGCCAGCTCTTAGAGTGAATTAATTCAGAGAAGGAAGCCAGCAAGGTGGGAAAGTCAAAGAGAGATCCTCAGAACAGAAGAGACTTAGGATGAGCCTTGAATAATGGAGAGGAGTCAGGCAAACAGGGATCTGCACTCCAGAAATGTCCTCTCGATTGCCTGCTCTGCGACTGTGGGGGAAGGGAGTCGTTACTCACCCAAGGTTGGGTTATCTCCAGATTAAGAGGTGACCCAGAGAATTACCTAGTCTTTACTCTTGCCTTTTTAAACCCTCGGACATTCCAGGCGCCCTGGATCTGTCCATGGTTCTGAATTTCTGAGCGCTTGTCCAAGCCTCACCTTAGGAGGACCAAGTCTGCAGAATGTTTCTCCTGCAAGAAAGTGACAAGATGAGCCTCGTTATGTAGGGTTTGTGCACGGGGGCTGAAGCCAATGCCAGGAGATCTTCCCCTGGACACCCAGGCCTCAACTTACCTTCACTGAGCAGAGCAGGACAGGATAAGCAGATTTTGTTTTCCCCAGCAAATTTTCCAGTCATGAACAGAGCACAGGGGCAGCCACACGCTTGGTGTTTATGAGCAGAGCATAATGTGGGCAATTCAAAGGTGTGCCTTCGAGGGAGCTCATTTTTGGTGATGGAACCATTCTGTGTCTTGATCATAGTGGTGGTAATACAGATTAACATGTGATAAACTTATGGAACCATACATATACACATACAAAAATGGGTGCATGGTAAAAGCTGAGTAAGGACTGTAGTTAATTGTGTTGTGTTGATGTTAAGGTCCTAGTTTTGAAATTGCTATGGTTATCCCCACATTTCCTCATACCACTGGGGGAAGCTGGGTGATGAGTACTTGGGACCTTTCTGTACTATTTTTTTTAAAGATTTTATTTATTTATTTGAGAGAGAGAGAATGAGAGACAGAGAGCATGAGAGGGAGGAAGGTCAGAGGGAGAAGCAGACTCCCTGCTGAGCAGGGAGCCCAATGCGGGACTCGATCCCAGGACTCCAGGATCATGACCTGAGCCAAAGGCAGTCGCTTAACCAACTGAGCCACCCAGGCGCCCTGTACTACTTTTGTAACTTCTTGGAGTCCATAGTTATTTCAAAATTTTAAACTTAAAAAAAAATTCTACCTAGTGGCTGGTCCTGCTTAAGGGCCTCTTATCAACTGTCTCTTCTTCACCCCATCTATATCCTTTGGAGGCCCAGCTCAAGTTTCTCTTTCCCAGGAAGCTTCCTGATCACACATGCCCACTTCTTGGTTTCTACAGCATTTATGTTGTAGACACATAGCCAGGCCTCTGTCCTATGTGGTTTTGTGTATCTTTTTTGCCTCCCCAGTAATACTGAGAGTTCTCTGACGGTGGGGGTTTTATCTTCTCATTCTTCTGTCTCTTTCTTAGATCCTAAAGATACACAACCAGTGCTCAACTATTACTTGGTGCCAGACTGATAAATATCTCCTTCCCTCAGGACCCAGGCTTTTTCTAGCCCTGAATTGGCACCTACCTTCCCAAGTGCCAGTGAAGTCCAGCTCTGTGACAGCTTGTTTCTACAAACATGTGAGGAAGTGGGAGAACATTGGACTTGGAGCATGAAAGCCACTTCACCATGAACCATGTACAGAATATCCACATCATCACAGAACTTTACATGCATTGTATCTAATCTTCACAACCACCCTACAAACAGGGAGATGCACCCCATTTTGTACACGAAAACAGACCCACAGTAGGAAGGGGTAAGTAACAGAATTGCAAACCTAGTTCTGTTTCCCAGCTTTGCCACATATAAATCAGTAAACTTGCGCCAGTTGCTTAACCACTCTGATCTTCAATTTCCTCATCTATAAAATGGGAAGACTAATACCTTCATCACAGGGGTTTTGTGAGAGGTAATGAGATAACTTATGGCATTTACTATTCTGTGGCTTCCTCAAAGTCAGGGCCAGGACTGGCTATTTGTTGAAGTAATTGGTAAATGAATTAATGATTGAAAGAATAAACAAATGCTTGCAAAGTGCCAAGCACAGGGTGGAACTCTATAAATGTTAATTCCTCCCTGCTTTCCTCTTCAATCCAGCCCAGGCTTTCCTGGCATGAATTGCCAGGACAGTGGAGAAGCTACCAGTCCCTTCTGGTTCCAAAGGAAGGAAATGTGCCCCCTTGCAATTTGAGGAGTTTGGGCATGGAAGGAGGCCTGGGAATCCCTCTGCCCCTGAACTCATTCTCAGTCTTGTGGCCAGGCAAGGCCAGGGGAAGACTGGTGCAAACCAGCAGCGTGGGTGGGGGCCACTCAGGGGCCCTTTTCCAGGGTTTGTAGAGAGTGGGCTCTAAGCATTGGGCTCGCAGCCCCAGTGTTCCCCCACAAAGTAAGGTGTCAGGGGATCCAAGGAGGGCTGTGGGACACCCACATTTGGAGAAAAGGCAATAGGGCTTTACAGCCCTGTGTGCCTATCCCTCATGCAGAATCCTGGAATCCGAGCTTGTCATGGGTGTGAGGAACCCTGACTGCCATTAATGCAGCTTCAGAAGGCTGATTCTTCTCCAGGTAGGGGAACTGGTCCAAGGCTTGAATCCCCCCACCCCCAGGGTACAGGAGACTTACTCCTTCCCTGGCATGATCATTCACTTCTTGCCCTGGTGGGAAGGGCAAGAACTGGCCATTCCAGCATTTCTGGGATCCAAGGTTGTCTGAGTCAAGCTGAAAGAGCAGCGAGGTGGTAACTTCATAACTGAAGATTCCATGGCCAATTGTTTTCACTCTGATGCCCGGGATAAAATCTTGCATTTTGGAGAGTTCAGGCTGATCTTGGGGAGGGGTAAATCAGCCACAGAATTCATGCTAAGGTGTAAATGATTGACAAGCTAAATTCTTCCCTGTCTGAACAATGCCTGGCCTGCTGGCTCCAAATGCAGACCTCCAAGAGGTCATTCTGTGCAGTTTTTGCCTCCAGAGCTGTTTGATCAGGTGGATAGGCAGCACAGCCCTAATGCTCCCTCTCCCCTAGGCTCCAACCTCCCACCCCCTTTCTGGCTCCAGGAGTCCACTTTGGGATAGGCTTTTGGGTTTAATCCATTTGTCCCTGGTTTGACATAATCCCCCTCATTCTGGACCAGCAGGGATGGGAAATTCGACCAGTCATGCAGGCTCCACCCCCTCTGCTTATTCCTAATTTCAGGGCTGAAAAGAATGCCTGACACTTTTAAGGCCCTTCCCATAAATCTTCCCCTGTGGTTGAACATGTATGGATTAATAGACCCATTTTAAAGATAAGTAAACTAAGCCTCTGCAGGTGATGGTAAAGGGACTTCTCTAAAGTCACAGAGGGAGACAGTTGGCAAGACCAAGTGTAACTCCCAGGGCTCCTCATTTCTGTTCCTGCCCCTGCCAACCCTCCAAAGTCTGCCGGCAAACACCAGCTGTAGTGGTTTCCTCAGCCCCCTCCTCTGCCTCCAGTTCTTCTAGCTTGGACATGGGTGTCTGTTTTCAGGAAGAAACAGGACTTTGTCCTCAGGAAGCTCATGTTAGGGTGTGCAGACGTGAGTGTGATGCAGGGAGCAAGGCGGGGCTGAGGGGCTGGGAGCATGGAGACGAGGGAGGGCTGGGGGATCTCTTGGCAAGGCGGGCAGCCTACTGTGGGATCAGCACAGCTCCTGCAGAGGAGTGTCAGTGAGGTAATGGGCTCCTTGCGGCCGGAGCCTGTGAGAGCCAGTGAGGGTCCCATGTCAGTCTACCCCTCTGGCAGACATTTGCTCTTTCCATTCTACAAACCCCCACTCAGCAGAGTCCTCCAGACACCCAGTGCCCCTAGTCAAGCTCGGTGCTTCTATCACCAGAGACCAAGTGCTCTTCCCAGGTCTACCAGCTGCTCCCACATCCACGTCAGAAGACAGGTCTCCAGAGGGAGCCTGGGCCCCATCCTCACTTCCCCCCCTCCTCCCCAGCACCACAGCCCAGGCCCTGCCCAAGCACTGGAGCACATTCTAACAGCAGCAGTCTGTCCCAAAGACTCCCAGAGTCCCCAGGGGCCTTGATATAAGACATGACAAGCTGGACTGTGGGAACAGGGTTAGTTTGTGTCAGCCACACTCTAAGCTTGCCCCTAGGGTCAACATTTTTTCTAAAATGTTTATGGGGTAAAGGCTCAGGCTGGTCCTAAAATGAAGTGTAATCTCCGGACAGAGTCAGGGCTAAGTGACAGGAGTTCGGGGTTAGAAGGTGTCCCAAATGGTGACAGAAGCCTGGTCTCTTTGGTTTTGGAAAGCAGGGAAGGCCATATGGCCCTATCCACGTGGCTTTACAGTGAGTGCTTCTCTTTCTCCACCCTCCCTCAGGACCCAGTCCCCAGCCAGGGACAGTGGGAGGTAGAAGAGACAAAGATCCACCCAGATCCACCCTCAAGGGGCTCCAGGCTTAGGGGACAAGATCAACCTCACACAGGGAACACTTCCCAAGCACATTTGTTTCCTATGACTGCTGTAACAAATTACCACGAATTTGGTGGCATAAAACAGCACACATTTATTTTCTTACCCTTCTGGAGGTCAGAAGTCTCACAGGGCTAAAATAAAAGTGCTGGTAGGGCTGTATTCCCTTCTGGAGGCTTGAGGGGCGAATCTGTTTCCTTGCCTTCTCCAGCTTCAAGGGGCCACATGTACGCCTTGTCTCATGGCCGCTCTTCCATTTTCAAAGCTAGCGATGCTGGTCACGTGTTCCTCATATATTAATCTGATATTGACTCATCTGACTCCCTCTCCACTCTTAAGGACCATTGTGATTACATTGTGACAACTTGGATAATCCAAGATAATCTCCCTATTTTAAGATCAGCTGATTAGCAACCTTAATTCCATCTGCAAATTTAATTCCTCTTTGCTATATTAACATAATATATTCACAGGTTCCAGGGATTAAGACATGGACATCTTTGGGAGGTGGGGGTAGCTGATGGGATTATTCTGCCCATCACACTAATTTAAAGAGAGCATCTACTCATGGGGCTCAGGCTCCCTTTGGGTTCTCATTCTGGCTTGCCCACTGACTGATATGTGGCCTTGGATGGGTTCTTTCCCTCTCGGACCTCAGCATCCCCTTCTATATTCAAGGAGGATGAACTAGATGATGTACTAATTCCGTAAAGCTGGGCTCTGAAACACAGACACCTACCCATACTTTAGTGGCTTTAAGAAAGACAGCAGGTATATCAATCCAAGATGAACATCCCAGGTGTATGGAGGCTCTGCTCCATGTGCTCATTTAGGGATTGAGATTCTTTCTCTGTCCTGCCTTGGGGCCTTGCCATTCAAAGTGTGTCTCTCGAACCAACAGCATCTGCATCACCTTGGAGCTCTTTAAAAATGCAAATTCTTGGGCACCTGGGTGGCTCAGTTGGTTAAGCATCCGACCCTTGACTCTTGATTTCGGCTCAGGTCTTGATCTCAGGGTTGTGAGATGGAGCCCCACACCTGGCTCCATGCTGAGAGTGGAGCCTGCTTAGGATTCTCTCTCTGCCCCTCCCCCCACTGCTTGCACACATGTGCCCTCTCTCTCTCTCAAAAAAAAAAATTAAATTAAAAAAATACAAACTCTTAGTTCTCATCCCCAGAGTTAGTGCATCAGAAACTCCTGGGTGGGGGTGGGGGTGGGCAGCAATCCATGATCTAATAATACCCATAAGTAACTCTGATGCACACTGAAGATTAAGAACCACTGTTCTAGGGCATTGTACTTATCTGCCTGGGTACAGCTGGGTCACAGGCATGTCTAAGTTTGGGCTCATGGGAAGGGAGCATAGTGGAAGCACCCCATAAGATTTTGTGGGCCGGGCTTAAAAAAACACATACCACATCCACTATTGGTGAGAATTTGGTCCCGTGACCACACTTAGTTGCAAGGGGGGTGGGAAAGTTAGCCCCTAGGTGAACAGCCACGTGGCTAACTACAACTCTACCACTATGGAAGAGAAGGAGGATGGATTTTGATAAATAACTAGGAATTCCATTATAATTGCTTAGCTGTCTTCTATTTCATAAGAATGATGATTTCTTGCATCTGTACTAAGTCCCAAGCCTCATCTGATAAGCTGAATGTACCCCAGAGGGGTGTCCTCCTCTGGTTCAACCCGGCTCTCGCCCCAGTGGCCATAGTTCCCTGGGCATCCTGATGGTGACCATGATACCAAAGTCATTCTCCAATTCGGAATGAGGGTGAGCCAAGGGGAGAGCAAAGAGAATGGCTTTACAAAGTCTTGGCTTACCTAAGTTTGAGTAGACAAAGATTGGGGTGGAGAGACCATGTTTAGGATATCAGACATAGTCACCTTGATTTGCCCCATAAATCGCTGGAGGTTTTCAAGGTATCCTCAGGACAGCAGGCTGGGGAGCACCCTTGTTGCTGCCCCTCCCCCTCCATCAGTATCATCAGCGCCAACATTTATTAGTTGATTCACCACGTTCCACTCCCTGAGTTGTATGCTTAATGACAAAGTGACACCAACTGCTGGATTCAGGAAATACTCAAAGCTTTAGCTGAGGAAAATGGGGAAACAGCTGTCCATTCTCCCCTCCTTTCCCACACATTGTTCTAGGAGCTTCTTAGGGTTAAGTGAGAGGCTTCCTCTTTCATCCTGGGCATGGCATCCCCGGGGTTCAGAAGCCAACTGGTGTGTGTCTTTATTCTTTCTCCCTAGCCACATTGAACCCCTCTGTTCAGATTTTCTGATAGTGTCACAGGTGTTCTGGGCTTTCTCAGATGGCCCGAGTTGGCTGAGCTTCCTGCAGGAACGTTGTCCTGAGCTGGGCTTGGCACTGGGCCTCGACATCAGCAGAGGAACGGTGAAGAACATGCCTCCTGCATTTTCTGTGGCTGTCAGGGATGATGCTGCCTGTTGTGCAGCTCAATGTACCTTAAGTAATGGCTCCCATGATAAATTCCGCTTAGAATTTAATGCCAGGAACGTGTTTATGTCTCCCAAAAAACTGGCCTTTTGTTCTGGCAGAGAGAACTCTATATCCTTTTGGTTCCACTTAGGTCTGGGCTGCCAGGAACCTCGGAGCTAAATTTAATGATTAATTGCAACACCTCAATATTTTCAGTGTAGGATATAGTTCTTGCTTCCTTACGCTTTCACCAGAGTTTCTTAGAGAGACTTCTGTACTACAGTGCATGGCCTACAGCATCAGCTGGCTGAAGTGCCGCTTACAGTCCCATATCAGCCCCACCAGCTTAGAGTCCTGGCAGGTGTGGCAGGGTTGGGAGGCAGGTCTCATGCAGCCCAAGTCAATTCTTAGAGAAACTGAAGAAGGAGACCCACTGCTATGAATCCTATATATTTTTTAAAGATTTTATTTATTTATTTGAGAGAGAGAGAGAGTACATGGTCAGGGGTGGGGGGAGGGGCAGAGGGAACGGGAGAAGCAGACTCCCCGCTGAGCAGGGAGCCCAACATGGGGCTCGATCCCAGGACCCTGGGATCATGACCTGAGCCGAAGGCAGATGCTTAACTGACTGAGCCACCCAGGGGCTCCTGGAGCCTATTGATCTTTATCTCAAACACCCTCTACTGAAGGTATGCTCTCTCAGAAACCACCTGAAAATGTGCTTGGATGTAGGGGGATTTTGAATCATAAAGCCTGCAAAGGAGTACTCTGCAGCTGTGAAAATGAATGAGGACACTTCCTCAGAAATAAAAAGATATTTCATCAGATGAAGAAAGAAAGGAACAGAATAGCATGTATAGAATACTAACTTTCGTGAACAATAGGAGGAAATGTGAATGCGTATTTGGTGTTGCTTATATAGACATAAGGGGGCTCTGGAAGGCTTTGTAAGAAATTAGTAACAGTTCCAGGGAGGAGGTGGTGGGAACTGGGGTCTTAGATGGGAATGAAAGGAAACCTTTCACTATATAGAAACCTTTCACTATACAGCTCTAACATTTTCTCATCTTTGAACCATGTGAAGATATTTAGATTCAAAAAAATATATGTATCTCTGCTCAAAAGACACTGCCCTGTCACAGCCATGTTACCTGTTTCATGAAGACAGCCATCTGGAACCCCGGAGTTTCCTCTGTGAATGTTTTCCTCATACAACCCCATCCCAGGTCAGCCTCCCCTGAAACGGTCCCTGGGGTTCTCAGCTTTGGACACAACCGGCTACACCCTTAGAAGAGTGGAAGGTGGGCTGAGGGGAGGAGGGTGAAAATGCTTCTCCACATCTAAGAACATTTGATGGTCAGTGCCCAGGTTCTGGAATGTTTGCCTGTCAAGAGCGTCTCCTACTGAGACAGGCTCTGATACCATTAAGTGTCATAAGACCAATCAGAGTTCAAACACTGAGGCTTCGGATTCCAACCTTGCCTTGGGTCTGGGTCGACACTTGGGACTATTACTGGTCTGGCAAAATGTGGGTTGAAAGAAGTAGGTTGTGGCAAGAAGGATGGTAAAGTTCAAGACACGCATAAAACAGATGAGAAGGGAAAAGGAGAGAGAGAAAGAGAATACGTGAGTAGAGGACAAGACAGGGGTGGAGACTAGCAGTGAGTCCCCAGTAGCCTGCCCCTGAAAGAACGGACCCGCTTTTGGGATCCCCCCATGTGAGGAATTGCTGAGCATTTTCTTCATGGCTCCAGTCTTGGTCCTCGGCTCCAACTTCTCTCTGGACCTCTGGAGCGCCCACCCTTTGCCAGGCTCTGCCTTAAATGAGCTGAGGCCTCCAGGACTGTGCTCACCCCGTTTTAGAGTGGGGAGAAGCATAGAGCTCATCCAGTCCAGCCCCTTCATTTTATGGAGAAGGTCAAAGTCCCCAGCATGGAGAGTGACTTCTTTGAGGCTGCACAGCTGGGACCTAGAATTGTCATCAAGGGTGAGGGACTGGGGCTCCTCCGGAATGTTCACACCCCCAGGGGATCCAGCAAGCAACTCAGGAAAGGGGGCCTTTCTCTTCCTCATCAAACAGTTTATACTCTGGGGGGGGTCTTTACTCCCAGGTCAAAGGCAGGGGCTGCCCCAAAGTGGGAGACTGACTCATGGGATAGGGGAGATAAAGGGGAAAACACTCTCAGAAAAGACGGCCAGTGGCAGACACACTTGTCTGGGGCCATTAGGATGGCAAGTCAGGGAGATAGAGATGTTTCAGGAAGACTGTCCCTAAAAGGGAAGAAGAGTAGCATAAATGATGACTTAACGTCCCGATAAATCCTGACCTGATATTTCAGCATTCTCGCTGCATGCGTAAATGCCGGGCTTCTGACGGAGGGATGGATGGTGTGCTTGAAATGATGGAGCGCTCCCGTGTCTCTCCAATCTCTTCCATGATGCTGGCCCTGTTTCGTGCTCAGTATCAATAACAAGGGCGTGTCCTGGAATGAAAGATGGTCTGGGGATGGCAGGACCAACCTGTCTCCATTATTACATCTTCTCTGGCAATGGAGTACTGCCAGATCCGTCTTGGAGCCAGAGGAGATCATGGTCTGACTGCTGGTGGACAGAGAGAGCTTGGGGCACAGGCCGCCTCTCCCACCACACTGAGCCGACCCAGGAGGCACCCCTTCCTCTAATCTCCCAAGCCATTCCTTCTCATCCTGCAAAGGTCAGGTTCAGGCTCTGCCTCATCCAAGAAGCCTGCACTGACTACTCCGGCCTGCATCAAATTCTTCCCTCCCCTAAGCTCTTGTGCACTTGCTAACTGAACCACCCATCACCTTGAGTTAATGCTTGAATATTTCACTTATATCTGATTGCTTCCTATGTTTCAATTCCCGATAAAACCATACACTTTCTTAACTTCACAGGGGGTCCCGGACCCACCCATGCCTAGCACAGTGTAGATGCTCAATAAATGGGAACTGAATGACTATCTTGAATTGGAGTATGAGTCTCTTCTCTCCCACCAATCTAGACGCTCATCAGGCATAAAGAAGCCACCTTCTCTGCCTGCCCAATTGCCTGGCACAGAGTACCCGCACAGGACGTAGGGAGAATAGAAGCCAATAACGCTGGCCAGTTTAGTCCCTCCAAGCAAAGGCGAGCTCTACCAGCTGTGGTTAGCAGAGCAAGGCTGCCCCAGATGTTGGTCCTGAGCCCCTCATTCTTGCATGGATCTCCCCACAGATCCCAGGCATCCCACCTTCCGCGAAAGCTTCCATGACATCTTCCACAGGCTCTCCCCATAGGACCCCTGGACTTCCCCCATCACAGCATCTAGAGAGCTGAAGGCCAGGTGGCCTACTGCTTCCTCTGTAGGCTCAAGGAGTGGCCACCATGCCCGCTCTTCTCGTGGTTTGGCCAACGGGCAGCAGCACGGAAGGAGAAAAATGTCACCTGGAGATGTCAGGTTCAAGCATTGTGACACACACCTCCGTGGAGGCTGGCTGACTCCTGCTGTCCCAACTCTGGCCCACAGGAAGCCCTGAGCCCCCTTCCCTTTGTCCTCTTCCCAAATGCCATCCACCTCCACCTGCACAGACTTCTCATGTGATAATAGAGCTATTCTTATTCCTATCGATCCTGGAGAGGTCAGGTGTGTCCAAGCCCGTCCAGGAGGCATACACTTGTCCCTGGGCCAAAGAGATGATGTCACACGTAGGCCAGTGTTCAAGCACCCTTATTTCCAGGAAGTTCATCCTTGTATCTGACCCAAATCTCTTTCAGCACAGCCGAAGCCCAGTTTGCTCACTGCCCTCCACAGAGCTTGGCTCCTCTCCTCGAACTCATTCCCTCACTTCCTCTTTGCCGGTTGTGCAGCCAGGATGGGGTCATCCTGTGACCTCGCTTGAAATCTCAGAGCCTGGGGAATGGTTTTTATCATCCCCGCCGGTTGGTTCCATCTGTCTTAATTACATTTTCAATTTTGTCGCTTACCGTCACTTCGTATTTCCTTCAGTGGCCGAGCGTGTCCACGAGGACTCGGATGGGGGGGAGCAGGGGGGGAAGAGGGGGTCCCTGCCTTCCCAGCCACTTGGTGGTGTTTCCCGGCTCTGTCACTCAAGACTGGCAAATTGCTGGCACCTGCCCCTGGGCTCTCCGCAGAACAGGCTGAATAAAATCGCTGCCCTCACCCTGCACCCCAACTAAACAGCCTTGGCTGTGGCCCAAGGCTCCGATCCAGGACGTCCCTGCTGCCAACTCCTCCAGCCAGCTGCCTGCCCGCCCTCCTGCCGCCTGCCCGTGGGTTTCAGGGTGACCTGGGGCTTGTCTCCAAAGCACCGCAGGAAGCTGAGTGTCCACCAGGCTGCCCGGGGCTGGGCACCTGCTCAACTGGCCTCTCCATCTCTTTCTGAACTTGCTGTGAGAATCGAGGCAGCTCATCTGACCCCCGTGCCTGGACACCCTCATCCCCCGGAGGGGATACAGAGTCTATGCCACAGGTTTGGAGGAAGGGTAAATAGAGGACCCAGAAGTAAAATGGTTTTAATGGCCAAGTATGATATAATGAGGAATTGATACATATTCTGATGGCCTTTCGTTATGGCTTATTATCCAGGGAACTCAAGAAATTGAGCTCACACACAGGGGTTCGGTTAGCTCAACACTCTTTCTTTCCCCCATCAAACACTGAGTCCAGACTCCAGTCCCAGACTGAGCCCTACCACTGATCTGAGGCTGTGGTCCTTGTCATAGACTAAGTTTCGACCCTGGCCCCAGGCTGAGCCCAACCCTGGTCACAGGGTGGCCCCTGTCCCAGTCTAATTTCTCATCCTGGCCCATCCTTCACCTTGAACTGGCCTGGCCTGGTCTCTAAGTACGCCCTGGCCCTGGCCAGTGTAGGCCTGTGCCCTACACATACTCTTCACAAAGGCGGGTGAAAGACAGAAAGGCTGCTTGGGAGTGGCCCAACCCCAGTGCTTGGCGCCCGGGTTCATGTGACTGTCCTTGTGCCCCAGGCTGCGGGCCTCCTATAGCCACCCCTGTCTGAAGGGTGAATGTGGGGGGCCTTTCTGGGGGAGGAGCTGCAGTGGTGCAGGGCAGACCAGAACCAGATGCCACTTCATGACCTCAAGGCTGTGTCTTGAGTGCGTCC
The DNA here is from genome assembly GCF_011800145.1 of Mirounga leonina. Taxonomy (NCBI): domain Eukaryota; kingdom Metazoa; phylum Chordata; class Mammalia; order Carnivora; family Phocidae; genus Mirounga; species Mirounga leonina. The sequence continues at coordinate 47,289,746 of NW_023270839.1, read as the reverse complement.
ATCCCCATCCTTTTCCTCAGAGTCTTGGAGCTCAAGTCTTAGAGACACAGGTCCCTCCCTTTGGAAAAACGCCTCGCCCCTTCCCTTCACACCCCGTGGAGGCCTCCTTCCCGATGTCCACCCTGCTCCCGGGTGAAAGTCAGCTCTCCTGGCAGGGGAGACATCCCGCCTCTCTCCTCTTGCCCCTTGGGCTCGGAGGGCGTCGCCCTGGTTGGTGCGGCTGTAGGGAAGGGAGAGAAAAGTGGCCTCCCCTGGAAAGTCGTTCTCTTCCTCTCCATCTCCAGCTCTGCCTCCACCAAGAAGTCTTCCCCAACACCCCATCCCTCTCTCCAGCTTCTCTCAGACTCAATGGCCTGCATTCGGCACCAGCCACCACAGCCCCGAGTTCTGCTTTGTCTGTGGATGGAGTAGGGCCGACAGCCGGGTTCATTTGACACCCCAGTCACGTCACCACTACACATTCTGGAAGGGATACCACTGGGGCCTCACTTGACACTTAACGGGGCTGGTTCAGGACACGGGCTCTGCCGCTGGAACAGTGACTGAAAGAAGCGTTTATTTCTGGCCCACGCCCAGGTCCCCACTCCTGCCCCGGCCCTTCTGAGGCCCCTGGGGGGATTCTCTGCGGCGCTAGGAGGTCACCTGCACCACGACGCCCTCCTCTTCGCTGGCAGGAAGGGCAAGGGGGCGTTCAGAGTGCTCTCCCCTGCCCTGCTGTGCTCTCACAGAGCCTGGAAGCCTTGGGACTGCATTGCTCAGACCCCTTTGCCGACATGACTAGTTCCAGCCAAGGAGCTGCAATCACGTGTGATTTGGAAGGCGGAAAGAAGGCCGAGGCCATTCTTCCTTAGGCGGTGGACCACGCTGGCGCATGGGAGTTTCGCCAGGGGCTGGATGCCCAGCTGCTGTCTGGTCACCTGGTGTCCCCGGGGGGCTGCGACGTGAGAGCACTTTCCTGGAACTTCCTGACCTCTGCTGTGTGGCTGTCTCGATGAGACCACACACCTAGCCGCATCCCACAGCCCGCATGCTTCCAGCCTGCCGGTGACTTTGGAAGCCCCGCGTCCTTTAGGAAGCCCCGTCTTGCTTGGAGCTCTAGTGCAGTTTCTGTGTCCTGTACCGCACCCAGACAGATTCTCAGATTGTGTCCACCACACCCTACGGGCCCGACCACATCCAGGGCAGCTGGGAAGTGTCGATTTTGTCCCGAGACGCCATGTCCCCAGCTACAGTGATCTATTACCAAAGGAAGGGGGAAAGATTGAGCAGGAAGGCATGCTAGCACTTGCCTTGGCTGCTATGATAAACCCGAAGGAGCTGGAACAGGACTCGTGAGTGCAGCTACCCCAGCACTATTAGCTTTAAAGCGCCCCAAGACCACATGGCTACTGCGGACTACAGAGCCCCACCCATGAGCCCAAGTCTACTGCTACAACCACTTTCTCAGCCACTGATGTTTGGACCAAGGTGTGGAGATGCAGTGAGTGAATAAAGGCCTGGGGCCACAGGCTCTGGGCTACTGTGTCAGCTGGGCCTCCTGCTGAGCCTGTCTTTCAGCCCTACACTGGTGATTTCATCCATTTGACAAGAACTGATGCCTTCCCTGGGCTCCCACCCTTCCAGCACTTACCTCTAACTCACTACGGGCCACACTGGATGGTGCCGGTCTCTCCATAGCTCTGCCTCTCCCTCAAGATCGGGTGGGGTCTGGGGTGGCAGAGACCTTGTCTGATTCATCTCTGGACTCCCAGAGCCCAGCGCTGCCTGCCCAAACCCTATCCTCCATCCATGTTCAACAATACCCTGCTCTTCCCAAATCCGCGGTGCTTTCTCCCCGCTCTGGGACTTCACAAAGGGTGCTCCTTCTCCTGGCACCTCTTCACCATCTCCCTCCTTTGATTCTTACCAGCAAGACTCATCAGGCTCCACCTCCTCGAAGAAGCTTTTCCCTGACCCCTAAAGGTGGGCCAAGCGCCTCCTGGACGCTCCCATGGTCTCTAAGCTTCCCTCTCCCCTCTCCCTACTCAGAGTGTGGCCAGGGAGCAATGGCGTCACCGTCCACCAGGAGCTTGTTGGAAATGTGGTCTCCAGCCCCAGCCGGGACCTCCTGAATCACAACATGCAGTTTAGCAGTATCCCTGGGGGACTCCCCTGCACATTCAAATTTGAGAAGTACCGCTCACTGCCCCACTGATTACATGGACTGGGATCATCTCTCTGGGGTCTTCTACCAAACTGTAACTTTGTTCTAAGGGTAATAAATATTTCTTAGTCTTTTTCTCCCCTCCTTCCCTCTCCACTGGGGTTGCTAGACCTGGCAAATAAAAATACAGGACACCCAGTTAAATTTGAGTTTCAGATGAGCAATGAATAATTGTCTTAGTACAAGGATGTCCCATGCAATATTTGGGGCATAGTTACACATAAAGTGATTCTTTGCCTATCTGAAATTCAAACACAATTGGGTGTCCTGTATTTTATCTGCAACCTTATCCCTGCCCCTCTCAGCACCTGACCTGCCCACAATGATACTCAAATCCATGTTTGTCGAGTGAAGGCTTAAAGGACAAGAGAATGTGAGCCTTGTCTATAAACCGAAGAAGCTTGCCTACCTCCTTTTCAATGTTGCTGCTAAAATAAAACCAGTAAAAGTGCTTTAGAAATGCGTAAGCTGTGTACAAATGTGTTTTCATATTATAGTCCTCATCGCCATTGCCATCATCCAAATGGCCCCAAATATGTGGAAGCTAGACTTTGTGAGCATTTGTGTATGTCAGTAATTCTTTTCTATTGCTCAGATCAATCTGGATGTAGCACATTAGGGCAAATGACATTATATTATAATATGTTATTACTATTATTATTGCCACTATTGATATTGTTATAGTATGCTGCTTTGTGGATCTCTGTGATTATTTTTCCTATAGAGAATTTTATGTTCTTATCAGTGACTTCATTATAAATACTGATACCCGAAACCTTCCCCAAGGCTCTGAATGGCGGGTGCGTGAAAACCCTGCCTCTCCCTCAGTAACCAAGCCATCAATGGATACCAAAGCCATAGAGTGAGTGCTCTGGCATTGAATCCTTTTGGGGGGAAACAGAGATAGAAGGTTATTTTCTGAGTTAAAATCTAGGTCAGTGGTTCCAGAGTGTGGGCCTTGGGCCAGAAGCGTTGGCATCACCTGGTAGATTGTAAGAAAGGCCAAGTCTTGAACTCCACTCCAGACTCCTGAATCAGAACGTTTAAAAGTGGGGCCCAGGATCATATGGGCAATTAAATGCACCCTAAATATGAGAATCACCGATCTAGGTGGATGTGAGAGGACTTGGATCTCTCAGGGCCCTTCCATCCCTGTACTATACTTCTACCATAATTCTAATCTCCACACTATAATTCCACCATAATTCTAATCCTCATAATAAAATTGTACCATAATTCTAATCCCCATATTACAATTCTACCATAATTCTTTTTTTTCTCCCTGGGGGTATATACCCTGGCCGCTCTCTTCTCTCTTTCTCCAGTTTTCTTCCCCCCCACCAGGGTATTTTATTTATTTTATTTATTTTAATTCCAGTATAATTAACATACAGTGTTACATTAGTTTCAGGTGTACAATATAGCGATTCAACAATTCCTTACGTTACTCAGTGCTCATCATGATAAGTGTACTCTTTATTCCCATCACCTATTTCACCCATCCCCCCACTGACCTCTGCGCTAGTAACCATCTGTTCTTGTAGTGAAGAGTCTCTTTTTGGCTTTGTCTCTTTTTTCTTTGTTTGTTTTGTTTCTTAAATTCCACATATGAGTGAAATCATATGGTATTTGTCTTTCTCTGGATGACTTATTTCACTTAGCATTATACCCTCTAGATCCATCCATGTTGTTGCAAATGGCAAGATTTCATTCTTTTCATGGCTGAGTAATATTCTATTATATATATGCCATATCTTCTCTATCCATTCATTTATCAATGGACACTTGGGTTGCTTTCATAATTTGGCTATTGTAAATAATGCTGCCATAAACACAGGGGGCATGTATCTTTTCAAATTAGTGTTTTCATATTCTTTGGGTAAATACCCAGTCATATGATTACTCGATCAAATGGTAATTCTATTTTTAATTTTTGAATGGGACAGTAGTTCCATACTGTTTTCCACAGTGGCAGCACCAGTTTGCCTTCCCATCAACAGCTCACCAGGCTTCTATTTTCTCCATATCCTCGTCAACACTTGTTGTTTCTTGTGTTTTTTATCTTAGCCATTCTGACAGGTGTGAGGTGGTATCTCATTGTGGTTTTGATTTGCATTTCCCTGATGATGAGTGATGCTGAGCATCTTTTCATGTGTCTGTTGGCCATCTGGATGTCTTCTTTGGAGAAATGTCTGTTCATGTCTTCTGCCCATTTTTAAATTAGATTATTTGTGTATTTGGTGTTGAGCTGTATACGTTCTTTATATTTTGGATACTAACTCTTTATCAGATATGTCATTTGCAAATATCTTCTCCCATCCAGTAGGTTGCCTTTAGTTTTGTTGATTGTTTCCTTCACTGTGCAGAAGCTTTTTACTTTGATGTAGTCCCAGTAGTTTATTTTTGCTTTTGTTTCCCTTGCCTCAGGAGACGTATCTAGAAAAATGTCACTATGGCTGATGTCAGAGACTTTATTGCCTGTGTTTTCCTCTAGGATTTTCATGGTTTCAGGTCTCACATTTAGGTCTTTAACCCATTTTGAGTTCATTTTTGCATATGGTGTGAGAAAGTGGGTCCATTTTCATTCTTTTGCATGTAGCTGTCCAGTTTTCCCAGCACCATTTATTGAAGAGACTGTCTTTTTCCCGTTGCATGTTCTTGCCTCCTTTGTTCAAGATTAATTGACCATATAATTGTGGGTTTATTTCTGGGGGCTCTCTATCCTGTTCTATTAATCTATGTCTATTTTTGTGCTGATACCATACTGTTTTGATTATTACAGCTTTGTAGTATATCATGATATCTGGGATTATGGTACCTCCGGTTTTGTTATTCTTTTTCAAGATTGTTTTGGCTATTTGGGGTCTTTTGTGGTTCCATTCAAATGAGGAATATTTGTTCTAGTTGTTGGCATTTTGATAGGGATCCCATTGAATCTGTAGCTTGTTTTGAGTAGTGTGGACATTTTAACAATATTTGTTCTTCCAGTCCATAAACATGGAATATCTTTCCATTTGTTTGTGTCGTCTTTAGTTTATTTCTTCAGAGTCTTATAGTTGTCAAAGTACAGTTCTTTCACCTCCTTGGTTAAGTTTACTCCTAGATATTTTATTATTTTTGGTGCAACTGTAAATAGGATTGTTTTCTTAATTTCTCTTTCTGCTACTTCATTATTAGTGTGTAGAAATGCAACAGATTTCTATATGTTGATTTTGTATTCTGCAACTTTATTCATTTATCAGTTCTAGTAGTTTTTTGGTGGAGTTTTTAAGGTTTTCTATATAGAGTATCATGTCATCTGCACATAGTGGAAGTTTTACTTCTTCCTTACAATATGGATGTCCTTTATTTCTTTTTCTTGTCTGATTGCTGTGGCTAGGACTTACAGTACCATATTAAATAAAAGTGGTTAGAGTGGACATCCTCCTCTTGTTCCTGATCTTAAGAGGATCTTAAAGCTCTTAGTTTTTCACAATTCAATATGATGTTAGCTACGGGTTTTTCATAGATGGACTTTATTATGTTGAGGTATGCCTTCTAATCCTGCTTTGTTTGGGGGCTTTTATCATGAATGGAGGTTGTGTTTTGTCAAATGCTTTTTTTGCATCTATTAAAATGATCATATGATTTTTATCGTTTCTCTCATTGATGTGATGTATCATGTTGATCGATTTAAGAATGTTGAACCATTCTTGCAGCCCAGGAATAAATCCCACTTGATTGTGGTGAATGATTTTTTATGTATTGTTGGATTCAGTTTGTTAATATTTTGTTGAAGATTTTTGCATCTATGTTCATCAGGAATATTGGCCTACAGTTCCCTTTTTTGTGGTGTCTTTATTTGGTTTTGGTATGAGGGTAATGCTGGCCTCATAGAATGAATTTGGAAGATTTCCTTCCTCTTCTATATTTTGGATAGTTTGAGAAGAATAGGTATTAACTCTTCTTTAAACCTTTGGTAGAATTCACCTGTGAAGTCATGTGGTCCTGGACTTTTGTTTGTTGGGAGTTTTTTGTTTTTTGTTTTTTCTGATTCAACTTCATTGCTGATACTGGTCTGTTCAAATTTTCTATTTCTTCCTGATTCAGTTTTGGGAGGTTATATTTTTCTAGGAATTTATCCATTTCTTCTAGGTTGTCTAATTTGTTGGCCTGTATATAATCCTATACTCCTTTGTATTTGTGTGGTGTTGGTTGTAATTCTACCATATTTTGAATCTCCATACTATAATTCTCTCATATTTCTAATCTCCATACTGTAATTCTACCATAATTCCAATCCCATACTACAATTCTACCATAATTCTAATTACTGTATTTGTACAATAATTCTAATGCCTATACTATAATTCTACCATAATTCTAATCCTCATATTGTAATTCTACAATAATTCTAATCCCCATACTATAATTCTACTATAATTCCAATCCCTATACTACAATCCTACTATAATTCTAATCCCCATACTACAATTCTACCATAATTCTAATCCCTATACTATAATTCTAATCCCCATATTATAATTCTACTCCATTCACCAGGATCTAGGAAGACAGGGGCTAGGGGAGTAAGGAAGAGAGCATGGGCACCAAGGGAGGGGATAATATTGACTGACTTGGTATCTGCCCCCCATGGCCAGGGTCCTGCCTGTACTCATAGCCTTCCCAGGGAAAATTCATAGTCTTCCCAGAGGTGGGATGGGGGAGGGTGGAGCACTCAAAGCAGAGGAAATGTCACACGCAAAGGTCCTGAGGCTTGGCAGCAAGTGTGAGAGAGAATGGATTTCCAGATTTAGCTGGAATCTGTGGTATCAGTCAAGATGGTTTACAGCCAGAGCACCGCTGCCCTTGGATGCCACGGGACTCACTCAGATCTTGTCCATTTGTTTTTTGAAGGACTCTGAAAGTTTTTGGCAGGAGAGGCATGTGGTCGGAGCTGTTCTTCTGTAGGATGGAGATGGGGAGAAAAAAAATTGGGAGCACAGAACTAAGCGTCCATCAGAGCTGATGCCACAAGAATAGGCACTGTCTCCAGGTTGCACAGCATGCTACCTTGGGGCCCTGGGTCCAAGAGTAGAGTTGGTGTCCTCCACAAAGGTGTCTTTTTCAACCCACAGCATTAGAAAAGTGAAAAACCAGCCCTGGCCAGTTGGGCTTTGCAGCTCTCGCCAGCTGGGGATTTTGGGATCTGTGACAGCATTAGCTATGACAGCTCCAGCACTCTCCAACAGGCCTTGGGTCTGAGTTTCCTAGCAGAGGCTTTGATCTGGCAGCAGCTATTGCCATGGACTTTTGTGGGTGTTGGCTTTTGTGGGGTATAGGGATTGTGAATCACAGAGGGCATGATGTTAGATGTGATCTTGCCCTGTCCCTCTCCTGCGTCCCGGGTCTGTGGGGAGGAGGCTGCCCTAGGATATGGTCTTGTTAAGGTCTGGAGCAGGAGTCTGGGGTGAGGGAGGGGGTTGCAGGGTTGGGGAGAAGGAAAGAATAAATATTTATAGCACTCCTGTTCACCCTCCCTCACCACCTTCACCTTGTTCCAGCCCTGCCTGAGGTGACCAAGGGAATCTCTCTTCTTCTTTTGAGGAGCATTGAAAAGAACATCATGCTCCATGGCCCCCTGTGGATTGGCAGCTTTGGGAGTATAGCGGATGTGGCTCTCTCATAAAAGGTATTGGCCACAGAGGCAGTAGTGGGGTCCCCTTCTGTGGCTCCACAGGCAGTAGGAATTGCTGAGAGGGTCTCTGGCAGGAGAGCAAGATCATGGTTCCACTTTATAGGAGAAAATACTTACCTCCAAGTACAATGGAGACACCCCACGGAGATTCCAAATATGACTGTGTGTGTGTTGGGGTAAGGGTCTTCACATAGGGCTGGTCCTTTGATGGTGAATTAACAGCAATTGCTGGGAAGGTGCCTCCATTGTGCCCCTATGTTGGGGAGACAGATTACATATGCGTACTGGCTGGCATAATGTAGACATTCGATAAATGCTTGTTGACAAGTGGTTTCATAAATGGGCATTGAGTGGTCACTGTGACCCAAGTCCTTTTGTAGCCTTGTGGACCCCTCCCCATAATCCCTTGGGGACAGAGCCATTGATATTTGCAGATCATGGAATGTATCTTCTTTGCTTTCCATGGACATCTGGGTTTGCCCTCTAATGGAGGATCCCCAAGGGAGAGCTATGGTTCTACTTCCTAAAGTCTAAATGTTAGAGCTGAGGCCCATCAAGACTTTTAACTAACTTTCACCCACATAGTAGAGATGGAGAAATGGACCCACTGGTGGGAAATTACTCATCACAAGTTATGAAAGGAATCAGGGACACAGTCAGCACTAGAATCTGGGTTGCCTGATTTCACACTGGCACTTGCTTCACTGAGTCATACTATCATTCTTCAGTGCCATCCCCGGCGGGGGCAGGGAGAGAGTTTCCCTAAGAATATCCGGCCATTATGGGGCCAAAGCTCCAGGGTTTCAGATCTCCCTGTTCCTTAATCCCCTGACAAAGGACCTCAGGAAAAGCTATCTATCCCTCATTCCTCTGGATGGTCAGGCTCTTGAATGATATTGCCCATGACTTCAGAGCAATTACTAGGGTTAGTGGTTACATCTTGGGCAGCATAATAGCTAAGGTCAGAGTCTGAAACCAGACTGAGTTCCTGTTCCTGTTCTGCACTTACTACCTATGGTGATCTTGGGCAAGTCTCTCAACCTCTCTGTGTCTCAGTTTTCTTCTCTCAAAATAAAGATGCTTACAATACCTACCTCATAGGGTTGCTATGAGGATGAAAGGAACTTCTTTTGTAAAGGACTTAGAGCAGTGTCTGACACACTCTAAGAGCTAGACAAAAGTTTAATATATAGGACGCTGTTGTAGTCTGGGTTCCCTAGAAACCAAGACCAAGACAGAGATTCAGATGCATGAGATTTATTGAAAGATCCTTAAAGAAGAAAGAAAGAGAGTACGGGAAGGAAGAGACACATGAGAACAACTTAACTAAGGCTGTGGTCTCAGCTGGGGTCTGGCTGCACTACTTGGGAACGGCAACTGCACCACAGAAGCAGTCTCATCCTTAGGCAAGAGGCAGGAGTTAGGGAGACGGGGAAAGCCTTTTGCCTGTACCACTTAGTCCTTGTCTACAGAATACCTCGAGCAGCAAGAGAGTGGACCATCCCAGAAGAGGTGAATTCCATTTGCCAAAGGCAATTCTAGCGCAGACAGGGGCTATGAGCTATTAGCAGCTGACATCTGCTGCAGTTAGGCAATGGGTGAATTGGCCCAGCAAAGGGGATCTGGGTGGGGCACCAATGGTGCCAGCTCAGAGCACTAAGACCTCTCAAATCCCCTTTTGCTTGGCAGAAGGGAGAGTACTGTCCTTGATCTTGACTCTTCTACCTCCAGCAGGGCTGGGCTTTCTCTCTTATCCTACTCCCTGCAATAATAAATCAAAATTCTTATCAGGAGCTAAAGAAATTCAAGGAATTTCAAGAAATTCAAGAAATCCAGCCCCTGCACCACATTATCAGTTGTCACCAGCCCCCTCCTTGCAGGATCTCCTAAGGACCCCTGAACTCAGGAGGCTCTGACTCCTGGTACTCAGGCAGGGTCCAGCCTTCTGGTAAGAGCTTGACCTCATCCCCCACCCCCACCCCCAAGTCCCTGTGGTGGGCAATGCAGGAATTTCTATCACACCATGAGCACCTTGGAGGAAAATCGGCAAAATTAATTGGAAATTAAAGTCACCAAATGAGCACTGAATTAAGAAACCGTTAACTCTAAATGACTGCTGGAAGGGAGCGGAAGTTAATTACTGCCTGGTTATTTTGCATGTTTTCTGCAACACAGTTATCGTCTTAGATCCTGATGTCTGAGTCTGATTAGAATTTTGTGGCTACCAGAGTTGTTTGTGGTAAGATATGCGGCCCACCCCAAGTATCCAGGGACCAACTCAGGCATCGAGGAGGCCTTCCCTGCTTGAGACGGGGCCTCCCCACAAACTCCCTGCCTGATGTACAGCAGCATCCTCCCACAGATGCCCCCGCCTCAGTGCCCTGTAAGGGAAGCCATTGCCTGCGGCGTCTCAGGGAGTCTTTGCCTGCACATTCTCATTGCATAATGGGCACCACCATCCACCTCATTAGGCTCTGCTGGGGATCAGGATTAAACGGGATAAAATGGAAGAAGCACATGGCTTATTAGCCAAGGGGGCTGTGGGAGAGAGGTGTGCGGGGGGAAGCTGACTGCTTGCCAAGAGAACCTCTCAGATGTACTGCCCTGAAAGGCACCTCTGGACTAGCTTTCTTCGCTCCCTGGGGACAATCTACCGCAATAGTTGACTAATGAGTAGGATGCAAGCTTCACAAAGGCAGGGGCTCTTGTTTTGATCACAGTTCTATCCTCAGTGCCTAGATCTGTGTTTAGAACAACATATATTTGTTGAGTGAATGAGTGAATTAGAAACCCCAAGAAACCTTCCCTTGCCCATGTGCTGAGGGAAAGGGACTGTTTGAAATGGCCAGTCAACTGCTGGGAGCCAGGTTATCTCAACTGAAGGATGTGGTTGAAGCCGTCATGACCTTTCACTGGTTCTATGGCAAGGGCTCCTCACTGGTTACCTTCCCCCACCCCGTATTCCTTCTTGGATCTCCATCTCCCTCCCCCATTCTCTATATTATGTCCCTGAGTAATTTTTCTAAAATCCGTATCTAATCATGCCATTCCCCAGCTCCATATTTTATGCTGCCTACAAAGTAAACTACAAAAGTCTAAAAGGTCCCAGCCTGGCATTGGAGACCCTCAGAGATATCTAGTCCCCAGAGCTTCCCTTCTAGAATTTTCCTCCTCCATAAAGCCCTCCCCAACCACCTGGGCTCACTGAACCTGAGTTCTCCCTTCTGTGACGTTCTGTGTCTCTCTGTGAATTTAGCACATAGCCAGACATGATCCAATATTTTGATTCTTTATTTAGTGACCTATGAGTGGTTTTCTCCCTCCCCTTATCGTCGATTATAATCTCCTTGAGCAAATGGATTAGGATTTTCTTGGAGCTCCCACAGAAAGCCCAGGAAAGAGCTGAGAACACAGAGATCTCATGATGAAAGATGCTGATTGCTCAGTCAATTAATTCAGCGGCTTCCCCTCCTTGCGCTCCTCACCACATTGTCTTATCACAGCTCTCAGCGTGCCTCTGCTCAATAGTTCACACCCTGTCTTGTAAGCATTGATTTTCCCATATGGCCTCAGCCCCTGGGCTGTGGGATCATTGAGCATAGGGGACAAATGTCCCTTCTCCCTGAAGCCCCAGCAACAGTGCCTGGCACCCTCAGTAAACTAGAGATGATGACATGGTGGCCCCCTGGTTCTTTTTTCTTTTTACCCCACACACAGGCAGAGCCTTCCCTATACCTTCCATTGCATTTATTCCTTTTCTTACTCATTTATTCATTGCTTTGTTCAGCAACTGTTATTAAACATTATGTGTGAGGCACAAAGCTAGGTATTGGAAGGGGAGCAATGAAAAGACAAGCAGCTTCTATGTCTTCATTTCTCTACCATACACTCAGTGAGTTTCCTGAGGTTGGGAACATGCCTGAATTACTTCCATGGTTTCAACGCTCAGTATAAGGCTTGACAAATAAAGTGTTCACTAAGTGTAGACTGTGTTCATTGGTATTGTGTATAATTGGCTTCATCCCCCTTTTAAGACTGTGGTCCCTCGTTAATCCTATGGGATTTTACAGGGACTGGCATTGCTACAAGGCTGGTGTTGGAGAGGCCACCCAAAGACCAGCTCATTGAAAAGATGCGTTCATTAAACTAACATTTCCTGAAAATGTCCCTGACCTCAGGGAGCCTAAGGCCTAAAAGAGAAGACAAAGATTAAGCGAGAAAGAGAAACCTGGTGGGGTAAGTGCCAACTGGAGGGTCATCAGGACATTGGTGCGGGGCAGTGATAGCGCTCACAGACAGGGGAATGCTTTCTTCCATCCTGGAGGTTGGAGAGGAGCTTCTCAGAGGAGGGGATTCTTGATCTGGGCAGTGAATCAGAAGTGTGCCATGCAGACAAAATAAGAAAGGCAGAGAGAGTGGAATGTGCAGAGATACAGTGAAAACTTAGGACATTTGGGGAATTGCTCGTGGAAGCTTGACACGGCCAGAGTTTAAGAGATAAAGGAGAGGGTGGGAGGCAAGGCTGGAGGGACAGGCCAGAGGGAGGGTGCATTATAGCCCGAGAAGCACAGGCTTAATCATGTAAGCTGGGAGAGATTCGAGCATTGTTGCAGCGAGGAGACAGCCGAGAAGGAGAAAATGAAACTCCCTGTGGGAGCAGTAATACAAGCCCTGCAGCTGGGGTGAGATGTTTATCTATAGTCTTTGCTTGGCCAGCATCTTTTCCTCCATCAGGTAAGAGCATTTTCCTCTGAGGAACAGCCTTCTGCCACTCCAAACCTGCCTATCCAGAGGGTTACCTGCACAGCCACATAGCCCAGGCCTGGGTGGTCACAGCGTTCCGCTCCCCTGGCCAGTGAATGGCTTGGAGATGATCATGTTATCCCACCAAGCCACTGAGACTGAGTCCTGGGCTCTTTTGTTAGAAGGAAGCCAGTGTCTCTTCTGCTGGGGGTGTTGAGAAGCTCTGAGAAGTGGATCTGTTTGCAGCCCTTTGCCCCCCATGTGGTACAGGCCTGCCTGAATGAAGCGGGTATTGAAGACACAGAGCCAAGAGGTGCTATGCTGCTGAGCTCTGATGACATCACCTAAGTGCTGGGGGCTGTAAGATCAGCTTCTGGGCTTTCCAGCAGAATCCTTCTTTAATTAAGCTAATTTGGATCAGATTTTCTGTTATTTGCAACTGAAAAAGTCCTAACACACTAAAAAAGGTAATAAAGAAGTTTGAGACTCCTACTGGTGATTAATTGGTTAATTGCTGGCGTGGTCTAGACTAGAGGCTTGGCTCAAGGAAGATGAGCAGAATGCTGTTTGCCTGAAATGGATGAGTTTGGGACACATCAGCGGGAAGGTGCCAGAGAACACCACAGAGTTAGTATTTGAGGAGGGTAGTTTGAACTTGAAGAGAGGAGATGGACCTGAGACCCACACAGGTAGGGACGTCTGTTTATCCCGAAACAGAGGAAACTAGGGAAGAGCCCATCCTGAGTAAGGGGGAAAAGGTAGGGATAAAGGGAATTGTCAATAATACAGGACTGAGACTCTTAATCATAGGAAACAAACTGAGGGTTGCTGGAGGGGAGGTGGGGGGGGGATGGGGTAACTGGGTGATGGGCATTAAGGAGGGTACTTGATGTAATGAGTACTGGGTGTTATAGGCAACTGATGAATCACTCACCTCTACTTCTGAAATGAATAATACACTCTATGTTAATTAATTGAATTTAAATAAAATAAAAATTAAAAAAAACACTCAAAACAGTTGTGCTCAAAACAAAAATCTTGTGCCCCAAAGGAAGTAAACTAGAAAGGGAGCTCAAAGCTTACTTCCTGTAAAGGGCCAGTTAGTAATTAATTAGGCTTTGCAGGTCATACAGTCTCTACCTCAGCTGCTTACCTCTGCTGTTGTAGAGCAAAAGCACTCATAGACAATAAGTAATGCAGTTATGTTCCAATAAAACTCTACTTATTAAAACAATTGGCAGGCCAGATTTGGCTGTGAGTCATAGTTTGCTGACCCTTGAACTAGAGTGTAGACTATTTAGTGCTGTAGACAGAACCACATGGGAGCATGTGTCTGGAACTTGCAAATCATTCTTCAATTAATACCTAATTTGCCTGCCATTGAAGAATTTGTCAGTGGGGTAGCAAGGGTGATGCTAGGGTGGACTGAAATAACCCCCTTAGAAATAATCCCATAATCCTTGTAGATCTTGGTTTAAGAATCCAGCCTTGAAGGGGTGCCTGTCAGTTAAGCGTCCGACTCTTGATTTAGGCTCAGGTCATGATCTCAGGGTTGTGAGATTGAGCCTCGTGTCAGGCTTCACGCTGGGCATGGAGCCTGCTTGGGATTCTCTCTCTCCCTCTGCCCCTCCCCCCTAAAAAAAAAAATCCAGCCTTGAAGCTGAAAAGAGGCTTCAGGGCCACAAGTGGTGGGAAGCAGTGGACAGTACCAAGGACAGTGCCATTCCTTGGAGGGCAAGGATAGTTTGGGAAGCATCCTGTTTCCATATTAATAGAAAAGGCCTGTGATCAGGACCAGGAGGGGCATCTTTGCATCTCCGTGAGGTGGAAGAGGGTTTAAAAAAAAAGGCCTGGATATCCTGAGAAGTGTCCTGAGAACCTGGATGCTCCAGAGGCTGACCTCTGGGATCATGTAACCAGTGAGAATGAATCTTTTTCCTAAAAGATCTAAAAATAAGCCACAATATCATGCAGGTATATCTAGGTGGTGTGAATGAAAGCAGTGCCTAGAAGGGATCTTGGAAAGTCACTTTAGCTCTTGGTGTCTCCTCTTCCTCACCTGTCAAATAGAAATAAAAATCACATCCCTGCCTTGCTCACAGGGTCATTATGGTTATTAGATGAGAGTGGATAGGAAAGTGCTGTGAGCAGCAGAAACTATGGATGGGAGGAACTCTGTCTAGTAGTCCAGTTCAGCCTCTGACCTGCCATGACTCTCTCTCGTCCTTTTATTTTTTAGTGTTAAAAAAAAAGAAAAAGAAAGAAAGCCTTTTCTTTCCAAGTGATGCAGAGAAAATGTCAAAACTAGTTTTCACCTGACTGCTTATAGCAGGCATTGTTGGTCACGTACCCAACATCCATCCTATTTATCAACCATTTCTCCCCTAATAGTACCAGGCTGTGTTCAGGGGTGACCTGCTCTAGGAGGTGTGGGTTTCATGAAGGCAGTCTTAATAGTCCCATTTCCCTTGCCAGTTGTTTTAGGAATGGATATTTGAGCAACTCTGGTGGGTGAGATGTGAGAGAAAGACTGCTGAGAGGTATGGATCATGTGCTCACATTGATTTTAAAAATTTTAAAAGATCACACAGGAAGAGCTGATCTCTTTCAGAATAGGCTGAAAAGAGGCTTGATGCCCTCAGTGGAAAAGCAGAGCCAGAGCTGCTCCTGGAGCCCGTGGAGCCCACCCCAACTTTGGGCTTCCTGTTTTGCAAGATACTGGGGTTACTTGTGGTTTGAGCTAGCTGGGCCAGAGCTTTCTCTTACTTATAGCCAAAGGCATCCTCACTGGTCATCACTATTCATGAGGAGCTGGCCAGGCACTGCAGATACTCATTGGCAGCCACCTCTCCTCTACACAGAGCTCCCCCTCCCTTCATCTCAGGGCTTCACCTGAAGACAAACCTGACAAGCCATATGCTCCCCAGGCCTGTACTTGTCTTTAATTAATCCTTGGGGGTGAAGTGCAGGGTTGGGGGTGCTGGCTGTGAGAGTAGGGCCCTGTCTCCTTGCCCTCAGACCTAAAGAAGTTCTCTGCCACTCACATGTCTCTTGCACTTAGTGCTCAGGGATAGAACATTTTGGGGGGAAATGTTTACTCTGATTTGGACCAAGAATGAGAGAAGGAATTTTGTGGCTCCTGGGGTATGTGCTTGGGAACAACTGAGAGTTAAGCCTCATATCCTTGGGAGCACAGAGCCAGGCCTGGACCCTGAGGTCTTCTCTCAGAGCTCGGGTCTGGGATGTGTTTGTCTGGGGTGGAGAGCTCAACTCACTCCCAGGTCTAGAAGCCACAAGTTATGACTTAGCCCTCTTGGCTCCACCAGGCATCAGCTGTCCTTAAACAGAAGACTTTCAGAGCCAACGGATGCTCAAAAGCATAGAAGACATGGCTGAGTTAGAGGTGGGGGTATGACATGAGAGGGACCATGGGAAAGCTCAGGACTTCCTCATAGGATGAACTAGATCACATTAACAGGAGCCCAAACTGAGTCAGCAGAAGCATAGGGTGTGGTTGGGCTTATTCAGACTGAAGAAAGAAGGACCCCCAGCTTCAGAGGCTGGTAGGCAAGAAGGAGACTCAGCTGACAATAGGCAAGGCATGATTGAGGTCATGATTGAGGGGAATGAGGTAGCATCCTGCTTCCTAAAGGGCTAAGTTCTGTTGACCCCAGGCCCAAGCTATTAATGGCATGGGCTTTTCTTCCCACCTCCAGTTCAATACAGTCCATTTTCTTTGATATCTTTCCCTCTGAAAACAGATGGAAGTACATGGAAAACATGGCAGCTCCACTGAGGAGCTCTGCTGGAAGAGGAAGCATGGCTCCCTGGATTGGCTCCTCCTCCAGTCACAAAATAATGGAAGACTTTGAGGCATTATCACACTCAGTCATTCTTTCACTTTCTCTCCATATTGACCATCATTGCCCACATTCAATCCATCGTCATCTCTTACCCCAAGAGCCTCCTAATTGTCCCCCCACCTCTGATATCTTCCTTTTTCATCTATTGCCTCCACTCTGGAAACTAGAAGGATCTTTTTAAAGCACAAATCTGAGCACATCACTCTCCTGTTTAGAACTTTCAATGGCTCCACATTATCTTAAAAATGAAGTCCAATCCAACCTTCTTAACAAGGCTTAGGATGCCGTTTATTATCCTGCCCTGCTTATGATTCAAGCTCCATCTCAACCCAGACCCCTTTTTGAATTCAGGGCATTGGCCACATCAGGTCTTCAAATATGCTATGTTCTCCTGCATCCCTGAGCCTTTCTGGGTAGACTATTTTATTCCCTAAAAATTTCCCTTGTCTCTTCATTCCCCTCTACCCATCTTTCAGCTCTTACTAATGCCACTTCCTCTGGGAAGCCTTCTGTGATGCCCTGGTTCTGGTTCCTTCTCCCCTCGGGGTTTCTGTAGTTCCCAAGCTTATTCTCATCAAAGCTTCTCACAATATATAGCCGTTGCCTCCTTAACAATCTGTCTTTCCCATCTACCCCTGAGCTTCTCAAATATTAAATCGAGACATGAAATGTTGACTATTTGGCCATTTAGACTTACAAAATGGGCAACTTCATACGGTTCCATCCAACAGAAGGGCCATGACTGTTTTGTTACCTGTTGGATCCCAGTGTCTAGCACAAAATCTAAAACACAGTGAGTGCTTAGTAAATGCAAATCGTTTTTCAGTGTAACTCCGATTTAAGTTTTTACGCCTGAGGGCCAATATCCGCAGAAATTTCTTTGGTGATAGAACCCGGGAGTATAAGGAAGGGGTCTCCTAAGGTCATCTGATTAAACCTCCTGCCTTCTCTTGGCATTGATGCACATGTGAGAAGCATCACAGTATCGCCTGGGCTGACTTTGTCTAGAGCTGTCCCCAGCCTGAGGTGCATTCCAACCAGGCCTAAAGCATGCGCTGAAGATGGGGAGGCCGTCCTCCCAAGCCTGGGGTTGTTGACATCACCATTATCACAGATGATAATTGTCTAATGTGAACATTCTAGTGTTTCTTGGGCAGAGGGTTCAGCATGCCTAGTTCACGTGTGCAAAGCCAGGCCAGGCTTTATGGACTATGAAAATCTCACATTGCACAGACCTATTAAAGTTCTGGAAACCTGTAGAAAGCACCACAAAGATCAGTCTCAATACACTGATTCTTCTCATCGGCACACCACACCGTGCTGCCCCAGAGCACAAGGTTCTTGGATCAGGAATGTAGAGTCTCCCAGGCTAAAAGCATACTCCTTGAGTGAAGTCTGAGTTAAGGCACCAATAACTTACATGTCCTCTTCACCGGGGAGGAGTGCAAAATGAGATTGTATCCTTTTATTAATGAAATTAAGGGCGCCTGGGTGGCTCAGTCGTTAGCTGTCTGCCTTCGGCTCAGGTCATGATCCCAGGGTCCTGGGATCGAGCCCCGCATTGGGCTCCCTGCTCCGCGGGAAGCCTGCTTCTCCCTCTCCCACTCCCCCTGCTTGTGCTCCCTCTCTCGCTGTGTCTCTCTCTGTCAAATAAATAAAGAAAATCTTTAAAAAAAAAAAAAAGGAATTAAGTGATAGGCTCCTTCTACCTGACTGTCTTTTTTCCTTTCCCAGGGCCTCCTGCCTATGATAAAACCAAGAACCCCAGGGGTGCATATGCAGTCCAATATATGGGTCAATCCTGGTGCCATTGCCTCAAGGAGAGGAAAGCAGGGAGCGCACTGGGCCAAGGCCACCGGAGCTGCAGTTGGGCGTCTGTGTCCTTGCGGGGCTGTGGGTAGTTTGGTAGGCTGGCAGAGTCCCAGTCAGGGGCCAACGCTGTGCTGGCTTTGATGGTCCAGCAGCATTTTCTCCAGGGAGGTGGGGGGTGGGGAGCGTACGCTGACCTGTGGTCATGTCGCATCTCTGTCGGCCTGAGGGCCCAATGTTACTTTCTCAGCTCGTGCGCATGCTCACAGCCACACACATCTGTGTATCCCTGCACCCTCCTCTAGGGCCAAGTCCACCCATTTCTGCCCAGGACTAGCACACTATACACTGCTTTGTACTCATGTCCCCCAATCACAAAAGGAGACCAAGGTGGAAGATTCCTGGGATTTCCTCCTCCTTGCCTTGCACCCTCCCTCGGTGCCTTTCTCTGCCCCCATCAGGATGGTCCAGATGAGAACCCCAACCCCCTAGGCTCCCGGAAGGAATGAACTCACACCTGGGCGTAAGTGAGAAAGGTATAGTTTGCTAAAGATTCTGTAAGGCAGGTAAGGGGGAGTCTACATTGTACACCCCAGAAACACCCTTCCGACCTGTCTCCAGCACCCTCGCTTGGCTGCCCCGGCCATGGAGTCCTCTCTTGGGCCCTCCTCATTTAGCCCCAGCCTCAGTGGCTCCTTTCTCAGGATCAAACTACCCCCACTCCAAATCCCTCTGCAGCCCTCTGGGCTCCGACTCCCACACCTGCACAGATAAATCTGGCAAAATGCCTGGTGGACAGGAGGCCACCAGGAAACCGGGAAGGTTTTGATTACTGATCCCCGAAAAACAGGTGTTGATGCAGAAATTCTTTGGTCTGCCTGATTCTCCTGTTGTGACCAGAGTGTCCTCGCACCCACCCCCACTTGCCGCGCTGCCTTAGCACATCCTCTGGATTATTTCCTGGCTCTTTCCAGCTACCATTCTGTCTCTGGTCACAGCAATGCCTCCTCCAACAGATTAGGTAAGGCCTCCTCCCCAGCCCCCCAGTAGTGCCAGTCCCCAGGACCCTTCACCTGACCCCTCTACCTCTGATAGACCACATGCCCACCTGTTCCTTGCCCCTAGCCTGGTGGGGGAGGCCCAGATGGAGGAGAGAGGGTGTGAGTAACAAGAGGAAGTGCTGGGGAGGAGGACAGCACGGAGATGGAGTTGGGAGAACAGATCTGGGCAATGAAGGAAGAGGAACCATTTAGAGATTTCTGTAGTAGTTTATCTCAGGCCAGGGGCATCTGAACTAGGGTGGCCACCTTGAGACTGGACCCAAGGGGATGGCTATGAGCTGTTTCTGAGCAAAGCACACGTGGAGCTAACTGGGTGCGGACAGCAGGAGCTGAGGGAGAGCCCAAGGAAAAGGAATGAAGGAAAAAAAGGAAGGTGAGATTGACAGCAAGTGAACAGGGGGCCTCTGAGGCCCCTTTCTGGGCAGCCCTTGCTTGGATTCCCCCACTCCATCTAAAGGCGCTGGAGTCGGAGCCCAGCAGTGCAGTCCTCGTTGGGGGGAGGAGAGACTGCAGGCCCAGGAAGGGAGCCAGGCGGGCAGCCTAGGGGAGAGAAGTGGGGAGCCAGCGTGCAAGGAGCATCAGCTCCAGGAGGCCCCAGGGTGATCCCTTTCCCTCCCTGAAGACAAAGCCTTTGTTCTTGGCCTGTCTCCCAGGGCCCCGCACAGACAGGCTGCCCCTCTCCTTCTGCTACCCTGGGCTGGAGGATCCTTTCTGCCTCCTCCCCTAGAATAAAGGCCTCCACACACACCAGGGGGTCCCACCTCCTCATCCATCCTCGGGTGTTCTCCCCTGACCGCCCCCCGCCCCCCACAGATTCCCACTGGCTCTCATGAGCTAGCTCCAGCCTGCCTCCCCCTGGCAGATGCCCAGACCACTTCAGCCCTCCCAGGTCTCACGGGGAGGGGAGCTGAGGCGACAGCTCTGCTGGGGTGAGACAGCAAGGCCACTTCCGGGTTGTTTGGCATGTGCTCGGGAGCGGGACTTCACACATTGTCCCCAAGGGGCAGCCCTGGATGCTCTGTAGCTTGGGCCACTGCCGACGTGGGTGACGGCGGGGCCAGCAGAGGCAGGCCTGGACCCGGGGACCGCGGGTTGGGGTTTGCTCAGGGGGAGCAAAGCATCAGGGGGTGCGGGGGGAGGAGCCCAGTACTTTGGCCTCACAGTGGTTTTGCTGGGACCGAGGCCCCTCTGGACCATGCAATCCTGAAGCCGCCCTCCTGTGCTGGCCTCGGGAGGTTTCTGCAGCTAGCAGTGGTTGCCACCTGTCCCCACTCCTGAGAAGGAATGCAGGCCGGGACAGAGGGGGACAGCATCCCAGCTCCAGCCCGTCACTGTCATATTTCAGGGGTGCTGCCAGTCCTTCCCACCCCTGCCTCAGTTTACCCACTTTATATTTACCCCCTCTATCTAAGAAGGACACAACCGGGGCCAGCCGTGTGCCCCAGTCCAGACCTCTGTCCCAACAGTGAGGTGAGTGGCGGAAGGGCCTTCTCGGCAGTGAGGGTGGGAGGAGGCGGGGTACTGTAAGAAATCCCTGCCTGGCCCCTAAGCAGTCGGGAGCAAGAGTGGACAGTCAAAATGGCCGGAAAACATAACACATACGAAAATTCCCTGGTTTGGCCCAATGATACATACCCCAACCCAATGCCAGACCCAAGATGCAGAAGGGATCATCCTATAGCCTGTGGGGGGAGTGACAGGAAATGAGCTGGCCGCTGACCCCTTGGATCCCAGCCCCTGTCACACACCTCCCCCCACCTCAGACAGTGAAGGTTCTGCCTCCCACAGCCCCCTGCTTCCCCGTGGAGCCCCCACCCCAGCAGCGGGAGCCACACCTTCTTCTGGCCATGAAGACAGAAGGACTGAGGTTGGGACCCCTCTGAGGGGCTTGCATGGTGGAGTAGGTCAGCCCCAGCCCCAGGGGGTGTGTGAGAGGCTCTGTGAAAGGCTCATAGCCCTAGGGGGCACTCCAAACACCCCTCAAATGACACCAGCAGCTTCCCCAGGTGGGGATAAGGTGACTCTCGGTTCTCAGGGCAGCCCTCATGCCTCTTTCCTATTCTAGATACCCCCTGTCCCTGTTGACAACCTGGCTTCCTCCTCTAGGACCTGCGATGACTCAGAAATAAGTCCAGCTCAAAGATGTTTCCTTTCTGGGGTGCCTGGCTGGCTCAGTCAGTGGAGAGCATGCGACTCTTGATCTTGGGGCCAGGAGTTCGAGCCCACGTTGGGCACAGAGCTTACTTAAAAAAAAAAAAAAAAAAAAAAAAGACATTTCCTTTCCATTTCACAGAGAAGCAAAACAAAACGAAAAGGAAAGTGTGTGGGAAGGGAGTATTTAAGATGTCCTCAGCCACAAAGGGCAGCCATCCTTCAGTGCTGGGGGTTGGGAGTCTGGGCAAGCATGCAGGGCCTCCTGAGAGCTGCTTCGGGAGGGCTGGCTCGGCAAGGAAGAGGCAGCCTCGCTGGGTCTTGGGCCGGGGTGCGAGCTGGCCCTAGGCAGCCCTGCCAAGAGCCCTCACTCAGGCCCAGCTTCCCCTTCCCTGACCTCCTAGGCCCACAGCCCCGGGCTCCCCATTTTGGTCCCTGGTTCTCGTTACCCAGGGCCCTGGAAGGAACTGTCTGCTGAGGTCGGGAGATTGACCCTGCCATAGTCTGTGGAGAGGCTATAGGCAAACACTGCCCTCCTGAGCTCGGGCACCCTTCCTGGCAGGGGGGTATGTGAACATACTGGTCACCAGGGGCCTCGGGTTAGTCGTGGCCCCTGTTTTCTCTCCTTGTCTGCTCTGTGTACATCCGGACACGCTCACAGTGCCCGCCTGCTCCCAGCTTCTTCTGAGGAAGGCTCCCCTGCTATAGTCCCAAGCAGAGGCCACCATGTTATCCCACCAGTGACCCCTCTTTACTGGGCACAGCCTCACTACTTCTCACAATGACCCTTGGGGTATTGTCCCTGCTTTACAGATGATGAATCTTAGGTCAGAGAGGTGAAATCACTTGCCAAAGCAAACTCAGCCAGCAAATGACAGAGCCAGGATTTGAGCCCAAATGTGTCTGACATCAAACTCCCTCTACTTCCCACACCGGTTGCTCCTAGAGGTTATGAGTATGTGTGGACAACAGGGGGACCCAAATGATCCATGGCTCTAGGCTCCTCATTGGGACCGACAGGCCCAAGGGTTCTACAGGTTCATCTGGAATGCTTGAGAGGTGGCCATCTTCCCATGGGGAGAGTGGGCAGTGGGCATAAACTGGGCAGGACCCAGAGGGCCTACTCCTGTTCCTGGGCCGCCTAGGAGCACTGAGGCAGGGGTGTAGAGCCCCGGGTGTTCAGTAGGCCTGAGACCATGACCTCTCTGGTCACTTCACCAGCCTGGCCCAGGCTGCATGAGCTAAGGAACTGGTGGCCTGTGGGCCCTGCAATGGGGTTCCTCAGCTGAGTCAAAGACCCTCATAGATCTAGACAGTACTGTATCCACAGGGGCTCCTCAGTACTCTGTGCCTGGGATCGGTTTTGGCTTGTGGAAATGCATTGCACTCCTTGCTTGTGCCTGGCTTTTGTTGAAATTAAATTACCCGTGTTTCGTCCAGCACAGGCAGTTAGAATTGCAGGGATCGGCCTGGGGGGACTCTTGCAGGTCATTTTGCTCGCTATTTCTCAACCCTTTTAAACTCTTGCCTCCCTTTGATAAATATAAGGACTCACACTCGCCTTTGGTTATGGTGACATTTCTAAGTGGAGACCATTCTGTGGTGTGGGAGGCTGAGCAGTAGCCCCCACATAATGCCCAGGACCGGCCAGTGTTATCTTATTTGGGGAAAGGGTCTTTGTAGATGTGACTAAGTTAAGTTAGAGGGGCGATAACCTGGATTTTCTGGGTGGACCCTACATGACATCAAATGTATCCTTAGAAGAGGGAGATGTAACACAGCCAGTGGGAAAGCCATGTGGCCATGGAGGCAGAGGTGGGAGTGATGTGGCCACAAGCCACGGAATGTGGCAGCCATCAGAAATCTGCAGAGGCAAGGAATGGATTCTCTCCTAGAGCCACTGGAGGGAGTGTGGCTCTGCCGAAATCCTTGATTTCAGCCCCGTATTACTGATTCCTGATGCCTGGCCTTCAGAACTCTGAGTAAATGAATGTCTGTCATTTTAGGCCCCCCAGTTCGTGCCAGTTTGTTAGGGCAGGAAACTCATACAATGATTTCAAACAAGTCAGAGCCATGGTGAACTAAATAAGCTGTTTGTAAACCTCCAGAGCCATCCTTGGAGGTTCTGACTGTCCCTCAGGCTGAGAGTTTGATGTTATCTAATGCACCCAATTTACAGAGAAGAAAACTGAGGTCCAGAGAAGGGTAAGGGCGACTCAACGTCACAAAAGTACTTATTGGCAGGAACAGGCCCAGAGCTGAAGAAACTCAACTCTCAGTCCTCCCGGGGCCCCAGGCTGCCTTCTTCCATCCTTTATCCCTCTATATGGGGAGGGAGAAGGGTCTAGAAAGGTCTGGTGAATCAGGAAAGTGAGATTGGGGCCAGGCTGAGAAAAGCCTGGAGTAGCACACCCCAGTGTTAGAAGCTTAACCAAGAGATAAGGGGCAGATGTTTTAATACTTTTCTTACTAAAAGAGTACCTTCCAGAATGGTGAGAGGCATCAAATCTGGTTTATAAGGCCTTAAGGACAAGGCTGCATTTGTAAATGGTATTCTTTATAACCTGTGATGGAGATCACAGTTCAGTACTGGTCGGTCAAGAGAGGCATCTGGTGAAACAGGGCAGAAGGGAAGGGCAGTGGGGTGGGCCCAGCGAACGGAGTGGAGGGCCAGCCCCAGAATCCTCAAACTGCTCAGCTGTGCTGAAGACTAGCCCTTGCCATGAGCAGATGTGGGCAAATGTAGCCAAACCTTAGCATGTACACACATTGTGTGCACATGTGTGCTCAGAAGTACACGTTGGACTCGGGCATGCACACACATAACTTATGTGCGTGCACACAGACGTGCACGCACACACACACGCGCGCGTGAGCAAGGGCTGGAGCCAAACCTGGGCAGCCAGGGAGAGCTATTCATAATTCGTCAGTCGCCCTTTGGGCTACACTTTAAGTCCAAAAGCCAAATGGAGCTGCTGGCATAACCACTCTTGAATGAGCTTCGATCCCCAGCGTGAGATGCAGTGCGGTGGGAATCACGCAGCTTCCTCTTGCATGGTCTGCTGCTGAGCCTGCCGAGGGCATCCCCCCTCCCCTCCTTTACATCACTCCGCTTGAGCCCCAGACCAGACACAGCAGGCCCAGATCCCCACCAACAGGCACAGGCTCAAGTGCTCCAGGGTTTAGGAAACAATTTTTTCTATTTTTTTTTTAAGATTTTATTTATTTATTTGAGAGAGAGAATGAGAAAGAGAGCACATGAGAGGGGGGAGGGTCTGAGAGAGAAGCAGACTCCCTGCTGAGCAGGGAGCCCGATGCGGGACTCGATCCAGGGACTCCAGGATCATGACCTGAGCCGAAGGCAGTCGCTTAACCAACTGAGCCACCCAGGCGCCCCTTTTCTAACTATTTTTAAGGGGAGGGAGAAATTTTCAGTGCAGAGGGGTGAGAGAGGGCCTGAGGTAGCAGCTGACCTGGGAAATGGAGCTGCCCAGTCCTGGGCCTCCTATCATGTAGCTTCAGCATCTGTCTCAGAAAGACCACTGTCTAGGGAGCAGGGGGCGTATACTCAAGGACACCAGCCAGACCACCTGGACCAGCATGGCACACAGCAGAAGGTGAGGACTTACCTGGACAACTGGCTACCAAGGCAGCATAGCCATCTGGGATACGGGGACCGGAGGGCAGCTTATTGGACACATAAGGAACCCCAGGAACCTTCTAGAACCCTGGGAGGAAGGACTAGCACTAGAGAAAGAATGATGGTTACAATGATTCTGTGTTGAGGTTTCGTTGTGCTGTTGCTATTTCCCAAGAACCTAAGTTGTCTGGAGGCAGGCTCTGCTGGTGGGCTGGTGGCCAGGGCTGGTGGTCAACAGCAGGGAAAGACGGGCAAGCTGTGTTGGCTTGGCACATCCACTCAGAGACAGACCAGGCTCTTTCCCAGGTATAGACCTGGGGCAAGCAGGCCAGGCCAGGGGGATGCTGGGCCTCTGGGACTAGTCTTACTCTCCTCCCTTAAAGCGTGTATACAGACAGCTCGGGGTCAGAGCATAGGGCTTGGCTCTGGCTCCCATTCTGGGGGGGTGATACCTCTACACAGTCCAGTCTCCATTCTGCTGGGTTGACCCTGACCCCTACATTGTCCAGGCAGACCTGGACACAGAGCATACTCAGTGAGCCCCCATCTTGGGAGAAGTGAGGAGATGCCCATCAGGGCCCCCCAAGTTCTACATGGAGACTTCACTAGACGCTCCCAAAGGTCCCTTCCCCTCCAGAGTCTGGGAGGTATTATTCTATGAGGCCCTCCTGGTGACAAATGATGGAAACCCAATTTGAGTCAATTGGGCACAAAGGGGATATTATTGAGTCACGAAACCAAATGTTGGGGAAGGCCGGGGAGCAGCCGGCCTCAGGGAGACTAGGTGTGAGAACCCTATACCACAAGGCCTCCCTCGCAGCCTCTCCTCCCTGCTGGCGGAGGCTGTCAGCCTCCTTTTCTCACACCCGCCTTCTCTATAGACTGGAACTTTGCACGTGGGCTCCAGCCTTCCCTCTGCCAAGAGCTCTCTGCAGGGAAGAAAACGGCCCCTTTCTTGGGTTCTAAGTGTTCAAATCCCAGGGAAAGATGCTGATTGGCCAGGCTTGGGTCATAGCTTGTCCTTGTGGGTAGGGACCGGAGTGGGGGTGAGGGGCTTCCACAATTGGCAGGTCCCGGGGAAGCAGGGAGAGGGGCTGGGCAGCAAAGCAATGGGGATCTTAGATCACCTAGAGCATGCCCTCCTCCTTTGAGCAGGCAGGAGTGGGGCGTGGGGGTAGTGCGGGAGGGGTATGGTGACATACAGGGGCTGTCCCTCCTCCTACTGCCCTGTCACAAATAGGCTGTCAGGTCCTCTCTTTGACATTTAAATCCCTTTACAGCTCCTGCCCCAAACCCTCCCTCCACTCAGGGAACTGCATGCAAAGTCGAGCAAAGTGGCTACAGGTGTGGTCTCTGGAGCTGGACTGTCTGGGTTCAAATCCCAGCCTTGCTACTTACTAGCTATGTGACCTTGGGCAAGTTTCTTGACTTCTCTGTGCCTCAGTTATTTTAAGGATGAAATAAGTTTAGCCATGTAAAGTCACCTGGAACAATGCCCTCAGGAAGATGTTAGCTGTTATCCCGGCTTCTGAGACTTGGTTTACGCCGACCGCCACCTAGTAGGATGCCCCTCCTGTTGTCCAAATCTGCATCATCCTTAAGCTCCTCTCACCACTGTGCCCTTATAGACAAGCCTCATTTCAGAATCCCTGTGGCATTCAGGGTTGGGCATCTTTGGGAATGACTCATCTTCCAGATTGGTCCAGGCTCCCTTATTTTGGTGTCTGCGGTCCCCGGGGCACCATGGCAGGTCTAGGCATATAGGGGTGTCAGGAAATGTGTGGGCACACCCCCCAGCCCTTACAGGACAGGCAGGCACTGGAGAGAAGGAGCTGATAGTCACCCTGGAGCCCAGCACTGACGAAGCCTTTAGAACGAAGCAAGCGTGGCCCCTTCTGCCGGCCGCCACCCCTCCGGGAGCCAGGAAGGGTCTGTACCTGTGACATCACATGTCACCCACAAAAATAACCAGCACATCTTAGCAGCCTGGGAGTGGCCTGCTTCGCGAGGTGACAAGTGAGGAGTGCGAGTCGGCGCCTGCTAGATGCATGATATCCCTCCTTTCTGACCCTGGAGCAGATCTCTGAGACTAGGAGAGACAGGGAGATAGCCATAGGCAGAGTCCAGATTTTCCAGATTTAATTCTGGAAACTAGGGCCTGTTCAGGTCCGTGTGTCTACCGTGGAGTCTTGCTCTGGCTCTGGGAATAGGTCTCTGCCCCTGCTCCTGCCTTCATTCCTCCCTCTCCTGAGTCCATCTGGGCTGAGCGAGTGCCCAGGGCTGTGGGTGGCATGACAGGGGGTTGAGGAAGATCAACACAGATTAGTCAAGGACTGTCAGACCCGATCACATCTCCATGGGGCCTGGCAGCAACATTATTTAGTCTTTGGGCCCCTTCAGACCAGACACCGTGGACTCCACTCCACTGTCTACCTTCGGGCCTCCCCAGGACTCTGATCACAGAAGGTACCTGGCTGCCCCGCCTCACTCTGAGTGAGCCCAGGATCACAGCGGTGCCCACCAGTCCCTCTGGGCTCAGAGAATTGCCTAGGGTGGGTGGGGGCATCCGCATGCCCTTCCCTCCGTGGGGTGATACAGAGTGACGACTAGCAGGCTGGGGTCACTCTTAGATCCAGGTCCCCCAATCTTCCTGTTCCCCGGCCAGCAGGAGGTTAGTAGGGACAGCAGCGGCCTGAAGGAACACCCCGAGCCGGCCCGCATGTCTGCGTGTGTGCAAAAGCCATGGCATGTGACCACGGTTTGGGAGCCTGCATTTGCTCGGAGGCACATGTGTGACCGAGCCTGTGGGTGAGTGCTCGGAGGCAAATGTAGAATCACCGGTGTAGTGCGTGGTAGGAGGGTTTCTATGTGTGTGCCCATGAGGATGAAGGCTGGGGGAGCTTCCTGGAGGCGGACACTGAGAAGAAGGCCCCTCGTACACTTACCTGAGCTAATCCCCTTTATCCTCCTATCATTCCTGGCAACGAGCAGGACCAGAGAATTCCAAACACCCAGTCTATTTAACTTGGGGCCTCATTACAGAATTATTTTTTTCCATCAGAAAATTTGCTGAAGCAAAATGGTGTTTGGCTTCAGCAAATATTAAGCCAGTTTGCTTTCCCAGAGCTCACACAGGAGGGAGGGCGGTGCAGAGCCCGGGGCCATGGGAAGCTGAGTGGGGATCCTTAATTGGCAGGGAGAACCCCCTGGTGGCTACCCAGTGAGCAGCCTCACGTCCAGGAGGGTCTCCCCGCTCTCTGCCTTGCCCTGAGCCTGGAGTGTTCTCCCCTCCCCCTGCGCACCTGATGCCCACCTGTTCCGCCTTCAGGGGTTAGTGCACCTGCCAGAAGCCCACCGACTCCCTTTCCCTCGTCCCGCCCCCCGCACCCACGTCTTGAGCTGAGTTGTCCTGATTCCTCTGAACGGTGCGTCTGTACCTCTCCCCCACCAAACCTGGGACTCTTTGCAACAAGGGTTTTGTTCGTTCTCTAAGCCCAACGTCTAAGGCGCAGGAGCGACTTTTTAAAAAGTTAATGCATATTGGCCACCTACTATGTGCCAGGCACTTTATAAGGAGTGCCTCTTTTATTCTGCAAACGACCTATGAGCTCAGTTCCATTTAGTTCCATTTAGCGTTCTCATTTTATAAGGGTGTTTGAGACTCATCCTGTCCAGGAAAGGAGGTGGGCATCGAAGCTTGTCTTTCTGACATCAGAGCCCAAGGTCTTCACTGCTACATTATGCCGCCTCCCACAGAGACGAAGCTCTGGCCTTGAGGTCCCGAGGCCCGAGGTCCATGCTGGCCGTGCCACCTAGCTCTCTGTGACCCGAGGCCTTGGCTTCTCCCTCCATAAAATGCAAAGGCAGGTGCTTCCAGCTGTAAAGGTCTATGCCGGTAGCAGGAAAGGCAATAACTGTGCCTTTGAGTCGACATCTTGTTTTCAAGATTATTCTCTGCTTTGTTGGTTTCATTATGGCCTTCTGCCCATGACCTCTGGAAACCTGGTGAAGCAAGGCGGGCACATTTTCTCCTGGCAGTTTGGAGCAGGAGACAGTGACCGAAGCTGGGGTCTCAGACACTGGGGTTCAGTTGCCGCTCTGCCCAGGCAGTCCTGTGTGGTCTGCACTCCCCAGCCCCCGGTCTGGTGTCTGAGGCCAACGGGAGCCAGCTGAGCTGGATCGGAGCTAGCCTCCGGGGACTGCGGGACAGGCGGCGCAGACTGCAGACAGCTCCCCCTTCTCCCGCCTCGGAGGGGCCTGTCATTCTGAGGGTCCCTAAAGCTCAGGCTGAATCCTGCACAGATCCTCCGCAACCCCTCCGGGAGAGCCAGAAACCCAAGTCCCCAGCTGGGCAGCAGGACCGGGGGAGGCAGTGCCCCGGGCACTGGCTGCCTGAGCGCCCAGCTGTGCCCACACCAGCCCTGGGCGCCGCCAGACAGAGCCTGCCTACACCCCCCCCCCGGGGGTCTGGACAAAGGAGCCCTGGGAGAAGGAAATCAATGGGCCCCATTGTGAATGCTTCCCACAGGGTGCGCATCTCTCTCCTCCCCCACCCTCCCTCTCCTGGCTCCCTCTCCCCTTCCCCTCCCTCATCTTCTCTTTTCCTTTCCTCTCTCTCCCACACAGCTGCCTCTAAGATCTCCAGTCAAGACTTCACAGCCTCGTAGCGGAGCAAGGCCACAGGGTCACAGCGTGCTGTTTGTCCTCAATTACAGAAAATTCTCACTGGAGACAATTAGCCCTACTCAGGATACCTGAGCCCCGATCTGCAGGGACCTTGACCTGCTCACCAGCCTCTAACCTCTGATTAAAGTCTCAAACATAGCTGGGAGTGTGTTGAGTTTTTAAGTCACTCAGTACACACACACACACACACACACACACGCACGAGCAAGCTCACACGCATTGTGCACACACATGCACACACCACACCCTGCCTGATTAGACCAGAGACTAAGTGGATGGTTGGCTGGATGTTCCAGAGATGGAAAGGTGGGTGCCACCATGGGCGGACTAAGGAGGCTGGCTTGGGCAAATGAAGGGATAATGGATGGCAGGCTGGGGGGTGAATGGGTGAACAGGTGGTGAAGAGAAAGATGAAAGCAAGTGCACTGAGGTGCTGATACACCTGCTGGGGGCTAGGCAGACAACATCCCCACGCAGTGTGCTGGCATGCCAACGTGCACACAGGAACGAAGAGAGCGCCTGAAAATTCGTTACCGGTCCACTTGGGCAGCTTCCATGATCCAGATGATCTCTGAACATCCTCATCAACAGGGCTGGAGGGGGACAAGTAATTCGGTAAAGAGAAAAAGGGCACAGGAGAGCGAGGACTGGCCGAGAACAGCAGTCCACCAAATTTTCTGTAAAGGGCCACATAGTAGATAGGCTTTGCAGGTGCGCCGTCTCTGTTTTAACCTCTCAGATCTGTGCTTCTAACACAGACATGGGCCCAAGATAACAGGAAGTAAACGGATGGGCTATGTGTCATTACCACTTCAGTCAGGGTGCTGATATTTGAATTTCATACAATTTTCACATGTCACAAAGTATTCTTCTTTTGCTTCTGTCTCAATCATTTAGAGACATAAAAACCATTCTTAGCTCGCAGGTTGTACCAGAACTGTGAGTGGGCTGGTTTAGGCCCCTGGGGCCATAGTTTGCTGCTCCCTGGGGTAGAGGGTGCCTGAGACAGATCAGATCCCAGGGTGGGGCAGGTGCATCAGGCCAACCTTCCCCGGCCTGCCCCACCTCTCTAATTCAGATTCACCGAGGGGTCTTCTGAGGATGATCTTCTCTTGTCACTTGCTTTTAGTGAGAGAAGACAGACCGGGAGTATGCAAGTACCCAGACCCCTCAGAAGTTCTGTGTCTCATTGTGAATTACTAACCCAGCATTTTTTATGATAATTTGACTTCTCATGTAGCTTGCCTACTGGGAGAGACTCCGTTCTGCCAAGGCAAACATCCGCTCCACCTGAGTAACATTTCTTATTATAAATCAATAAATTGGCATCAGGGTGTGCATATAAGTATCAGTCCCTGTGAGCTTGGTAAATGGGAGTCTGTCACAGATTGATGAATCTCCTTGTACCCAGCTTACCAAAGCAGATTTCTGCTTCGGCCCCCAGGCTGGTGGCCGGGTCCTTCGTACCTTCACAAGGTAAGGCCACCAGGCAGCCGGACAGGATGCTGGCGAGGAGCCTCTGTGCTGTGCTCCCCCGTCTGCCTTTCTGTTGTCTGGCTAGCTGGCTGAGTGGGTAGCTGGGTGTGGGAGGAGGGGTGGATGGATGGTGGTGAAGTGTGGGGGGAGATGGATGGGTGGTTGAGCGAAGAGGTAAACGATGGATGGGACACTGGGGCGGTGGGAGGATGGGTGGCTGGGTGGATGCGACCCAGATTTGTGCCCACCAGAACGAGCGGCCCTGGTGGGCACAGGGCGTGACAAGGCAACCGTATATGCCGCAAGAAGTAAAGGGAGAGCCGAGAACTAACCTGTGTGGAGCACCTACCACCTGTAGCACCGAGCATAGGGCTGGTTCCCTCTCCCCTTGCCTCCTCTGCCTCTTCTCCCAGTTCTCATGACCTGGAATGCATGACCCTGACCTTTGTGGGCCTTCCTCAGGCCTTCCTGTTTCAGTTACTAAATAAGAGAAAAGTCCCTCCTGTGCAGGCGCTTTCTGGAGCTGGGGTCTCCTCCCACACCCTCTCATCAGCTCCAGCCCTGGTTTATTTGCAGTAGATACAAATGTTTTTTTCTCAAACTTTACTTGCCGGGGCAGAGTCCATCTCAAGAGAGATTAGGCAACAATGTAGGCTTCCGAAATGGGTCCCCAGCACACTCACTGGGCTTCTCTACCGTTCACAGCAGCCCCGCATCCATTTCTACTTTTGGCCTATTATAGGTCAGAGTCAGACCCGCCCCTCCCATTCTGAGATCCAAAGAGCCTTTCCTGCAGGAAGCCCTCCCTGATTGCTCCCAAGTGAGCCCAATCTCCTACAGGGTGTTTCAGCTCTGCACCTAAACTTCATTTCACACAGAGAGATGGAACAGGCTGTGGTTTCTGTGTGTGTGTGTGTGTGTGCATCGGGAGGCAAGCTCTCAGGCTTCCCCACCTCCTCTCCCCTTGGAGCGGAGCTGGGATGAGCCCCATAGGTGCTGAGCACCAACCGGCACAGGCTAATTGCTCCATCTTAAATAAGGAGCCGTTTAATTTTCCCAGCGAAGCTTCCCTCAGTGGACGTGCTAAGGGAGCACGGCAGGCCCACAGAGGAGGGTACCGCCAGAAAATAAACACTGAGCCTGGCTATTATTACTTTCTGTTGTTGTTAATTTGTCCCCTGCTTGGCTTCTGATAGGCTCCAAGATGACTAAATCAACCCAGAAACTGACTCCCCGCTCCCCAAGACTTGATCTTCAGCAAGGGAGAGCTCAGGCTATGGCATAAATTAGCAGAAGCTGGAGTGTAAAAATATGATTCTGTGAACAAACAAAAGCATCCAGTCATGAGACCAGCAGCGGCTGAGCTGTTCCCACTGCCGTCAGCTCTGTTTCCAAGCAATTAAAAAGCAGAGGGGAAGAGACAGCACGCCCTGAGCGGGGGGCCAGCAGAGAGGCGGGCAGCAGGCCCAGCCCCCCCCGGCGGCCCTGCTACAGCCCTTGAGACACCCCCCTCCCCGAGCTGGTGCCCAGCTGACCCCGCGGGCCTGAGTCATGGTCTGTCTCACCCCAGGCTGCCAGGGGACCTCCTGGGGTGGTTTTTGTCTCTTAGCCTCAGTTACTTCATCTCTAAAGTGAACATCATAGCTCCTGGTAGCTTTCTCACAAATCTGTCACAAGGATCAGACAAAATACAAGGTGAGAAAAGGTCTAAGGAAAGGTAGAGGTATCCCCAAAGGGCTGCCGGGAGGGCACGTCTGGCCCAAGATCTCTCTTCTCGTCACGATCTCCACTCACGCCCATTCTACAGATGTCAAAAGTGAGGCTCAACGGGGTTGGGTCTGGCCCACAGTCACTTTCCAGAAATCAAGCTATGTCTGCCAGACATAAGCCTAAGGCATCAATTCTCTGGCGTCTCGAAGAAAGATTCTGGCCGCTTCAGATCCCGAGAAGGCCCATTATGAACAAGGGCACTGGGGACCCTGGGACCCTGGGATGGCAAGACATGGTCCCTGCCCCCAAAGGGCTCCCAGACCCATAGGCAACCTTCATGATAGGATGTTACATGGTGGCAAGTGCTATGGAGAAAAATAAAGCAGGACAGTTGCGGGGTAGGGGGTGGTATGGTTTTAAATCAGGTGGTCTCATTTAATCCTTAAAAGACTCCTCATTTGGCAGTTGAAGAAACTGAGACTCTGAAAGGTTAAATCACTTGCCCAAGGTCAGACAGTGAGGAAGGGAGGAGATAGGATCTGAACCAGAATGTTCTGATGGGGGTGCTCTGTTCCAAACTACCTGGCAACCATGACTCCAAATGACCCCACAACACACAGAAAGCCATCTGGACAGAGGTTCCAGCAAGGAAACGAAGCGATTGAAGGGTTCTGTTCATTCTGTGCAATCAGGAAGCCTTCATGTAGGAGGTGGCAGCAGCTTCTGTGTCTGGCTGACAGGGGCGAGGTCCCTATGGCCCCCATCAGAAGCTGCACTGGGCCTGGTAGAGGAGGCCTCTATTTCCCTTCTGGCCAACCTTCCCTCTGCCTGGAGGACTGCCACATTCTGTCAGCCAGCCCCTGCCTTCTGGAGCCGACTTGGCTTGGGAGGCGAGCAGAGACGAGAGGTCCCTTCCTGTGCCAGTCTACACCAGGCCCACAGCCAGCTTCAGGCTGTGACTCCTCCCAGTTGCCTGCACACAGCCGAGGAACCTCCAGCCCTGAGCTCTGGGCATCAGCCTGTTGGCCCAGCTGAAAGGCTGCCAGGGGGAAGTTTGGCCGAAAAAAAATGTAGAGCGAGAGAATTGATTTTTTTTTTTCAGCTGCAGAGTCGTTAACACAAACTAGAAGATCCATCTCTTCCTTCATAGGAGACAATCAAAAATCCAGTACAAGTTTATGGAAGGAATGTGCCTTTCTTACACGGGATATTTTCCCCCAGACACTTGGCAGGTGAAACCACTCCATTCCAGAGATAAGTAATCAGGTGGAAGAGGGAGGGCGGGGGGACGGGAGAGAGAACCCCGGGTTTTATGAGTCAGAAGCCCTAGTCAGAATCTTAAAAAAAAAAAAAAAAAATTAAAAAAGGGCGCCTGGGTGGCTCAGTTGGTTAAGCGACTGCCTTCGGCTCAGGTCATGATCCTGGAGTCCCTGGATCGAGTCCCACATCGGGCTCCCTGCTCAGCAGGGAGTCTGCTTCTCCCTCTGACCCTCCTCCCTCTCCTGCTCTCTGTCTCTCATTCTCTCTCTCTCAAATAAATAAATAAAAAATCTTAAAAAAAAGAAGCCCTAGTTAGGAAGGGGAGGCTCTCCCTTCATTTTGCGCTCTGCTGAAGGCCCAGCACCATCTGAGATGAGCCCAGGAACCCACAGTCCAGGGCAGAGGCTGGGACGCCAGCACTCTGGGCAGTGCCTCCGGGCCAGACCCTGTGTGGAAGCCGAGGACAGGCAGATGAGACCCTCCCTCGGCCAGCAGGACGGGAGGACCTTTAGGCAATTCCTGCTGACCATAGTGAAGTGAATTAGGAGTATGGAGATGTCTTTTCTTCCCTCCTGCTGTCTCTTCTCTCTCCACGCACTCAGGGCACCTGGCTAGGCACCTGCCAGGAGCTGCCCAATAAAGCTTGCCCTCAGGTTGCTGAGCAGGGCCTTGTGTGTTGCCCATAACCAAATGCACATAATCCCCTGCAGCAGAAGCCCGTTCTGGCTCCGCCGCCCTTCGGGGCCAGGTGGGGGGGGACAGTTGTTTGCAAACTCAGCACCCACCTCGAACACCTGCCGCCAGTCTTTCCACTTTGTTTCTGATGCCACCGGGGCCCATAGGGCTTGTGATCCAGGAGGGCGGAGGGGTGAACACCCTGCCAGGACAGCTCCCCACCAAGGGGGGTTGGGAGCCAATGGATAACTGTTCCAGCCTTCCATCTTACAGGCAAATGGTTCCAGAGGACCTGGGAAAATAGAGCCCCCCCACCCCCCCCATCTTGGCTTCTCTGCTAATGCTCCTTTATTCCCCTCTCTCACCCACCCCACTCCCTCCCTCCTGCTTCTAGACGTATCCCAAATCCACCACTATCACCTGAGTCCGTCTCTAGTTTTGCTTTCAAGGGAACCCAAACTAAGAAAGCCTCCCCAACTCCCACTTGGCCACAGAGAGGGGGCTTGGGGCATGATGGACCTAGGGTGGGGCTCAGCTGCACCAGCACCACCAGGGGACCTCGGACAAGCACGTCCCCTCTGAGAGCCGTGCTCTCCCAGCTGCAGAACGAGGGGAAGGCCACCGCGCTGAAG
Organism: Mirounga leonina; assembly: GCF_011800145.1. NCBI lineage: Eukaryota > Metazoa > Chordata > Mammalia > Carnivora > Phocidae > Mirounga > Mirounga leonina. The sequence goes on along the minus strand of NW_023270839.1, from coordinate 47,254,160 downwards.
CACTGAGAGCTAAATGAGGGCATGTGTGGAAGCAGAAGCACGATCCAGGCTGAAAACGTGAACCACTGTTTGTATGAATCTTGTCTCCCTAAACAGACTGCCGATTCCTTGAAGGCGAGGGCCTTCTTTCTTTTTTCCTGTCTCCGCCCAGCCCCAGCATGGAGCTCCCATTGAAAATTCCCTGGGCAGCGTGGGGCTGAGCCCGGAGCCCTGGGCTCCTCTCAGGCCAGAACACCGAGGGGCTGGATGACGGACGCTGACTCTGAGCAGGCCCTGGACGGCCTGGGGCCAGCCTGACCCCCTGTCTGGTGCCGGCATGAGGACAAGTGGCCTTCCCCAGCTAGGAGTGGAGGGTAGGCAGACAGGAACACCCGAGAAGGGGCGCCAGCAGAGGGCAGCCAACCCCAGCCTCCTGAAAAATCCGGGATGACACTGTTGGGGGCTTTCATCAGCCCTGAGCTCTCTTTGAGTAAAGGGAAAAAAATTGGCTTCCACTCTGAGCCCAACCGCATCCGACATCTGGCAGCTCAAAGTGAAGTGACTCATGCAATCCTTAGATACAAGGAAGTTGGGGGAGGAGAGGGAGAAGGAGGAGAAGAAAATCCGTGCAGAGGGAGGGAGGGCAGGCGGGCAGGAGAAGCCACCCCAGATAAAAGAACAAATAGCCAAAGTGGAACAAAAGGCTGGTCCGAGGCCCAGGTGGCCGATGATGGGTGGCCCAGCCTCTATGCTGCTCACCCAGCTTCGGGCGTGGTGTCAGGACCTCCGGCACCAGGCACTGCTGATCCCCCCCCCCCCAAAAAAAAGACACAAATTCTGACCAGCCCAGGCAGGAAATAAAGTGATGCTACAGAGAGTAAGCAGCCTGTCACTGAAGGCATGCAAGAGAAGCTGGATGAGCCCCGGAGGGAGTGTGTCAGAGGCTCATCTGACTCTGAGATGATCCACTGAGGGCTTGGCGGGGGGGGGGGGGGGGGGGGCGGGGGGGGGGGGGGGGGGAACAAAGACATGGAGATGAAGAGGCACCTAATCTCATATCTAAAGCCTGGTCATCTGACTCCAGGGGCCGAAGCCGTCTTTCTGTCCATACAGGTGACAAGGGCAGGCAGGATAGGGGCGGAGGGGCCCTACTGTGGTTTCCCCTATAGACCAGGCTTGGTGGCCTTCTCCTCTCCAGCCTGATTGCTCTGGATCGGGCTCATCCCTTGGGGAGGTCGAAGCATGGCAGGGGGAAGAACAGCGTGCCTGTGGAAGGATGGAGGGAGAAACCCCGCTTTCACCTAATCCCGTTAACTTCATCAGAACAGACAGGCCAAGAGCCGCTCAGGGAAGCGAGAGGTCAGCAGGTGCAGCCGACCTTGAGAGAATTCTTGGACAAAGTAGAGCCCGGAGCTGGTTCCTCCCAGAGGCTTGGAAACAGCAGACAAATTTTCTTGCCTGCCACTCCCCTGGGAGGGCCACACACCAGCAGAGGGAGGTGGGGAGGCCAGGAGCTGCCCTCCCCCCCTGGACCTCTCATCTCCCACTTGTACAGGGCAGACTGGGCCACCTGCTCTGTGAAGGCCCTTCTAGCCCAACTATTCCCAGACTCCTAGGCTCATGGGCCAAAGTCAGTCCAAGGCAGAGGTCGCCTTTCAGCCAATTTAGCAGCTTAAGAGCCAGCATTTCCCCTTTGCCTCAGCCAGCCCAGCTCAGTGAGATACTGGGCTGTATGTCCTCAGCACTCCTCCTCCACCAGTCAGGCGTTCTCTTCCCTCTCAGGGAAGGCCCTGCCCATAGTCCTCACTTCCCGGCCTTCACTCGTGCTATTCCTTTTCCTGAGCATGCCCTTGCTCTTCATTTCTGAGCAAACCACAAGGTCCTCCCCATACTCATCCTTCACTCAGCCTTCTGCAGAAGCGGAAGCTGTGCTCATAATCCGGCCCTGCTCTGCCCTATTTGCCTCTCAGAAGGGCCCAGTGTGGGCCTTCGGAGAGTGAGTTCAGCAGTGAGACCCTGGGTTTATGTGCAAGCTTCCCACCCGTAGTTGGATGATCATGGGCAAGTTGAGGAAGCTCCCTACACCTCAGTGTCCCCATCTGTAAAATGGGAATATGATAGTATCTATTCCCTAGCGTTCTTATGAACAGTAAAAGAGTAATCTATGTAAAGTGCTAACTATTGCACCCCGCATATCATAGGGGTTCCATTTTACTCAGGTTTAATGTTCAAATGGTCCTGTTGTGAGGACCTAGGCCCCTCTCTCCACTTGCCCCCAGGCTCCTCAAGGGCGGGGCTTTGGAGGCACGAGAAGGTACAGAATGTGTATTGAGGGCCACATCATGAATATACATTCACTTGTTTCATGAATCTCTTGAGCCCATGGATTCCCAGGGACAGCCTGGAGGGAAGGGACCAGGACAGGTAAGTGTTGATGGTATGGCATGTGGAGCTTGGGGCATCCCGGAGAGGTTCCTGGGTAGTTGGGTGCCTTGTAAGCCCAGGTGTAGGGGCTACAGCTGAGGGTGGAACCGCTTTGGCTATATTGGGACTCATTCAGTGCCAAGGAGATTTGAAGGGAATGACGTCAAGGGGTAGGCAGGCCCTGTCTTTCTCTTCAGGGTCCAAAGCCCCTAGGTCCCTTGGCTGGGTCGGGCCCCAGACCACTGCATCTGCCCTGCTGTGGACATGGACCGGAGAAGAAGTTGGGGGTGCTCTAGGGAGGGGGCCTGGCCTGGGGTGGGGGGTCTGGGAACCATGCTACAGGGGAAACTTTTACTTAGAGAAGCTCTGAGGACAGGTATTCTGGCTTTGGTCTGTTTCCTTCCTCAGACCACCGCCCCCCCTCCGGGGACCAGAAAGGGGCCTGCAGGGGTGGCTGCTCAGGAGGCCTCTGTTGAATGAATGAGTGAGTGAATGAATGAATGAGTGAGTGAATGGGAGCCAGAGTTGGGTTACCAGGCAGAACTTGCCCAAGGGACCCTTCCCCAAATTCCCAGAAAAACCCATATTCTCAGAATCCTCCCACCCCCCGAGTCCCTGCCCCACTGCAGCCAGTCTCTGCCCCCAACCCCGCCCAGCTCCCACCCCTGCGAGCAGCCCCAAGCATCCCCTAGCAGGCTTGCCTACCAGCCCTGGGAGGAAGCCGACTTGCCGGCTCTCTGTTGTCATTAGCTGTCAGGTGTCAGGTAATGGCTCCCATGGAGAGCCAGCTGCCTTCCCTGGAGAGCTTGCAAATGCAGCCCGGGAGGGGCGGGCGGACCCCTGCTGGCTCTGCTGCCCCTGCCCAAGGCGGGCGGGTCCCTTCCATGTTCCGAGGTCTCCCGCAGGACGGGCTGCCAGAGGCTCTGTCCATTCCTGGTCCCTCCCAGCCATACCCCTTCCTGGCCCAGGCCACTCCTGGGCGAGGAGGAAGGCAGGTGGGGACACTGAGGCTCAGACCAGGCACATGCCTTCTGCCAGATCAAATATCCAGCTGCCTGACGTCTGTCTCACATACTATGTGGGTGAGGTATGGTTGGCCAGGCAGAAGGCATGAGTGTGTCTAGCTAAGGATCCGAGTGGCACCAACAGACCCTGTATGTCACAGCGTTGGCCCCTAAAGGTCAAGGGGCCGGAGGTGGGAGGAGAAGAGGGAGCCCCTCCCTCCTATAGTTAGGAGGTCTTACCACCCAGGAAGAGCTTGAGGGTAGCTACTCACTCTCCAAAACTAGTTGTGTCAAAGGGTCTAACTGCTTCCATCCAGGTGACTAACCCCCCCCACCCCATTTGCCAGAGACTGTCCCGGTTTTAGCACCAAAAATCCCACGTACCAGGAAACCCGTGGGTCTCAGACAAACCAGGAGAGTTGGTCTTCCCACTTCCAACTTGCCCTGCCTTCAAGCCCCCAAGTGAGTACGGCCTGGGCTCCGACCTCCAGGGCTCCTACGCCGCCTGTGCAGGGCTGGGGGCTCCCTGGGAACCCCCCACCGCCACCCCAGGCCTGCCACCACAGGAAGCTGCCTCCATCTCTGGGCCCTGCTCCGGTAGAGGGCTCTCACGGGCCAAGCGGAGCCTGCCGCGCTATCTGGTCAGGACCCTCTGTTACGAGACACTGACAAATCTCAGGCAGCCCTCATGCCGCCGAGGGGGGCAGGCCCAAGGCCTGAGGTGTAACCGCCTTGCCCTGGCCTTCTGGGGTGACTGGCCAGAGCGCCCCACCAAGCTCCTGCTGCCCCGTGGCCCCCCCTGGGCTGGCTCTGTGCGCGGTCCAGCGGGGGGCCAGCATCTCTAACGGGGTCACCCCCACCTCCACCATCACCCTTCTACCCGCAAGAGCGTTCCAGCTGCAATTAAAGAATTTCAAGTTGCAATTAAAAATTAATTGGAAACCGTGGGTTGTTTATGTCTCTCTGACCTCTGTCACCCAGGGGCTGGAGGGGCGGCGGCGTGGAGGAGGGAAGGCAACTGAGGGGAGGAGGACTTTTCAGAACAGTGAGCCATGGGAGGAGGGCTCTGAGCTGGCCAAAGTTGCACTGGAGAGCCCGGGGCAGGGTGGGGTCTGTGGGTGGAAGACAAGTCTGCAAAGGCACTGGTGACAGAGCCAGGCCCGGAGGTCAAGGTCAGGGTGGCCCGGGTCATGGTTGCTTTCTCAGATCCCCGGCTGCCCTGCTCCAGAGGCACTGAGAGCCAGCGGGGTGGGCAAAGAATTGGGACCAGGTCCGTCAACTTTCTGAGAGCCCACAGAGAGGCCCTGGGTACAGGGCGCGAAGTATGGAAACTATCCAGTATCCAGAATGGCCCAGAAGATCTCCGGCCTCAGGTCCCACCGGCCAGGCCCAAGGGCGAGATTCTCCCCGATGCTCAGAGGCAAAGAGATTGTGAGCTCACACTCCTCAGTCTCCCTCCAGGACCCGGTGTGACCTTGACATCTGTACTTTCAGGTGAGGGCCTTCTTCCTGCTCAGTTCCCTGCAGTCACAGAGGTCAAAGTCCCCTCAGCACTAAGTGTTAATTAGCATCTGCCTTTGGGGGGCCTCTCTCCCCTTTGTATCTCTCCTTCTCGAGGCTTGCTGCCTCATTTGGCCTTTCCAGCTCCCGGGTTCCCTCTTCCTCCAAGAAACTGCCTCTAATTCCTAGAGGCCACCACCTCCTCTGAGATCCAGAGCACCTCCGGGCGATGGCCCTCCGTGGATCCAGATTTTCTCTTGTCTGCATTGGTAATAAACCATGCCGTGTAAGTCTAATTTCCCCTAGGACTTGGCAAGGGTGGGTCCTAGGTTCTCTTCTACTCAATGATGCAGAAATTTGATCTACCAGCACTAGAAGCAAAAAGGCTGTCAATAATGCAAATTCTAGATGCCAGATCATGGGTTTGCACCCCAAGGCCCCAGAAACAGCGAACCACAGTAAAGTCTGAGGTGGTGGACCAAGGAGATGGTTGAACTCCTTACTTAGAGAATATCTGTGATTACTTCTTCCCCGCAGAAGTTGTGTGCAAAATAGTGCAAAACCACACAGAATGCCCGTGCCTACTTGCAGGTGTGTGTGCCTATAGAACGGAGTGCCATTTTTGTCACATTCTCAAAGGGGCCTGTGTGTTAGTTAGGATTTGCTTTCAGCCACTGGTAACAGAAACAATGACTTAACCAAATTAGACATTTATTCTCTCTCAAAAAAGAAGATTGGATTTAAGCAGATCAAGTTGGTGTGGCAGCTTCATGATTACCAGGAATCTGGGTTCCTTCTATATTTTGACCCACCATCCATAGCATATAGCATTGATCCTCAAGGGCCCAAAATGGCTGCTTGCACTCCAACACACATCCATATTCCAGGCAAGAAGCAGAAATCAGGGAAACAGAGTAAAAGTGCTATGTGTCATCTGTCTGCCTTCCTCTTAAGGAATATTCTTGAAAGTCCACCCTACAATTTCTGTTTATATATCACTGGTGACCTCTAGCTGCAAGAGAGGCTGGGAAGTCTTTTAACTGGGTATCTTGCTACCTGGAATAAAACTGAGGTTGTAGTACTGAGAAAAAAACGGGGAGAATGGCTACAGGAATGTAAGAAGTGAGCCATGTCACAGCCGGCAACTGCAACAAGCCAAATAAGCCCCCAAACCTTGAGTTTGGCTGATCTGGGTCAAGATGTTATCTCTTCCAGGAAGGACAGGGGCTCCCCACAGTCCCAGGCCCATCCCTGAGCCACCACCTCCCTGCCCACCGAGGGTAGGAAGCCAAAGGTCGCTTGAGCGGGCGCCTGCCGAGCTGCCTCTTAGCTGGAGTTTATGGCTATGCTGGAGGGAGTTGGGGGGAGGAGGAGTGGTCAGGTGAGGCCTGGGCCCGAGATGGGGAGACAGATTGGGGACTTCATTATTTCATTCTTCCATTGCTGTTTCATCGCGCGTCTAAATTGCCGGCCTCCAAATAACTCTTCTAGGAGGTGGTGGGCACCCTGACCATCCCCCTTCCCCAGCTCTTTTCTAATGAAACACCTTTGCCTGCCTCTAGCTCCTACCAGGAGAGGAACAGGATGCTGCCCAGAGCCTACAATCCACCCTGCTGTTTTAATTAGGAAAGAGGCATCTTCTGAGGATGTCCACAGCGAGGCTGGTAATTAGAAGCAAACTAACTGCCTGCTCTTTCAAAACTGATTTGGATACCTTGGAAGGGGCTGCCTTGGCCAATGCTGTTTGGAGCCTTATTAACAAACTTGTTTTGAGCACTTGGGATGTATCAGGCAGGGGCTAGGTGATGGGGAGGATAGACACCCCCCACCGGGCACACACAAGTAATTATCGATGTGATAGGGGTTGTGAAAAAGAACACAGGATGGAAGGAAGCCAGCCATTAACTTGATGAGTTGACCAGTGAGAGAGATGGAGGAGAAGGACCCCTTAGCCCCTCTCCTGGGGGTCTAGGCCAGAGAGAGACAGGGCTCAGCCTCACAGGACAGTACATCCAGCTAATGTTTACTGAGCACCTGCCGTGTGTTAGATGCCTAGGTGCACAAAGCAAAGTCCTACTCTTATGGAGCTTATGATCTAGCTGGCAGAGATAGACAGTTAATGATGAAGCAATTAAGTACCGGTGCTATGGAAAATAAAGTAGGCTAAGCAAATAGAGAGCCATGGGGGATAGGGAGGTGGCTAATTTCTCCTGGCTGGTGAGGAAAGGTACCATTCAAGATGAGACAGCAAAGAGTCATGGAGTGAGCTTTCAGCATTGTCCAGGTCCAACGGCTCTAAAAAGCAGAAGGAACAGCAAGTCCAAAGGCACAGAGGTGGGGGTGTGCCCAGCGTTTATCGAGAAGTAGCAAGGAGGCTGGTTTGACTGGGACAGAATGAAGGAAGAGGAAAGGGCCAGGAGGGGCAGTCAGGTTGGTAAGGGGAGAGAGGTCTTCGAGGGCCATAGAGGCCACAGTGAGGTCTCAGAGTGCTGAGCAGGCTGGTGCAGGCAGTGGTAGAAGCAGGGGGAGCAGCTAGGAGAATATTACAATTATCACAGGAGGTAGGGAACGTTTTGGTCACAACTGTCAGGTACATTTGATTTAAAAAACAAAAACAGGGACGCCTGGGTGGCTCAGTCAGTGAAGCGTCTGCCTTCAGCTCAGGTCATGATCCCGGGGTCCTGGGATCGAGTCCCATGCTGGGCTCCCTGCTCAGCAGAGGAATCTGCTTCTCCTTCCCCCTCTGCCCCTCCACCCCCACTCGTGCTCTTTCTCTCTCTTTCTCTCTCAAATAAATAAATAAATAAAATCTTATTAAAAAAAACAAAAACAAAAACTTAGAAACGTTTTCCATGCTTAGGCATGGAAAAAGGAATTTACCAGCTCACATTAAGGAATAAGTTCCAGGGATAGCTGAATCGGGGGCTCACCTGAGGTCATCAGGAGTCCATATGCTTTTCTCTGCCGTCTCCCTTGCGGTGGCCAGTCGTCCTCAGCAGTCCCCAGTTTACATTCCATCAGCTTAGCAATTGTAGTGGAGGACCCCTCTATGTCAATGAATGTTCCAGCGAACGTCCCAGAGCAGAATTTCACTGGCCTGGGATGGATCACATGACCACCACGGTGACTCCGATTGGCTAGGCCTGGGTGATGTACCCATTCTTAGAACCATGGGGATGAGGTCAACCCCACCCAGACCTCATATACTGAAAGAAGGGAAGTTTTGGAAAAGGAGAAGATGGTGTGGTTTCCAGAAGAAGGGGGAGCTGATGCAAGGAGAGCAAAATCAAGAAGTGTACTTTGCATGGCAGACACAGACCATCGCCAGGCTGGGCACACAGCTGCTATTTGATGACAGAAACAGAGGGAGAGAGGAAGAGAGGGAGGCCTAAGAGGACTTGTTCCAAGGGGAGATTAAGGGGGAAAAAGAGCAGGATGGAGGGCTTCCTGGAAGAGGTGGGGCTGGTTCAGAGGCAGAAGAGGGAAGGTGCCCTCGGGCAGGAAAGGGGCACACTGAACCATTGCACAGGGCAGGCACAGAGCCTGGCGGGTTCGCTGCAGCAGGGACACCGAGTTTGTGGCGAGGCTGAGCGTGCACGTGCCTACCCTGTGTCCTTGCGATACATCCCGCCAACGGCCTCCCTGGCCACCTTTCTATTTGTGAGGCATTCATCAGTCCCCATGTTAGACACGGCTGTGGTTCCAAATGGATTATTGCAAATGATTTAATCACCCACATTAGCACTCTCTGGCTCCCACGTGGGGGCCCCGGAGCTTCTCCTCACATGTCAGCCTGGCACCAGCTTTTCCGAAGGGGCTGCTGCCCAAATCGGTACAATTTACGCGGGCTGCTAGCGCATGAAGTGGTCTCCAAAGTACCGTGCCTGCCCCCGTGGGAGCACAGAAGAAGCCATCGGCATGTGGGAAGAAAGCATTAGAGCTTCTCCTGACATTTGGTTTTCTAACCTACCCTTTTAAAATTACTGTTTTGTATATGTTTATAATATACAGAGTGTATTAGCACAGAAGCATATACATATAATTTACAAATGAATTAATATCGCTATATATTAGAGGGGTCCTTAGAGTTTTTACTGATAGAAGTGAGCTGTCAGTGGCGCCTGGGTGGCTCAGTCGTTAAGCGTCTGCCTTCGGCTCAGGTCATGGTCCCAGGGTCCTGGGATCGAGCCCCGCATCGGGCTCCCTGCTCAGTGGGGAGCCTGCTTCTCCCTCTCCCACTCCCCTGCTTGTGTTCCCTCTCTCACTGTGTCCGTCTCTGTCAAATAAATAAATAAATCTTTAAAAAAAAAAGAAGTGAGCTGTCAAAAATGTTAAGGGTTGGGGCGCCTGGGTGGTTCAGTCAGTTAAGCATCTGCTTTCGGCTCAGGTCATGATCTTGGGGTCCTGGGATGGAGCCCCGTGTGTCTCGGGCTCCGTGCTCAGCGGGGAGTCTGCTTCTCCCTCTCCCTCTGCCCCTCCCTCCAGCTCATGCACACGCACTCTCTCTCTTTCTCAAATAAATAAATAAAATCTTTAAAAAAAAATGTCTAGGGTCTACTAGTGTGGATAGTAATAGCTGACAATAATGTGGAACTTACCATGTTCTCATTTATTCCTGGCAACAGCCCACTTTATAGATAAAGAAGCCAGAGCATGGGGAGGTTAAGTAACTTGCTGAAGGCCACTCAGCCTGGAAGATACAGCACCAGCCAGGGTTGCTCCCCAGTGGTCTGGATTGGAATCCACGATGCCTCCCTGATAAGACTGGGGTCCTAGGACAGGAAGTGGGAGGATCCAAGGTTCTTGAGTTTATCCTTTGTTTCTGGCAGGACGGCTCCTCTCTAATCAGAGATCAGTGGCCAGGGTCCCAAAGGAGCACCCCAGCTCCAGCCCATTCCTGCCTCTCACAGCATTGCCTTGCCAACCCATCTGTCTCATCCTTACTGCCCCATTGCCATTCAGTGCATTTGTCTCCTTTTCCCCTCTTGCAAAATGGAGAACAGATGATCAGTTTTGTTGGACAGGGCAGGGAAGGCTGGCTGGTGATTGGAATTTTGTCGTCTTTGAAGACATCCAAATGGAGGAGAGGGGAGGAAAGAGGAAGCCAAAATTCCCTGAAGCGTTGTGATGGAGGGGCTGAGAAGTGGGCCAGGGGCTGTAGGGAGAGAGAGGGCAACAGGTGGGATAGAGCAGACAGGAGGGAGCTCAGCAAGCTGCCATCTAGAAGACTGGGGTCCTTACCTCAAAGCTGGGACTGAAGGTCCAGGACTGCAGGGCTGATCTGTCCCCCAGAGAACCCAGGCAGCAGCCAAGCAGAGTACCAGAGACCTCTGAGAAAAGTCACGGGTTGTCAAAGGGGTGGGACTCCTATCCGCAAACCTTTTCTACCCCAAGCCATCCTGCCTCTAGCTAAATTCCCCGGGACCCAAGGGCTACTCTTGGCCATGAAGGAGCAGAGAGGCCAGTCCCTTTGACTCTCTGAGCCTCCTCTGAATCAGGAGGGCAGTGTTGGGGCCAGCTGTAAAGCGGCGAGCCCCAGAGCCTGCAGAACCCCAAGGACACGCAGGTGCAGGTGTGTGCGTAGCAGAGGCTAATGTTTCCTGACACACACTGCGTGTCCGCCTCAAGCTCGCCGCTTGTCATCTCATTCAGCCTTCCCAGCCCACGAGGCACAAGGCCCAAACTCGCTGCCGGAGTCACTGCAGGTTAGGGACTCAGGCTGCTCCCCAGGGTGAGAGTTGGCCGGTGGTGAGCCAGGATCCACACCCAGCCTGGGACTGGATCTGGACTCCGCAGCCCCTTCCCTTAAGGGTGACCTTCCGCGGCTGCCAGCAGGCTGTTCCTGAGCTTCAAGGAAAGTCAGTTCCTGGAAACATGCACTTCTGACAGCAGCCCCAGGCTGAGCTCTGAACATGGTCGCACAGCAGCCCTGACCCTGGTCACAGACTCCCTGCAGACCGGGTCACACACTAGGGCCCTGACGGAGGTCTCCTGCACTGCCATTTGTCGAGCTGATCACTGACGCTGGACTCCTGGGAGCTACGCTCAGAGAGCGGCCTCCTCAGTAAGGATTTGGGACACTTAAGTCGTGTGAAATGCTGACGAGGGGACGTTGGGAGTTTGGCTGGAGGTTTGGGATCCAGAAGGGGCTCTCCCAGTGGTCAAGCTCCGGACCTTGGAAGACAGGCCCTGGCAGGCACACCGTGCAGGTATCCAGCCGGTAGGACGGCCAGGTTGGGGCAGAGCTGCCCAGAGTCTGAGGCTTCAGTGAGGGCAGTGGCTGGCCTGCCATGGGCATGGTGGGGAGGGCCACGTCGTCCGACTGATTCACCAGCGCTGCCAACTGAGAGCCTTGCCCATTTGACTTCTGGTCCCAAGAGCTCCTCCCCAGGAGCACTGGGCAGGTCTAACAGAGAGAGGTACCCTCCTGTGCTCCCGCAGACAGTGACATTTCCCTCTCTGGCTTCCTGCTAGCCTGAGCCCTTCCCAGAGAGAATCTTCATCATCCTCCAGCACACCTTCAGAGGTGCCCCCCCTACAGCACGGAGCTCCCAGATCCTCCCAGGGACCGCTAGAAGGAGGGAGCAGAGGGATACCCCACTACCTGTTTTCCAGATTAGACATCCTGGTTTCAGAGATGGTAAGTAGCCCATCATGGTCCCTCCTCACTTCTCCCAGGAAGCCCTCCTGATGCCTTGGATCCTCTTAGAGCTCTCTAGCCTCCACCCATGGGCATCAAGGGCCCAGGGCTTCTCCAAAATGGCTTCTCTGTCCCTCATCACGGGTCTGGCCTCCATTCCCCTCCAATTGTAGAGATGGGGCTCTGTCTGTGGAGATCGGGCTCCATCCCCAGCTGGAGTGGATGGGGTTGTGCGACCTTGGGCAAGTTACTTGTCTCTCTGTGCAGTTGTCTCATGGGAAATTAGAACAACAATAGTGCTCACCTCACAGGCTTGCTGCAAGAGTTACATCTGGTGGTGCATATGAAGCAGCTTATGAGCGAGCGGCATCTGGCAAGGCACTGGATACAGTGCCTGGCCTTAATAGAAGGTCAATTCCACACAGTCCAGCCCCTACCCTCCGCCTACTACCTTCTCCACACTCCAGTTGGTAAGCGGTGGGGTGGGATGTCCTTGCCTGGCCAAGGGATTCCTAAACCCCAATCCCTTATGCCCCCTGAATCCTCAGACCCACCCCCTCCCACTGCCACCTCATTCCAGCCATTTTTCCACTCTGCCTCCTCTCACCGCCCCCCGCCCCGCCTTTGCTCCTGTAGTTGTTGGTTTAATGTGCACAATACAATTAAGGCAAAATGGCTTTCCCATCAAACCCCCAACAACTTCCCACCCCACCCCAGCATCCCTGGGCCCCATTCCTTCCTTCCCTCAGGGACTGTGGAGTTTAATTTCAGGAAATAATTCCCTGAATGACTCTCCTCTGCAGAGCTTCGCACATACCCCAGAGATCCCTTGGAAGCTAAGATGGGGTTTTGTTGGACAAGAAGCCCCAGGAATCAGGGTCAGAACCAGAGAAAGAAGGAGTCTTCCATTCAGGAAATTTCTTCTGGGTTGCTCACTGTCTTTTTTTTTTTTTTTTAAGACTTTATTTATTTATTTGACAGACAGAGACACAGCGAGAGCAGGAACACAAGCAGGGGGAGTGGGAGAGGGAGAAGCAGGCCTCCTGCTGAGCAGGGAGCCCGATGCGGGGCTCGATCCCAGGACCCCGGGATCATGACCTGAGCCGAAGGCAGACACTTAACAACTGAGCCACCTAGGTGCCCCACGGGTTGCTCACTGTCTTGATAAAGGTTTTTTCCAAAAGCAGAAAGCTTGATGGTACAGGACAGCAAGCAGGGAAAGGGGGCCAGCCAACACACTGAGTAGCCTCAAGGTCCCTATGCCTTGACCTCTGAGAAGCACACAGATCATCTCCAGAACTGTCCAGTTACTTGTGGGCTCCCGTCCCCCATTGGCTGAGGGATGTTATGGGGTGTTAGCTCGCCTGTGTTTTTAGCCTGCTTTTGATCATGGGCCAAACAGGCTTCCCGGCATTGGACAAGGCCCTGAGCCAGAAAGTAAACTCAGGGGTGAGCTTGAGGAGGGACACTTCCGCGACAAGGTGAACCCCAACTTACCCAGAACCGTGCACCGCAGCTCTGGCGGAAACCAGAAACGAGCAGAGAAGAGGTTGTGCTGGGCGTGGAGAGATCCCCGATACCAGGTGTTGCCTGCCTGCTTAGGTTTAAGGGGCTTCATTTTGTCGAGTGTGCTTGGAGCTGTGGACCTACCCAGCCCACCAGGGAGACTTACCAGGACTGCAGGGTGTGGGGCTGGAACCCAGTGCTGGGTCCTAGGAGGCCAGGCTGGAAAGGACCTCAGAGACCCTGTCCCTGTCCCCAGGGCCCATTCTTGGGGTGGATTTCCTACCACGGCAAATTCTTCTCCCAAACTCTCTGCATTAGCATGAGAACCAACCTCGGGTGGGATCAGGAGGGTCCAAAGGTATTTGTATTCTAAAGAACTCTCTCTGTACCCTCAAAGTCATAGCTGGGAGGCTGGGCTGGGATCCAGAGGCCACTGAGGGGAAGGGGAAAGAGGCGCTTACCAGAAGGGAGCTGCCCTGGACGCTGGGCCCTCTGCTGTTCTCTGTCCCCAGGCCCCTGCCAGGTGGGCCTCTCTGCTTGGCCTGAGGGCCCCACAAAATCCAGCCCAAACTATTCTTATCTCCAGCCCCCCACAGTGAGCCTCAGTTGTGTGTGTGTGGGGGGGGGGTGCTCTTTCGTTTGAAAAAGCACTCTGATTTGTTTTTGGCCTGGACTTTTATTTCTTTGACATTTTAATCCTGTACCATTAAAGGGAGGAGCTTGAGGTGTGTATGTTTATCACAAGGGAGCCTGGAATTCTTCAAAGTTGAGAAACACTGCCCAAGGGGATTAATAATAATCACCATAATAATGGCTGACAGTTGGGAGCATTTGCCCCTTGCCAGGCATTATGCTAAGCCGCTTACATACATTACTTTTTTAAAACCCCATGACAACCTTTTACTGTCCCAATCCCCATTTCACAGATGAGACAACTAAGGCTTAGCAGAGTAAGGTGACTTGCCGAGGATCAGAAAGCTAGTCAGTGGCAGAAGGGACCACAGGACCCAAGCAGCACCCCACTCCTCAGGCCGCCTCTCTGGAAAGGAGCAGCACTAAGTGGGCGCCGGGTGGTCAGCACCAAGATGGGGGGCACTATGCCAGGGGATCCCTCAGGCCCCTCTCCACTGATCCCGCCCTGGACGTGTCCACTGCGAGGGAGGACTGTCTGGCGTCAGGCCAATCGGCGCCCTCTGAGCCTCATGTGCTGCACTGGGGCTCAGAGCCCATGGTTCCCGTCTCCACACTGGGCTGAGCTTGATGACATTTCCAGGCAGGGGGAGAGGAGTGCCCCCAACTCAGGGTACAGCGTCCGGTGCCACCCACAAGGAAGAATCCTGGGTGCCAGGTCTGCCCTGGGAGGATGTTCTTTGTCTGCCCAGCTTCCCCTCGCTCTCCCCTGGGTTCTTGCTCAGACACCCCTCCTCTTCTTCCTCCTCCTCTTCTTCTTCCTCCCCTTGCCCTCCTCCCTGCCCCCTGAGAGCCAAGAGCACATGAGTGCTGGCTAGGGCCAATGGACAGCAGAAAGTGGCAGGCCCCTGCCAGGCACCCTGGGAGGTAGGGCCAGGACCCCACAGCTGACTCTCCTCTGCAAAAGCTGTGCTTTGCTTCCCTTCCATCAGGGTTCCATCATGCAAACCAGAAGCCTGCATGTCTGGCTTCATCAATTCCTCATCCGAGGGGTCCCAGGATCCCAGTGTGGTCTAGGAGATCCTGACCACTCCTTCCATATTGGATAGGAGCACCTGGGGGACCCCAACAGGAAGTGCTAATGGGGTCTATGCATCCCACGAGGGCCATGGCTGCCTGGGTCCCCCTGTAGACCAAGGCACAAAGTCTTCACCTGAGCCCAGAAAGGCTGAGCTGGGGGTGGGGGCAGGCTGGGTGCTGGCGGGGAGGGGGCCCTGGGCAGGAGCGGCCTTGCCAGGCTTTTCATCTGCTCCTCACTTTCCTCTCCCTCTGCCGGAGAAGGTAATTAAGTCTTCCTCCCATCAAAGGCTAAGGGCTGGCTTCGCCCCAAGGCCTAGCCCACATGGAAGGGTGATAATGAATGCTCTCTGAAGCCCCGGTAGGGGTTAGGCTCCAGGCCCGGGCTGTGCCCCCACCCCTATTACACATATTCAGGAGGCCAATTTGAAGGTCCCCCATTAGTGCTCGGGGAGCTGCAGGGCAAAGTCCAGCTCTCCACGGTAGCTATCCTGATGGCCAAAAGTGGGAGCTGCCTTGTCCTGGGCCCTGAGGAGGACTGGCAAAGGGGAGGTGACAGCAGGCCCTGGAGGTGATGGGGAGCCACTGAATGTTGCGGAGTAGAAAGTGACGGGAATCGTGTCATGGGATGGCGGGGGACAGTATGTAGCAATGCCGGGAGCCTGGTCTGGTCCCGGAACTCCAAAGCCTACATTCCTGGCTCTGATCCAACAGAGGAGGTGGTTCCCAGAGCCCAGCCTGAGGGCACCTGGCCAGGGATGCGGCCTGTGCGCCCCACCTCTGGCTATACCGCTGTCTACACCCCCTGACCTCCGGCAGCAAGCTGCCCTGATGCTCGACATGGTACAATAGGAATCAGCCACACCTCTCTGAGTTTGATCTCCCCGTCTATGAAATGGAATAAAGATGATGTCCACTTCATGGGCTGCAGAGGGGTAAGGGACATAATGTGTGTGTCAGGACAGACCTGTTCAAGGGCGCCACAGGCTTCTGCCAGCCCCAGGAAAGCCCAGGGAGGGGGGTGCTCCCTGCCTTTTGAGGGGCTCTCGAATCCTGGGGATGAGCACACTGAATGGGAGGGTATCAGGCCAACCTCCAAATTCCAAGTGGTAAGCGCCTTGCCCAGAGCAGTCACTCAATTACCCTCAATCTTCTTGATGATATGGAGCTGGGCCAGACATTGCAGCGCCCCAGACCAAGTCCCCTAAGCCCCACCTCCTGGCTCCCCAACCCCAGGCCCCCGTCCTATACTCCCTGGTGTCTGGGCAGGGGCATGGCTAGTTCAGGACAGCTTTTCCCTCCTGCCCCAAACTGCCTCCTTGCGCCAGTGGGTCCGCCTGGCAGGCTGGAAGAGAAAATGTTTTGGGCCACAGAGACCTGGTTTGAAATTCCACCATTAGCGCTTGGCTCTGGGCCTGGAAGGCCCTTCGTAACCTGTCAGTCCCCTCGGGGCACCCTTATTAGTCAGGAACAGCTGCCTCTAGGAGCGGTTTTATTAGATCCCTTCTAACCAGCACATCTCTGGACAGGAGCAGGTTGGGAGGGTGGGGATCGGAGCAGAAGGGGTCGGTCTCATGGGGCAGGAAGGGAAGCCGAGAACATGGAGCACTGCAACACCTTGTCTCCAAGGTTTGGACGGGCCTTGTCTCCAAAGCCAAACACCAGGGCCCCGCCTCATGGTTGGCATTTTGGGTTGAATCTGTGTCATTGCAGGGGCTCCAGGAGGAAGGTCCCCAGGCGCATGGCAACACGCACCTACACACACACACACATATGTGCGCACACACGCACACACCAAGCAGGGAACCCCCCCTGGCTACTTCTGGGTGAGACCCTACGCCCATCAGAGAAGGGACAGAGAATGGGAGGCTGAGGCTGATCACCAAGGCGGTAACCTGATGCGGCTATGGGCTCACTTGCTCTTTCTGGAAAATGGGGGGATGTTCTGACTTCCTGTGATCAGCACACGGCCCTCCCATCCTCCTCCCAGAGCTGATGGAAACACCACACAGGGCAGAGTGCTGAGACCTGCAACTCCAGACTAGAGGACCGAGCTAGGACGGCTGCCCTGGGGGAGTCAGCTCACTTTAGTGTGGCTAAATCACATGACTGGCAGGACGGGGTGGGGGGCGGTGGGGGAAGGGCTGGGTCAGAGGTGTAGGAGGCCTGCCCTTCTGCTCTGAGGTCGGACAGGCCCGGAGGTGCCAGAAGGGACACGGGGGCAGGAAATAGAGGGTTTTTTTGGTGTCTTTATTTTTTTATCCAAGCACCACAAGGTGTCACTAAAGGCCCAGAGAGGTTGACTGACTTGCCCAAGGTCACACAGGCCTTCTGATGTCCAGTCCTGGGCACGTCTCACCAGACCCACAGTGGATCTGCTCTCCATCTGAAGGTTGGGTGGGGAGGCCAGGAGGATCTGAAGGACCTTTCTCTGCTATAATGTCAGCAGGTAGCTTCCTGGGCTCAGGGCTATGAGGGGTAAGGAGTTGTCAGATAACATCAAGGGGAAGAGGAGATCCTAGTGGGGGTGGTGGGGACAGGCCTGGGCTCTCTGACGCTGTGGGGGGCTGACGTGGCTGGAAGAGCAGTGCCCTCCCTCATGTCACACCCAGTTCGTGGTGTAACTCCACTACCCCCACTGGTCTGCCCGCTTTCTCCCACCTCCGACAGAAACCATTTCGTAAGTGGCCAGATGAAGAGGCTGGATCCTCTCTACTGGGATTTTGAGGCTAGACTCATATAAATGCCTTTCAGTTAAAAGCAAGAAAGGGTTTTTACAGGCTTGGGACCCACTGATGTCCAGGGTGCAGGACCCCCCGCTTCTCGTCCTGCACTCCCTTCCCTCCAGGAGGGGCTCTCTTCCATCTCTTGCCCTCCTTTCCGCCTGGCCTTGGATTGAAGCTTATTCCCCACTGGACTCCAGGGCTCAGCTGGGCGCAGCAGGAGAATCATTAATGTCGGTCGAATGACTGCTCGAAGGAGACCATTTCTGGCTTGGCTGTGCCCGTGTCTGGGGGCTGAGGGCTGTGTGTCCTGGCATAAATGCCCACCTGTAGCAGACACTGCTGGCTGGTTGCCCCAAGCCCCTTCATCGCCGCTTTCTCCCCAGACACCTTCAGTGACTGCGGTAGGGATGGCCATGCGACCCACCTCTGGTCAAGACTGGGCGGGGCTTCAGGGTGCTTTTGCTGGCATTCCTTTTAGCCTTTCCATCTTCTTTCTGCCTGGAATGTGGACAGAGGTCTGGAGTTGCTGCACCCATCTTGCTATTATGAGGCAAGGAGCATGAAGACACAGAGTTTCACACTAAAGATGGCAGAGGGGAGCCTGGGGCCTGGAGCTTTCACACCAGCCATGGACTGCCCACTCCTGAACTGCTTGGTGTCTGGAACAAATACCCGCCTACCCCCTTTAAGTGCTAGGACACTGTTTTTTAGGTTATCTCTTATAGCCATATGCATCCTGAATTGTTATACCACCCTCCCCCAGTTAGAAATGCTGAGCCTAGGTAGAAAAGGATCTCCTTCCCCTGACCTTGGTATTTGCAGGGCAGGTCTGGACACCGAACTTCCAATGCACTGTGAGTCGGGACCCTCTTGGAGCAGGATATATCCTAGAAATAAGGCTGGTATTGAACATCGGTAACTTCACTAATAGACTGAGATCAGAACTCTCACTCCCCTGTGTGAGTCGTGTGTGTTTCTTATTCCCTGCCGTCTCTCCCAGCTCTACCAGCCTCCCAGCAGACTCCTGTTTATCCTTCAAGACTCAGCCCACGCCACCTCTTCCAAGAAATCATTGCTGCCCCCTTCCCTGCAATCCTCCAATGTGGATTAGACCGTTCTCCTCTGTGCCCCCAGTTCTAGCGCTATGTTTATCACCCAAAGGCTGCGTGTGTGTCGGCCTCCCTCACCAGACTAGGCATTTTACCTCAGTGTGTCAGTACGGGAAGTACGCGTGCAGTCACTCAGTGAGCCATTGTTCATTTGCTCCTTCATTCGTTCCAAGGATATTGAGCTCTCTGAAAGATCCCAGTGCCACGCGGAGCAGCTCTACTGTGTCCCGGTGTCTTGGGGCCTAGAACATCCTTGCATAAGGCATCCCTGGGAGCAGTCTGCAAAGGATGGACTCAGCAATGGGTGCTCCCAGCACAGACCTAACTCCTTCAAGCTTCACAGAGCAGAAAGGTGATATAAGCATGGAGCCAACATAGCAAAGTAGATTCTCATTCTGGCCATTCTGCCCCCATTGCCATTCAGCCCTGCTATTCGGGGAGGAAGGAGAGTCAAGGCAAAAGTGTTGAGGCAAGTAGGATGCAGACGCCACATTGCCTAGGCACTGGAGCTGGAGGACTGGTCATGGGGTACCTTGGAGGGCCTGTGATTATAATCACGCCCTCCAGGACTCAGTTTTGGAAGCTGGGGATCCTGGAGGGGGCAGGGGCATGGGACATCCCCTCTGGTTGCACCCATCTAGTCCTGAAAGCTTATTGGAGAGGGAAGCCCCTAAGGACCCACTGATGGGTCCCCCCCATCAGTAGGGATTTACCCCACTTCCTCCTCTTGACCAAGAAACCTTTCCTTTGCACTGCCCCTGCTCCCATTCCCTGTTCCCTTTCTCTCTCTCCATAAGCATGACCCAAGTACCAGTTGGGCACTCAGCATTTCAAAGCCAGAGCTCCTGGGCCCATCGATGTGGAGGTCCCGAGTGCTCTGCTCCCACTGGCCCTCCAGGTTGTTTTGGCCTTGGACAGCCCCTCTGGTCTCATGTGCCAACGTTTCAGGGCCTTCCTGCCCCGACCCAAGTCTTTCTAACACCTGAGAAAAGCTCAGGCCCCATACCCAAAGGTGGAGACATGGCTCCCATCCTGGCCTTCCTGCTCTGATGGAGTGCAGAGGGGACATTGGGATGCCCAAATGTGATGTCGGGAGACCTAGTGTGCTCCCAGGCTAGAGTGGGTCTGCTATTCTGTTACAACACACAAGTAAGTAAGCTCTCTCACTCTGCCAAATAACTCTGCCTGGCAGGAATTCCTATTACCCTCTTACAGTTACAGCTGCAAAGTTGCCAAAACTGACACAAGAAGAAATAGAAAGTAAGGATGCTTCTAAAACTCTCAAAGAACTTGAATGTGTAATCAAAACTCTTCTCATAAAACTCCAGGCCCAGTGATTTCCCTGGTGAATTCTACCTAATAGTTAAGAAAAATAAATACACCTTATTACACAAAGTCTTCCCAATAATGGGAAAAGGTGAATTTCTTTCTAAGTCATTTTTACCAGGGCAGCATAACCTTGACATGTCAATTCCCACATCTGTCAAGTGGGGACAGTAACAGGTAGCCCCTATCTCAGACATCGGGAGCAGAATTATCACCGGTACCTAGCACGTGCTCAGTGTATGATTATTATATCCATAAAGCCAAACCAAGACTGAAGCCATGGCCTATGTCTTACTTGCCCCATGCTGAGTCCAGAACAGCATCCCTTAGACGAAGAAAGGAGAAGATCGCTCCACAACTACCATGAACAGGACCACCATCAAACTTGACCTCATTCAACCCTCACAAAAACGCTTCAAGGTAGGTGTATCAATCCATTTTACAGGCAGGAAAGCTGAGGCTCAGAGAATCTATGCACTGTGCGAAGGCAAAGCCAGGCCTGTCTGAAGATAAAGCTCATGATTCTCTGAGCCTTGCTAAGTTAGGCAGGCGTACTAACCAACCAAACCACAGCATTGGGACTCTCTGACCTTGGGCTAAGCTGTCTATTGACTTAAGGGTCCTCATCCAGAAAATGGATGGATGAACTGCTCTCTTGCTTGTCTGAAAGACAGACAAAGCACATGGATTCTCCCGGCAAATTCCTGCCATGTCTGACTAAAAAGTTCCCGTGAATCTGCCCACCTGGGCCGTCAGACTCACCCTTGCCAAACCAGGGCCTTCCCCTGCCCCAAGTCACTGCCTGCCCCAGCCCTCACATGGCACCACTCATGACGGGGGAGATGGGTCACCGTCCGGGATACAATGATTTTATTGCGCAAGTAAGACATGAATACTTTCTCCTCGTGATAAGGTTAACCAATTCGGAAATCCATCAAATCATAGGGAACATGCCCCCTCCACCCCACCTCCACTCTACTCTTCTACTCAGGGATGAACATTGTTCAAACAACAGGGCAGATCCCCTTCCAGATGTACCCCCAGAGTGCATTTACCCTCGTATACATTTCCATATATACATGTATCAGTTCCGGGTTGGTTTCTACATGACTGCAATCATCCCGTATATATTGTTCAGCAACTTGCTTTCTTCACTTCACAATCCCACATGCTATTTATATCTCCTCTACTTCCCAAAGGATTTGAGGAGGTTTACCAGAGTTCCAGAGGGTGGGGTGCAGAGTGGTGGGGGGAATGTGGGCAGTAGGGTGATGCTGACCTGGATTGATACCTCAATTCTGCCACCTGCATCTGGGTGACCTGGGGCCAGTCCTTAGATTCTCTAATTACAGTAGTTACCCCACAGGGTCAGCGTGACTTCGCTATGAGCCCAACAAAGAGGGTGTTCAATCATTTCTGCTCCCCAGCCTCCTTGGCGCTTTGAGAACAAGGACCTGGAGGCCAGAGGTGGGCCAGATGGTCCTTAGAGCCCAGATTCCAGGGCCATGAGTCCTCCCTTCCTCTCCAGCCATCGCGGATGTTTGGTGGGGGGGGGTAGTGGGGGGCAGGTCTCCTGCTCCTCTGTATCTCACATGCACATGCGCGTGGAGCTGTGACATCAGCCTGGCCCTGTTTTCCCTAAGCAGGAAGAGAAGCGAGCTGAGCTTAATAAAAAACTGCTCATGTTCTTTGAATAATTCCATGATCTGTTCCTTCACTTCTGAAACCTATTGGAACTTTCTTCTTCCTATTTGGAAAATGGGGAAACCGAGGACAGGGAAAGTCAGAGCATCTGGGCCTCTAGATATCATCTGGCCCAGACTCCTCATTTGACACAGGGAAACAGGCCCCGAAAGGAAGAAAGTAACTGCCATGTGGATGGTTCTGGTACATAGTTAGCACAATAAACATCTGCTGCATTTGGCGCCAGATACTTGCGCTAACTCTCACTGGGCCCCGTGAGGTAGGTACTGTGGGTTCCCATTTCGTAGAACAGAAAGCTTAGGTCACCTTCTCAAGGGAACACCACTAATAGGAGCCAGAGTTCTAGCTCTGTGTGTGTCTCACCAGCCAGGCTCCCGGGGCTACCATTCTGTGGGGAATGCCCACTCTGCCTCCTAGCCCACCTCCCGCACCCTGCCTCATTCTCCTGGCATGTTCCACGACCTGCAGCTCCCCAAGGAAGCTCTCCTGGCCCCGAAGCTGGCACTGCTCACCCTGCTGTGGCCCGCTGCTCCAGCCTGACCTGATGTTGAGAGTCTGGTTCCCATTCACCTCTGTGCTCCCATGCCCAGCACAGGGCCTGCACTGAGTCAGCAGATGTGAATGTTTGTGGAAGGAAAGGAGGGAGGGAGAACTTCCAAGAGTTTATGCTCTTTCATCCATCCCAGAGGTTCTTTTGACAGAGTCAAGGTCAGGAGACAGGGTTTTATACCAAATATGATCTCCCTCCACCTCTCATAGCAACTGCCCCTTCCCCTACTCCAAGTCTCCCTCTCCCAGTGGCTAGTGTCCCCCACTGGCAAGGGCAGCAGGCCGTCCTCACCTTCCCTGCCATACGGCCCACAGCTGTCAGGAACTGTCCTGCCAACCTCACTCCCATGAGGGCCCTCAGGAAGGGCTCCCTCACTGGGCCACTTGCCTTGAACAGGTGACAAAGGCTTGACCACAGATCAGTGGGGGGAGAGGGGGAGGAGGAAGGGGAGGAGGGAAGGGGTCAGAGGCTGGCCTTGCCTAGAACTTCAAAGCAACTGAGAAAGTGGCACGTTCTCCGTCATGCTACTCTTTTGATCACTGGGAGCCCTCCTGGCCCACACTCCCTCTCCAGTGTGGGTAGGGGGCTGGGGAGTCTCCCAGTGTTTGTCAGCCGGAGTACTGTAGTTGGGGAGGATTGCGTTTCCATGGATACAAGCCATGGGAGCTGCTGGGAGATGGGGCCATGGTGTACGCAGACACGGATCCACACAGATCTGTAAGAAAAATAGCAACAGATTTGCTGAGTCATTGGCCCCACATATTTATAGTCTCTGGCAAAGGCAGACCTGCCTATCAGAGGCTAATAATACTGCAGCAGCGTGTTAATTGCAAAGAGGGAGTCTTCAAGCATCCATTCAGACACCCGAGACTGCTCCTTGAATAAAGAGTGGGGCCCTCACAATGAAAGCCAGCATGTGTGTGAGTGTGCATGTTTAGGAGTGTGTGTGTGTGTGTGTGCGTGCAGGTATGTGGAACTTGGCTCTGGCAGACTAAGACAGCTCAAGTATCACATCAACCAGTCTGAATCCACCCCACGGCAGTGTTACAAAGCAGTCTTCAATCGCCTAAAGATGTCTAGGACTCTCAGCCCACATGGAGAGGTAGACAGGAGAGGAGAGGAGGCTGGTGGCTATCTCCCAGGGAAGGGGGACAGAAAGCTGGTCTGCTGCTTGGGACCTTCATCCCACAGCCCGAGGGGTCAACCATGGTCTTCCAGCTCCGGGTAGTAGGGTAGTTAGAAGAAAGGGAAAACACGACCCCTGTCTTCTGGGAGCTGAGCCCACTGGGCCATTTAACCCACCAAGATCACACAGGGGCCCTAATACGGGAAGCAGAGTCAAGGACAATGGGTGCCCGGGAACCTGGGTGCCATCTTGAATAAGCACCAAAGGGCCAGGGCGCCTGGGTCCTGGGTGGCTCAGTCGGTTAGGCGTCCAACTCTTTGATTTCGCCTCATGTCATGATCTCAGGGTCCTGAGATAGAGCCCTGCATCGGGCTCTGCGCTGAGCATGGAGCCTGCTTGAGATTCTCTCCCTCCCTCTGCTACTCTCCCCACTCACGCACTCGCTCACACACTCTCTCTCTTTCAAAAAAATTAAACAAACAAGCAAACAAACACCGAAGGGCCAAACTTAACTCCAGAGGAGAGTCTTTGCACTCTTGCCTCTGGGAGCCAGGAAGCCCATCTAACTCCAAATCAGGCAAACGGATCGTCTCCTACAACTCCCATCAGGACCACGCAGCTCTACCCCTGACATGCTCCCTGCCCAGCACTAACTATGTTCCTGCCCACTGTCTCTGCCACTCTGGGAGCCCCACAGAGACGGGGACCACACACTCCCAGCACCTGGCAGAGGAACACCTCGGTGAAGATGGATAGTCGAGAAAACAAATCCCTCTGGTTCTTTGAAGGCAGTTCTCAGGTCCCCCTGTGTCCTCTGAACTCCCCTGGCACAGGTTCCAGGCTCCTCCCTGGCTCTGCCCCTCCCTGGATGTGCTCTTTCTGACACTGCACCCCCACTGGACGCAGAAGGCAGAGGATGGGGCCCTGGAAGGGACCCTGACATCACTGATCCCTCATCCCTACTATGGCCCCTACAGCCCCCATCAGAGCTAAGATTCAATCCACAAGGATTGCTGGGTTCACATTTCCCTTTGCTTCCGCTGGAACACAGCGCCCTGGCCTCTGCCCTAGGCTTAGCCTAAGAGGACAGAAGCCATACTCTCCCTCCAGGGGTCTGACAGCAGAGGGGTGGTGGCCTCCATGGAGCCACAGAGAAATAGCAGACCAAGGCTGTACAGGGAGGAAGGGTAATGGGTTCACCGCTGGGCCTCAATTCCTCCTACTCCAACCCCCCAAACAGCACAATCATTCGCCACTGAGTTCCCAGTATTCTAAGGAGAGGAGGCAGGAGAGGAGGGGGGGGGAAAGGGGGGAGAAGAGAGGGACATCCTTTCAGTTCCTGCTTCTCTTCAAGGGAAGGTTGACTCAAGAGCTATTATTAATAGTAAATTAAATAGTGTGGTTATTCTGAATAATAAAGAGCTCTCTTGTTCCAAGTTTTCACTGTCCTCTCTCCAGGGAAATACCTGCTGTGGCCTGAGATGTGGCACCCAGTGATGGGCATTTGTAGGGCAAAGCTGACGTTTTCATTATCCTGCAAGGATGCGTGCTCCACCCCAGCTTTGAGGGTGGGGCAGGACAGGCTTCGGATGCCCCAGGTACCCTTCGGGATCCTCCCCCATTCCCCCAGCCTAGTCTGTGCTCGCCTGGGGGTGGGAACCTGGTTGAGGGGGTGTCCCTCCCACCTGCTAGCTGGACCACCTCCGGCAAGTGTGAACTGGTCAGTTTCCTCCTCTGTAAAATGGGGATAATAACAGTAAAAAGTGAATATACATAAAGGGCTTCTAACTCTGCGGGGCACTTAGTGAGCACAATGCAAAGGTCTGTTAAATTAGTGAGACCGCCAAGTTCTTAGGGCAGAGCCCAAGATCCGAGATTGCAGGTGTCAAGGCCTTTGTGATGGAAACTATTGCTCCTTGCAGAGATCTCCTCCACAGACACAAGCGCTGGCTGAGGAGGGGTTTGAGCAGCTTGCTGTCCGGCTCCTTTCTGGGCCTCAGTTTCTCCACCCTCCCCCCCAAAAGGGGGACAAGGCTGTGAGAGGTGAGAGCTGCGCCCGGCCTGCTCTGACCTGTAATCTCTAGTGTCGGCTGACAGGCTCTGAGCTCCTACTGTGAGGCAGATGCGGTGCTGAGAGCTTCATAGTCAGTCTCTTCATTTCGTCCTCACCACAGTTCTGTAGGCAGGGACTGTTCCACAGATCAGGAAATGGAGGCTCAGAGAGGTTAAGCCGGTGTGCCCAAGATCACATAGCTACATAGCCAGGCGTGAAGCCAGAATTTGAACCCAGGTCTGCCTGACTCCATGACCTGACCCCAATGCCCTTTAGGCCATGTCACCTGATCTCTTATGAGATTCTTGTCCAGGAATGTGCTGTGTAGCTCAGGATTGCTGGGGCAGGGGGATGGGGAGCAAAAGAGGGGAGCAGGCATGAGTTACCCCTACCCCACCCCAAGCTTAGCAGCCCTCCATTTGACATCACCTTGTTGTTACCAGAGGTGAGAACTCTAACTGGCCACCTGGTGCCCCAGGGAGTTGAAAATAGATCCTCTCCAGAGGGCCTGAGGACACCCCAGGGGGGACCAGGGGTGAGCCTGAGGCCCAGTAGAGAGGAAGAGGCAGAGTTGTTGCCGAGGCCCAGATCAGGTGCCAGTGTCCGGGCCATCAGGGCCCCTCCTGCCTGCTTCCTCCCATCTATGCCCAGTCATCGGGTCCCTCCTGGGCCCACTTGGCCTCCCCCTTCCTGCGTCTCCCACGGCAGCAGCTTTGGAGAGGGACACTCTCCCATGGGGCCCTACCTGTGCTAAGTCGTTGTTTATGAGGAGGAAACAAGCCTGACTGCATTTTTTAAAGAGGCTCCAGGGAGCTGCAGTCCCACCTGTGAGCCTCTCCACACACACAACTGTTGGAGTGGGGACAGTGAGCCCTGGGGGGCTCAGGTGGGGTGGGGTGCTCAAGCAGGGTGCATTCATGGGTATGGACAGCTGACTGTGTTCATGGATGTATTCAGCGTGTGTTTGACCTAGACCTGCCAGAGCAACACTTGTCGTAGGGCAGGCCCTGGGCTGGGAGAGGGACTCTTGCTTGGCCCCCTGGAGCTCCTGGAGACAAATGTGCACATAGAACTACCTTCTGTCTGGAAAGCACCAAACAGGTGGTGAACGCATCGACTGTGGCACCTGGGGAGAGGCTCCTGAACCAGCAGGCGGGCTCAGGAAGGCTCCCTGGAAGGACTGATGAGCCCTCCCTGGGGAAGAACATTCCACGCAAGGGAACAGCATGAGAGGGGCCCAGAGTCACAGAAGTTGACACAGGTTTGCCCCTGCCAGGATTTCCACGTGGTTAGAGGGGAGAAGGTGGGGAGATGGCGGGCAGTGGGGTGGTACTGGACAAAGGCCAGTTTTAAGAGGCCTGGAAAATGTGCCTAGAAGCTTGGAATTTCTGCTGAAGGCAATGGGGAGCCAGTGAAGGGAGTCATCTGAACCTACCGGCCTTTAAAAGATCCCTCTGGGACCAGCTGACACCCCATCCAGATCTCCAGAGCCCCAGCTCAGGCCCCTAGATATCACAGGAGCTTGCCTGAGATTACATCCTGGATTAGGGGGTGGGGGTGGGGGCAAAACATGCTCACAGCCGTGGGACTCAGAGCACAATACAGAGCTGCTATTCAACCAGACTTCTCTTGGGCAACAGATCTCCTCCCCATTTCACAGATGGCTATGTTAGAAATGCAGCGGGGTGAGGATGATTACATATCAGAAAATCAGTCCATATAATTAATCATGTCAATTACCAGAAAGGGAAAAGTTACGTGACAATCTTAACAAAAACCAAAAATGCATTTGATAGAACTGAACATCCATTCGGATGAGAACTCTTAGTGAAATAAAAATAAAAGAACATTGCCTTGACATAATAAAAAATATCTATCTGTGACCAACAGTCAACAACATTCTTAGCAATAAAACACCAACGAGAGGTGTTCATATTTTAGTCAGAGTGGGACAAGAATGCCTGCTATTACCACAGTTAGTTTGCATTATTCTGGAAGTTCTAGCTAATGCAATAGTACATTAAAAATGCAAATAAAAAGAAGCATAACATTGGAGAAGGAAGAGAAATTGCTATCATTATTTGTTCATGATATGATTGTTTATCCAGAACACTCGGGAGAATAAACTGAAAAACTAGGAAGAGACTATGAAGGAGGTCAGCAAGATGGCCAGGATCAATAAATACACTAGCAAAATCCAGTTAGAAAATGTAAGAGAAAAGAAAAACAATATCCCCAACATGAGGGTTGTTTTTTTTTTTTATTCGAGTGTAGGTAACATACAGTGTTATATTCGTCTCAATATAGCGATTGAATACAGTGATTCAACAGTTCCATATATTACTCAGTGCTCATCAAGATGAGTGTACTCTTAATCCCCTTCACCTGTTTCACCCCCACCCTTCCCACCCAACATGACTTCTTTAGTGATTTCCCATGCCCTGGGCAAATGGAGTGAGAAAGCAGCCCAAGGGCACTCAAAGTTCAAGAATAAGATCAAGCACCAGGGCCCTGGAGGAGGAGGAAGGGAAGATGGGACACAGGATGGAGCTGGAGAGAGCAGAGAAAGGAGGAGGAAGAGGGTGTCGTATAGCACCCAGGACTGGCAACTGCTGGGCTTGGGCTCGAAGCTGCCCTGTTAGCAGAAGACCCAGGCCTTTGGGCCCGATTCCTGGCAGCCTTGGACAGACAGCAACTCGGGACAATGCGACCCAGGTGCTTCCCAATGATGCAGTGAGCCTGGACTCACTGAGCAGCCGGACTTGCCCCCTGGGAGATCCAGGCTGCCCTGGACATGCGGTGGGGGACTGCAGATACTGATGGAGAATCTACAGCCACTACAGGCCACAGACTCCCAGCAAGTGAGATTGTAGCTAAAAGAGTGTTTCGGAACATTTGATGGGCTGATTACAAATTGTTCTTCAGGATTCATTAAAGCTGACTTCCCAAGAGAACCTGTCGAGGCAAAGAGACATACCCAGCCAACCTCCCAGCTCCACTCTGATGCCAGGGGCTCCCTCCCCAGCTCTCTGCCTCCAGACTCCTAGCAACTGGGCCCTGCCTTGCTTGAGGTGGCATGATTCCCCTGGAGGCACCCAGCTGAGCTGCGGGTGCGCACGCCCAGGATATCTCACCTCCAGGACCTATTCTCAGAAAGCAGAGCTTGTAGATTTCTCTTCCATTTTCCACAGTGTGAGTATGGCGTGGTACCCAGGTATGGCCCCTCTCAGCGGCCGGGTAATCTCTGGGTTTTCCATCACTCGCCCTCAGAGAAATCCCACAGCCAAAGGCATGACTGCTGGCCAACATTTCAGGGTAGGAAACTCTTGTTTGCTTTCTCTTTCTCTCTTGCTCTCACTCACAGGCTCCATCTGCACTAAAAAAAAAAAAAAAAAAAAACCCAAAAACCCACTGTCCCCATCCCCCAGCACTACTGCCCGTGTCCAGGGACCAAGGACAGAACAATCACCTCCCAGGTGAGATGTTACCATTTCCAGGGAGGTTTGGTCGAAGCGGTGGAGCGTCAGTGGTGGAATTTCCGGCACTAGGACAACAGATGGGGGCGTTTTGGTCACTGCACTCTGTGGAGATTGAATTGTCCAGGGCCTGAAAGCGAGAAGTTAATGAGGGGCAACGTGGTGCTTCAAACCCTTCGGGAAGCTGTGGTGGCCCCGTGGTTTGGAGGAGGGGAAAGGGCAGGAGGGAGAAAACAAGTACGTATCAAGCACCTGCTGGGTGCTTTAACTGCGATGGCCCGTGAAATCCACAACCGTAGGGCATGGGTGTTACCTACACCTGGATCCCTTGGACTCCACATCCACAGCCTGTGTTCTCAGGCACTGGCCCCTGACTGCTCCTTAGAAAACCGAGCTTTAGACGGCAAGCCCCCAATTCCTCACCAGGTGCTAACCGCCTTCTCCTTGCAAACCCACCGCTCTGCTCTGATTCCTACCTCCCTCAGTCACCTCACCTGCCTTGGTGCCTAGAATCACTTCATGAATGCTTCCTACACTTGGGATCAGAACTGCCCTCCTACGGGTGCTCTGTGACCATCCAGAGCTCACTGTGAGGGGCCACACTCAGCACCAGGCTGTCCAGCACGGGAGCTTTTCAGGCAGGGAGCCAGGGGTGGGGCACAGAAAGGGAAGGAGGGCCCAGATTTCCTCTGCAGGCTCTGTCTTTGCACCCCACTCCCCACCCTTCCCTCTTCTGCAAGCTCATTGATTATCTAGAGGCCACTCCGGAAGCCCAGCATCAGGAGGAAGATTCTGGGGGGAGGGGGGTTTGTTTGGCCTAATTCGCCAAGTCCCCCTGGCTCCTTGGTCTTGTCGCCATGGAAACCTTGTGAGGTCACCGGTATCATTAAAATGGTAGGAAAAAAAATGTTTCTCCCTCCTCCAAAGAGAGCACCCACTTGGCTCCGGTGGCTTCTGTGTAGGAGGGAGGAGGACAGCAAGCCGTGTGAGGGCAGAGGCTGCGCCCCATCCTCGGGGATGGATTCACCTCTTGATACCCAGGATGCTGGCTGCTCAGACACAAGCCTCCTGCCTCCCTGAGATTTTTCAGGTGTCCTCGCCCAGAGAGAAAGAACCCTGCAGCCTTGTGCACAGGTCAAAGCAGGCTTCATGCTACACCTGGAGAAGCGGGAAAGGGCTCTTCCCAGGCAACACTACTGAGTAAATGCTCCTCTATCAGACTCAGGGTGGGTGCTGGGAGCTGCTGCAGGAGAAGCGAGGGGGAGTCAGAACTACCGTTCTAGACATTTCTCCCCCTCGACCGAAGGGGAGAGTGGGGATTCCTGGTTGGGGCTGGCACAGGAGTGGCAGGGGCCAGGGGCCCTTCCCACCTGTGAGTTGGATCTGGTGCCACAGACCCTTCACCCCTTTCTCCCGTGTGCTGCCAGCAGACCCGGGGTGCTCACTGGTGCTCCAGAGGGCTCAGCCTCCCTGCTGCTCCCCTTCGAGGTCAGCAGTGGGGCCGACGGCTCAGCTCCTCAGATTCTCCTCCGTCCTGCAGGCAACTCAGCTCTGGCCCATCTTCCTCCCAGGATCCAAAAGGTCTTTCTGCTGCCCTCCTGGAGTCCAAATTTCTCTTGCCACTTTCAAGACCCTCCCCAGCACCCACCACCATGAAATTTCTCCCTGACCATCCTGCTGGCTAGTGGATCTCCTTGCTTTTCTTGGCACTAGACTCATGCTACTTTTTAAAAATATTTTATTTATTTATTTGAGAGGGAGCGAGTGAGAGAAGGGAGAGAGCACAAGCGGCGGTGGGGGGGGGCAGAGGGAGAAGCAGGCTCCCCACTGAGCAGGGAGTCCAACTCAGGGCTCCATCCAAGAACCCTGGGATCATGACCTGAGCCGAAGGCAGACACTTAACCGACTGAGCCACCCCGGTGCCCCATCATGCTGCTTCTTTTGTTCACATTGGTCCTCATGCCTAAGACAACCTCCTTCTCCTATGGTATCTGTGTGATCCTCCTGTATTCTATTCTCATCGTTGTATTTCCCCAGCAGCCCCACACCACCACAGGGACGCCTCCAATCCTCCACTACCACCGCCTTCACTTCCACCATCACCATCGGCCTCCCCGCCCCCACCACCACCACTGCCCCCACCGTGATGGCCTTCCCACTGTCAGTGTCACCCCCACCAGCTCCATAATGCTGCACTCCCATCACCTCCAGCATCACCTGCCACCACCACTGTCCTCACTGCATGACCACCCAGCATCACCATCACCACTCTGCACTCATGACCGTCACCACCACTAGAAGGGACGTAATGTCTCCCTTCATTAAATCAATGGTTCGATCAGTCAATCAATTTCAAATCCCTCCATGGAGGCCATGAAATAATCCATATCGGGAGGGGCAGCTGGGTCGCATGGCCCCCATTCTTGCTCCCTGGGTCTCTTCATCCTTCAGGGAATCACTCACTCGTTGCCATGTTGTCACCAAAGTGTCCACGGGAGCTCTTTCTGTGGCACCTCAGGGCATAACTCAGACAGAGCTAGAACACTCATAGTCAAGAGGCAATAAGACAAGCTGCTGCTGGGACTATAGATCAGCACAAACTTTCTGAAGAGTAGTTCAATGATATGACAAAAGCCTTTGGAAAGTGCATTTTCAGAAATTTTTCTTCTAAGAACCTAACCTAAGGAAATAGATAGATATGCAAGGATGATGTGGGTGTTATAATAGCAAAAACTGGAAATAGCCTAAATGTATAGCAAAAAAAAAAAAAAAAAAAAGGAGGGATGGTTTAAAAAAAAAATCACATGGACTAATATGCAGCCATTAAAACAGCAAATATAGATTTATCGATGGGCATAAAAATGCGCAGACCCCACGTTGTTAATGAACAAATGCGGGTTTGATATTCGCATTTGTAGAATAACCTCCATTTCTAAAAAATGTAAATGTGTTCATGAAACAAGGTGAAGATATTTTATCTTCACAGTTGGCACCAGAAATTCTTCTTAGACAGGAAATGGTATTTGTTTAGGAAAAAAAAATACCTTGGGGGGCGCCTGGGTGGCTCAGTCGTTAAGCATCTGCCTTCGGCTTAGGTCATGATCCCAGGGTCCTGGGATCGAGCACCACATTGGGCTCCCTTCTCGGCGGGAAGCCTGCTTCTCCCTCTCCCACTCCCCCTGCTTGTGTTCCCTCTCTCGCTGTGTCTCTCTCTGTCAAATAAATAAATAAAATCTTAAAAAAAAAAACCCACCTTGGTCAACTGTTTAGTCAGATGATGTTTGCAAACCACTCAGGATGAGACAAGGAGAGGAAGTCTTTTGACTCCTGAGCAGGATGCGGAGAGAGGCCCCATGATCAGAGAAGGGTGGGAGACAGGGAAGTCGGCCTGGAGGAGAGGCCGAGGCGGGACACGGAGGCCAGGGAAACTCTGTGGCAGTGGCGGGGGGGGGGGGGGAAGACCTTCAGGAGCTGGAGTCCGCAGCCTTTGCTTGCGCACCTACAGTATGGGCCATTTCCCCTTCTCTCCCACATCCAATATGGAGTCAAGTCTTCTAAGTGATGAGAGTTCCAAAGGAACAGTTTTCCATTCATTCAGAATGAAACAACTCAAAGTGGTTGTTTCTGGTGGGGTATATTATGGGGAGTATATGTATCTTTTAGTTTTGTTTATTTGTATTTTCGGACTTTCTAAAATAAACAGTAAAGAGGAAAGGTAAGTTTCAGGAACCACACCTGCAGAATACACTGTAGTGTCAGGAACTGGGTCATCTGAGTTAAAAAGAATGGCCCAGCCCCTCCCACCACAGACCCCAAAGTGCCTGCACGTTGTGGGCATGGTCTCGACACACCCCCACCCAGGATCATCCATCCAGATGCTCAGCACCTTGGAACGGGGTCTTGAGAGAACATTCTGGGGAGACACAAGCGCCAAAGCTGAGCTTATCTTCTCAGTCTGGTGTCTGCTCAGAGGACCCACATCTTCCTGCGTGGTTAACAATCGGAATGGTCCCCTTTTACAGGGGAGGTCCCGCAACTCATAGGGACTTAGGCATTCACAAGATAGTATCTTTCTTTTTAAGATTTTATTTATTTATTTGACAGAGAGAAAGAGAGAGAGAGAGCACAAGCCAGGGGGAGAGGCAGAGGGAGAAGCAGACTCCCCACCGAGCAGGGTGCCCCAATGCGGAGCTCAATCCCAGGACCCTGGATCGTGACCTGAGCCGAGGGCAGACACTTAACCGGCTGAACCACCCAGGCGCCCCCAGAAGATAGTATCTTAAGATAACACCACATCAGTTTTAATAATCATGCAAAAGATGCACACACGGCCCAGGGTGGTTGCATTTCGATACGTCACCATCACCATCCTACCTTCACCACCATCACCACCATCATCTCCAGCCTCCTTTTTATACAAGCAGTGTGCTTCCATCCAGTTCTGCCGACATTTGGGGTTAGCTTGAGGTGGGCTTGACGGGCCGCAAAGAAGAAGAACTGGGTGAAGGGCTGTTTTGCCCCCATCTCCTGATATGTCCCTAATCCGCACAAACCCCTGTGCAGTTCATTCACTTGGTATTCAATGGAATAATGTAGCTGGTAATGAATTTGTTTTGCATTCAGTTGGATAACACTGTTAGTTATGAATTTATAATTTGCAGAGGGATAAGGCTCTTTTTTTCTTCGAGGCGTCAGATAAGCTGTTGCTTACAAACTTGTAATTCGCCGCTGCAAATCCATCTGTAAATGACACTATTGCAAGCTGCAAATCTCTCAGGCACGAGGGATACAGCCTCAGAATTAAATTGTGTGTTTGACAAGAACCTGCTCTTCTGTCCTGCCCGGGCTCCATCGGCCCCGCCGCTCCCCCCGTTTCCGGCTCAGCCGTGCCAGCTTGCCTCCGTCACTGGGGCCCTCCCACCCCGCTCTTACCCCCTGGCAGTGCAGCACCATCCCCTGCGGGGGCCAGGGTGTACAGACCAGCTCGGCCAGCGCAGGTGTCATCTGGGTCTGGGGCACGAACACCGAAGCCCACTCTCCACTCCCCCTAACTCCGTCTGGGCTTTTGTTTCCCCATCCCTGGAGACCCCAATCCCCTTAGAAGTGTTGCCCGCAGATTTGTCAGCCAGTGTGTGGCTAGGCAGTGAGTGTGCCCAGGGACTGAGTCCAGACGACGGGAGAAGGATGGGAGTACTGGCCCAAGGACCAAGAGGGCAGTGATCTGTAAGAGCTCAGCCCACGCAGACTACATGGAGCCGAACCTCTTTGCCTCAACCACCTCTAGGCTCTTGTGTCTTATATTTTGGGTCTTATTTCTGTTTGCACTTCTCTCAATTATTACTTGCTGATTTACGCTTTTGTTGTTGTTGTTGTAAAAGTTTCTCTTGAAGAGTTAACTTAGGATGGAAAGGAAAAGAAAGCCCAACCCATGGCCACGCCGGAGAATGAAACTGGCGCTGGGTAGGAAGGCAGCGCCGGCAAAGCGCTCTGAAGGCTCATCAACAGGGAGTCAGCCATCCTCGGCCCGGCCAGACGCCCAGGGAGAAGACTGGGACGCACGCACAGGACAGCGCAGCCTCGGCCCTGGACGCTCCCGGCTCTGCCACTGAACAGGCGGCTCGGACAAGGTGTGACCACTGTTGGGATAAAAGGAAACTGTGTGTTGTGGGGTCCCATGGCAGAGGCACCCAAACCAGTCTAAAAGGGGCTGAGGGGAGACCTGCTACTCATAAGCTGTGTGACCTTAAGCAAGTTGCTTAACCGCCCTGAACTTCCTCGGTTGTCTATCAGGATTTGCAGCTCACTTCCACTGTAGTCAGCCGAAGGGATGTCCAGTCTAGCAGGGAATGCAGATGTCACATCCTCACAAATAACCAGGGGCGTAGGCCAGTCTGGGGGAGGGTTCTGGAAGGCTTGCCCGAGGATTGAAATTTAAGCCCGGATCTCAAGGGCGAAGGGAAGTTAGCTGGATGAAGATGGCGGAAGAGTGCCCACGGGGCAGAGGGGACGGCATGTGCCCCAGGCTAGCAGCAGGACAGGGCGCATCCCAGGCACTGAAAGGGGTGGGAGTACTGGGAAGTGAGGAGAGAGGGCAGGGAGAGAGCTGCAGGGGCCAGACCACCCGGTGCTCCTGTGACTTTCGGATTTCAGGAAAATGTGAAACACGTGAGGATTGTAAGCAGGGGAATGATGTGTCCGACGCAGAGTTTTTGAGATCCCTGTGGCTGCTACGGGGGCTGATGCCTTGGGAGGACTAGCAAGCACGTGGTTGGGGTGGATTTCATTGTCTGGTGGAGAGATGATGGTGTCTCAGACACAGGGGGTGGCAGCGGAGAATGGGGACAGGGGAACATGCAGGAGGCAGAATGAGCAGAGGTGGATTTGATGTGGGGTGGGGAGGTGAGGAGAAGAAGGTATAAAAGAAGATTCCCAGAGTTTCTGTAAGAGCTGCCGACATAGAGGATGGGGGTGGGGAGGGGATTGTTTCAGAAATATCCCGAGTTCAGTTTTGCATCCGAGCTCCCCAGGAGGCAGAGGATCCCACGACTCGGGAATGTGGAGATGCGGTGTGGGGACGAGGAGCCATGTAGGTGGCATCGGCAATCACGAGACGGGTGGGGGTGGGGGACAGGACGGAGGGGGAAGAGAGGGGTGGGGACGAACAGGACCTAGAGCTGAGCCTGGAGCAGCTCCAGTGTTCTGACAATGGAAAGCAGGCAGAGGAAGCTGTGAGCCAGCGGTGAATTCTCAGCCCGCAGAAATCCAGGAAGGCTTGATGCCCGCTGAAGCTGAGGGAAAAGACGTGGTTGACAAAAGACATGGTTAACTCCCAAATGCAGTGGGAAGACAAGTCAGGCCAGGACTTGGGGGTGGAGCGTCTTGGAGGTCACCGGTGACTTTAGCATTTAATGGTTTGCTAGAGGATTGGTCCAGGTGGGTGCCAGATTGCCAAGGGAAGAGGAATGAGTGGGAGCTGGGGAAGAAGAGGCCGGGCACGGGGACAACTCTTGGGGTAAGTCTGGCTGTGGAGCCAGTACTTGGAGAAGGAAGTGGGATCTTACTTTTAAGATGGGAGAGTTTAGAAAGCAGGTTTAAACGTTGATGGAAAGTGACCAGGAGAAAGAGGTGGTGGTTGGTGGGGGGGTATGATTTAACTGACAGGAGGGCAGAGATTGAGGGGTAATGGACAGCCTAAGATTCTCCAGAAGGCAGGAGGGGATGATAACAACACAGTTTGCCCATACTGTTGGCAGGGTCTGAGTATCAGAGGTTCACGGGAGGGGTGTGAAGGCTCAGGATGGGTGTTGGGGGGACCCCTGAGCTCTGTGTCATGCCCCTTCCCTCCAGCTTTTTCCACCTTAAAGATACTTTGTTTAATAAAGATGTGAGACAAATAAGTATCTTAGAGATTCAATATTCTACAAATATAGCTTGAGAATTGACTACAGCAGACTCTGCCTGACATCGAGAACATGGAGGTATCTGCTCGCCAGCAGCTCATTGTGAGGGTCAGACTCACAATGACAATGGAATGTGGCAAGTGCTCTACTTGCAGAGGACAAGGGATCCACGGTGGTGCAGAGGAGGAGGGACCTTACACACGGGGAGGGTATTTCAGGAAGTTCTGGAGGTTGGTCTCAAGGAGAAGGGCGAGCAGGGGAGCATTCCAGGCAAAGAGGAGAGCAGGTGTAAAGGGAGTCGTGTATGAGGAGCTGCAACTAGCTCCCCCTGGCAGAAGGCAAGAGGGAGCAGGAGGCTACAGAGAGGAGGTTGCAGAGACAGACAAGGGCAAGCTCCTGAAAAGAGGTGAATGCCAAACTAAGGAGGCTGGATTTGCCTTATAGGGATGGGGAGCCATGGAGGGTCATAAACAGGTAGATCAGAAAACTGATACCACAGTGGACTCCACAGAATAAGTCTGAAGGCTGGCAGATCCATTAGTTGGCCATCAGCTAATGCAGGGGCCAGTGGGTCTAAGACAGAGCCTGGTCATCAGTAGAGAGAAGATACCTGTCTACACAGTGTTAAGAGGGTAGAATGAACAGGACTTAGTGCCCAAATGGATGTGGGAAAGCAGGAGTCTAGAGTGATCACAAGTTTCCAGCGTGCGTGGAGGGCTGGAGGGTGGCACCATCCTCTGAGATGGGGGTGATAAAAGGGGCTACTTTGGGGGGGTGACAATGGGTTCTGACTGAGTTTGAGGTGCCTACATGACATCCTCATGGAAATGTCCAGCAAGCAGGTAGCAATACGGTCTGAAGTTTTGGAACAGTCTCTTCTGGAAATAGCAAATTGGAAGTCAAGAACCTTTAGGGAATGTGGAAGACTTCCGTCAGGGGAGGTGTATGGAGTGAGAAGAGAGTACAAGTGAGAATCCGCCCCCCCCCCAAAGTAAGATCACCAACATTCCAGGGACCAGAAGAAGAATCCTTGAGAAGCAGTACTCAGGTAGGAAGAGAACCAGGAGAAAATGAGCTATACTGTCATAGAGCAGAGGGCACACCAGCAGAATCTCAGGGTCGGGACCACAAAGCAATCACCTTGGAGAGGGGAGAAAAAGTGTCTGCTGGTCTCAACAAGAACACGGTCTTGCTCAATGAGGGTGATTTCAACAATGCAATGACAGCTGAAACCAGGTTATAAGGTTTGCGGAGTGATCAGAAGTGAGGAAGAAGAGGTAGCCAGCAGAGAAAAATCTTCTGATAACCTTGCCTGAGCTGGGAAGATGACATCGAGCAGGAAGATGACAGAAATGTTCCCAGACATGGCTTCCCCAGTATGAGCCCCACCACTGCCAGCTACCGAAAAACACATGTCATCTCCTCCTCGTTCCAAAATGGCCTTTCCTGGGAGATTCAGACACAGACGGTCTTTTACTTGGGGATTTTCTCATGGAAAGTTTGCCTGTAACATTATCCACTGATCCCACCTTTGTGTTCAGAAATTTCCCTAAGCCGTAAACATCAATGATAACAATAGCTAATATTTATGGAACACCTACTAAGCCCTGTGCTGAACATCTTACATGGATTGAGTCCTCAAGATATCTATCAAGAAAGTATTGACAAAGAGGGGAAACTGAGGCTTGGGAAGATTTAGAGAGTCACATGGTTAGCGGAAAAACCCGAATATGGGCCTTCCAACTCCACTGCCTCAGGACTAGCTTCTCTACTATCTCTCTACTTTCTCCAAACATGCTCTCTCTGGCCCTGGTGCCAGGACCCACTCCTTCTGGGAATTCAGCTTGCAGATTGAATCCTGGTTCCCTCCTGACCTGCATGCCAATCTCAGTCCTACACTATCAGTCCCAACAGATTGTGGGCTAAGAAAACTGGCTACCATTTTTCTAGCTCTTGTCTCGCATGCCCCCACCTAGGGCACAGTGCTTCATGCTTCGTGTTCTTAGTTCATTCCATCCTCAAGGTGATCCTATGCAGTCTCTATTACTTTGGCCATTTTGCAGGTAAAGAACCTCAAGTTCAGAGAGGGTAAGTACCTTGCCCAAGATCACACAGCTAGTAAATGGCAGAGTTGGAACTAAACCAAGTCTGTCTGATGTAATAACCTCCCAAATACCCACTCTCCCTTCCATGGACAGAGGGCAGCAGCTCCCAACCCTCGGGTTTCAGGATCTTTGACACCCCACCCTATCCAGAACCCAATCATTTAGTCAGCCATCTGCTAATATTCCCTGAGTGTATTTGTCAGGCTCCTATTGGTTGTATGAGAGAGAAACCCAGAGCCAAACAAGTTGGATCAAGAAAGGAATTTATTGGCTCTTTGAGACGGGTAGGATGTTGTTGTAGCTGCCAGGACTGAAAGACTGCCAGGCCATAAAAGCCAAGATTGGACCTCCGTGCCGCTAGCATGCTCTCTAAACTCCTCTCCCCTCTGTTGCCCTGCTTGGCTTCTCCAGTTAGTGGGAGAGCTAGCTGTCAGCAGCCTCTGCAGCCCAGGAAGAAGGCTTCCCTCCCCAACCCCCAGCATCCACATATCAATTCCAGGGTAAGAGTTGGATTGGTTCTGCTTGGGTAATGTGTCCACCCCTTGGG
The DNA here is from genome assembly GCF_011800145.1 of Mirounga leonina. NCBI lineage: Eukaryota > Metazoa > Chordata > Mammalia > Carnivora > Phocidae > Mirounga > Mirounga leonina. The sequence goes on along the minus strand of NW_023270839.1, from coordinate 47,215,278 downwards.
GTCAATCACTGGTGCTAGAGGATGAGGTTCTACGATAGGTGCAGTTGGGGTCACCTGCTGACAATGGGGTAGGATAAGTGAGCACTGCAACAGACATCCCACTAGGTTTCTGTGACAACAGGGGAAATTTCCCAAAGGAAAGGGATGCCAGAATTTGGGATGATGGAAAACAGGCTAAAGAGATACAAGTCACTAACTGTCACAGCCCACTACACTGGTCCATGCGAGAGACAGACGCAGACATGACAGACACCATCTTGGGGCAGTCAGAGCCTCACAAAGAAATAAGGCTTACAGACACAAAGCCGTTAATAAGAGCTGAAAGCAGCCTTCATCCATGGAGCACCTACCAGGTACCAGGCATTGGGCCAAGTGCTTCCACATGCATTATTTTATTCCAAGCTCACAATAACCCTGGAAAGCAGGTACTATTATCATCCCTATTTTTCTGAGTCAAAGAGACATTAGAAAACAACTCCCCCCGCCCTTTTTTGACAAGGCAGCCAATATAGGGAAAAATAAAAATGTTTACGGGCTCCTTATCCCCTCTCAGAGAGGTTAAGTGACTTGCCCAAGGTCACACAGCTAGCACATTAAATGAACATCCTGGGAAACATTTGGTTAAGGGCCAAAAGAGTGCTTCTGTTTCTCTCTGCCAGCTAAGGACTAGGGAAGGCTGTCTGGAGGTGGCAGGGGGAGGGAGTGTGGATCTAAGCAGAAATCTGAAGGATGGGACATCTGGGCAAGTGGCCAAGGAGGTTGAAGGGAAGAAAGAATGGGTCAGTCTCCAAACACTAAGGAAGGCAGGCCTGAGTACCACCCAGAACCTAGTTATTCCCTCTCACCTGTGGTAGGCTTTTGGAGATCTATAATCAGAGACATCTTCTGACAGTCCTCTTCTCTAGTCTGCTCTGACCAGCCTGCCCCTTCTTCAGAGGACATACACACCAGTCCTTCTGCTTCTCCATTCTGGCTGCCCTCTTGGGGGTCCACCCAGTGGATGGGGGTCCTAGACATTTGATCCACACAGGTAGCAGAAGAAATGTCACCTCCCTTTTTCTAAATAACTCACTTCTATTAATGAGACCCCAAATCAAGTAGGTATTAAGCAGTCCCATCTTAGCCTCTGAAACCAAGCTCACTGTCTCCTAACAACTCCCAGTTTAACACATCTCCCCCGTTCTGGACGTGCACAGATGGTCCCATGGACCTAAGGCTAGAAACTCCTTCTATTTCCTCAGGCTCAGCCCATTTTTGATGTTGGCTATCCTTAGCATCATAGCTTCTGTGAAAATTGTTGGTGGGACTATCGGATTCCACTTCTATGTGGTGCCTAGAGTAGTCACATTCATGGACACAAAAAACAGAATGGTGTTTGCCAGGGGCTGGGGGGACAAAGAATGGGCAGCTCTCATTTGCTGGATTCAGAGTTTCAGTTTTTCAAGATGAAAAGAGTTCTGGAGTTGGATGGTGGTGGTGGTTGCCCAACAGTGTGAATGCACTTAATACCACTGAAAAATAGTTAAGAAGGTAGATTTTATGTGTATTTTATCACATTTTTTTTAAAGTGATGATTGGCGGGGCCTCTGGTTTCCCCACATCCCCAGGAGAATATCTCCTCCACCCCAGGCAGCTGGATCCCCACCCTCGTGGCTTCTGGAGGGCCCAGGGCCTCCAGAAGACCCCTGTGCACACCCCTCTGAGAGAGCTTGGAGAACAAGTGAAACCATTAATACCCTCCGTGCACCGCTGGCCCCGGAATTCAGTCCCCCCGTGGGCCAGCGTCAAAACCACCACCCAGCCCCATCTCCCTTAACCCTTCCTCCCCTCGAGTTCCAGATCTCTACCTCCCGTCAACTGAATTTTTGACAGTGTCACTTAGACTCACTTCTATTCCTCACTAACCATTCAGCACCCAATGCCCAACTGCCACCTTTCTTCTCCTCCCCCCCCCGCCCCCAAAAAAGCCTGCCCTGGCCACATCACTGGTGGTCTCCTAAGTCCCAAGGCCAGTTCCAGTCTTTGACGTGGCTGAGCATGCCTTCCTCCAAACCCTGTCCTCCTGGGCCTGCAAGATGCCCTATTCTCTTGGTTCTTCTCCTACCTCCCTGACCGTTCCTGCTCCATCTCACTCAGGGACTCTCTTCGAAAGTTCCAGCCCAGACTTCCTGCTTTTGGTACTAGTCTACACAATCATCCTGCTTAATCTCATCCTCTCGAATGATGATTCAATTAAAAAAACAAAACAAAACAAAACACCTCTCAAGGCGAGGCATAGATCCATATAATCAACTGTCCTCAGGGTACCTCCCCCCTGTCCCAAACTGGACTCCTCAGCTTCACCCCAGACCTGTTCTTCCCCACTGTTCTCTAACAAAACTGCCGACACAGTCATCTGCCCAGTCTCCCAAGCGATGAGCCATAGGCCGTAAGAAGCATCCTGGACTCTCCCTCCCTCTCAAAGTTCAGCCTGTCTCTAAGTCCCATCTTATTCTCCTAAATTCTTTCTCAAAGCTTCCTCTCCTCTCCATCTCTGCTCCCACTCCGGCCTCACCCTCTCTCAGCTGGACTCTTGCAACAGCCTCCTAACTGGTCTCCTCCCTGTGGCCTAGCCCTCTGCTCCCCCACCCACAACGCCACAGAAGAATCTCCTGAGAAGGCAAGCAAGACCAGGTTCCTCTCTGACATCATCGCTCCCCTCTGCTCCAAGAGAAAATCCTAGCGCCTAACTGTGGCCTCCAAGCCTCTCCAGGATCTGGTCTCCCTCTAATCCACTTTCCACAGAGCTGTCAAATATGTATCTCCAAAGGGCACAGTTGGCTCAGACTCCCTCTCCCCTCACTTCTGCCTCTGAGTCTCTGCTCTAACCCTTCCCCACCCCACCCCCCCAGTGCTCATCCCCACCTCCTCCACACTGACAGTCACCTGAGTAACTCCTACTTCTCCTTCCAGAAGCAGCTCAAGGGTTGCCTCCTGGGAGAGCCTGCCAGCCCCTGACCTGGGTTGCTCCCCGCCCTCCCCAATCCCTTACCATTTCTTCTAGAACTTGCCCTTGTCCTGCAATTTACCGCCCCAACTTCCCCAGGAGCTGTGAGCTTCCTAAAATGCTGCCTTTCCTTCCTGAGACCCCAGAGTCTAGCATGGGGTTTGGCACACAGAAGGTGCTGAATAAATGTTGAGTAAGCGGATGAGTAACCGAAGAAATGATCTATGGCTAACGCATACCTCTCACCAGAGCCTCCAACTCCCAGCTCCACCTAGCCCAGAGCTTGGCACACAGTAGGTGCTCACCGATTTTCTGAGTTAATCTGCTTCAAAGCAAGGTCTGGGGGAGGTTGAGATATGATAAGGGGAAAGGGATGGGAAAACTTAGCCAAAAGAGACGCTTGGCGTGCACCGCAGTGGGGGAAGGGGCAATGGGGTGCCTGGGAAGGCGGGAAGAACGAAGTCCCCAGACCGCGGTCCCTCCGCGCCCCGAGGTCGGCCGCAGGCCCGCCGGGCTAGTGCGCCTCCAGCCCCGCAGGCGCAGGACCCTCGCGGCCGCCCGGCAGCTGAGACGCCCCCCTCCCCGGCTCGCGCGCTCGGGCTCGGCGCTCGGCGCTGGGCGGCGTGTGTGTCGCTTTAAAAGCTCCCTCCCGGCGCGCGGGGCCGGCCCCTTCTCCGACAGCGCCGAGCGCGCGGAGCCCAGCGAGCCGGGCGGCCTTTGAGGGAGCCAGCGCCCGCCCGGGCGGCCAGTCCGGCGGGGGGCGGCGGGGCGGGCCGGGGGCGGCCGGGGCGCGGGCGGCGCGGCGCTCG